>NC_140740.1:63120000-63650000 GCF_050655825.1 Lonchura striata
AACTGCTCCAAGGACAAAACTTTTCTGATGCTTGTTGTTTCTTTAGTTTTCTTTAGCTGACTGAAGATGAGACAGCCAGAAAAACTGAAAGGCTTATGAGAGAGGGGAAAATTGTCAGTGCGCAGCAAGGGGAGGAGTGTGTGTGTGTGTGAGGGGTGTGTGCATGTGTGTGTGTATGTGTATGTGTGTGTGTGTGTGTGTGTGTGTGTGTGTGTGTGTGTGTGTGTGTGTGTGTGTGTGTGTGTGTGTGTTTGTAATAATTGAGGCTCCATTCCAGTCAGCAGAAACTGAATTCAACCTGAACTTTGAGTATCAGATGATTGTCATAATGATTCCTGCTGCCACTTTGCTCTCCATGGCAAAACATGCAAAGCATCTGCAGCTGAGCTGAAATTAGCCTTATCATGATGTTCCTCTCTAAATGTTTTCCCGTTATCTCCCTCCTGTCTTGATAGCTAATATAGTTCCTACAGCTGCTATATCATATTAGGTCAGAGCAATGAAAACAAATGCCATTTTCTTTATGGTTTATGCAGAATTGTTGTAATTTGAATCAAGTCTCACTAGCCTCTTTCATTCTTTCTCTCCTTTCTGGCCCTCATACTGAATATATTGGGGTCCTGGCGAGCTGCCATTCTACTGCACATTAGAAATGGTAGAGTTTTCCTCTATCTGATTCTCTAAAATGAGTTCACGAAAAGGTGCAGACCCAGCACATTTGTGGTTTTTCCTATAAATTACTTTAACACTGTGTCCAATCATATATATAATTTCAGATTTTCAATTTCAACTCACTGCTGTGTCAGCACAGACTCCACTGATATGTCTAATGTATTTAGCTTAAAATGAAACGGATGGCATTTCATTACTAGGAAGATAATATTTTTGAATATGTTTGCTGCATGGCAGGATCCATCATTACTCTGCCATTTTATGTTCGGAGTGTGTAATAGCTTTTTAATGCTTTGATGTATTTTATTTATATATGTAATATTTTTCTAATATCATGGGGTGGTTTAACTCATTGAACACATTATACAGCCTTAATTGAATGCTTTTAAATATTAGTTAGGGAGGAAAAGCTTAACAAATTGCCAATATTTTGTTTGAAATTTAATAGACAGTAGTTGAAACACCAAAAAACCCATTTCATTCTCATTCCTTCACATTGCTCCTCAGCTCCCTCTGACACTCAAAACACATTGAAAGGAAAAAAAGGGGAAAGAAAATCCCACAGTCCCCTGAGACACTCAAGCTGTCAGCATGAAGGTAAGTAATGCAGGAAAACTTGAACGTGCCCAACTGTGAATGACAGAAGCCCTCTTATTGGAAGAAGCTTCTGACAGGCCTGAAATCCTTAATACCTGGTTTCTCAGTCCTTTGACCAAAGTCATGGAATTTTAAAACTACTAAGAATTTCTTCAAAGTTGGTTGCAGTGGTTTTGGGGTTCTTTTTCTTGCAAGGAGAAGATGCTGCTTATGTACATTAGCATAATACCACAGCTTAAATCTGCCCAAAGAGAACAGGTAAGTATTAAAGGGCATTTCTTGATATTAGCAGCAAATGTCAAACTGAGCCATGGTAACTACTCCTTGCACTGGATTACTCTTGTATATGTGCTTGGGATTGCCCTGACCTTGCTCTTGGCCTCATTGAACTTCATGAGTTTCACATGGGTCCCCCTCTCAGCCTTTCACAGTCCCACTGGATGCCACCCCTGCCCTCCAGCATGTTGACATCACAAGTTTGGTGTTATCAGCACAGCTGCTGAGGGTGCACTCCGTCCTATGCTCCCTGTCACCAACAAAGCTGCTAAATAGCTCCAGTCCCAATACCAGCCCCTGAGGACACCACTCATCACTGCCCTCCACTTGGACATTGAGCCATTGACTGCAGCTGCTTGAGTGCAATCATCCAGCCAATTCCTTATCCAACAAGAGGTCCACCTACTAAATCCATGTCTCTTCAGTTTAGAGATAAAGAGGTTGTGTGGGAAATTGTAGGACTCCAAGTAAATGGTATCAGTTGTTTTTTTCTTATCCACCAACACTGTAACCCCAGCACAGAGGGCCACCACGTTTGTTAGGTACAATGTGCTCTTACTGAAGACACTGTCAACACTGTCAACAAGCACCTCCTTACTTTTCATGTGCCTAAGCATAGTTTCTAGGAGGATATGCTTCATTATCTTGCTGAGCATGGAAGTAACTGACCAGTTTGTGGATCCCCATTTAAAAATGGGGGTTGCCTATTCCATTTTCAAGTTGGTGGGAACTTCTCCAGAAAGTGATGTTAAATTAACTACAGTCTTGGGTTCATATTCCTCGTTGGGTGCCAGTCTGTGGGGAACTCTAGGCTCCAGGACAGCTTAGATGAATGGAGACGAGAAATCTCTGAAGGCTGCTCTTGGGATGTCAGGTTTATTAGGGATGGTGAAAGGTCCTGCTTGGAGCTGCCAGACACAGCACGTGGTGAGTCCCGTGGGGATGGGGAAGGGAGTGACAAGGGGTAGAGAGGATGCTCCAGGAGAGGCTGGAAGTTCTAAGAGGGGGGAAGATCCAAGAGGGCATCTGTCCCCTCAGAGACCCTTTATCAGGGGGCTTCAAGGTGGGCTGGAACAAGGCTTGGGCCAGTGGGGTCACAGACACCTGATGTTTCAGGGGAGGGTTACAGGTGTGGGATGAACCATACATTTTGGGGATAGAACAGTCCCTTTGACTTTTGGACTTATCTGTAGGTAAGGGTATTGTCCAGCCAGTAGGGGGGATTGCTTTCATTCTGGCTGTACTATTGTGAATCTTTTGCCAGGCAATTATATTTATCCATCCTTTCCAACAGATATGTTTCATTATCTTGCTGAGCATGGAAGTAAGACTGACTATTTTGTGGATCCCCATTTAAAAATGGGGGTTGCCTATTCCATTTTCAAGTCGGTGGGAGATTCTCCAGAAAGTGATGTTAAATTAACTACAATCTTCTACATCCAATTCTTGCATTATTGTGTTCTTTTTGCTTTTAAAACAGCTTTAGTGGCTCATTTTTACAATAGTTATTTTTGTTCAGAAAAGTCTCCTTCCCCAAACGGCCAGGTTAATATTGCAAGAAAGCATGATTTTCTCTAAGCTATTTCAGGTGCACTTTTCAGAGAGGAGGAAATACATTCCTGTCCTTAGAGTAGGGGCAAGGTACAAGTAAGTCAAAGTCAACTTTTACTTAAGCTTCATAGGACTTAATGTTTCTCAGAACTATAAAATGTATTTTAGTCCTATTGAAAATGGCTGTGCATTTCTGAAAATCAAGTTACGCTTAGCTGTCTAGATATGAAGCTAGGGATTTGTCTTTGCATTTTGTAGGCAAAAGCCCTAGTCATCAGGGGTAGTTAGGTATCTGTTGGAACCCAGGGCACAGGAAATATTTCTCTACCTGCCCCAAGGGGTCCTGACCCCCAGAGAAGCACTGCTTTTAACCTTTTCCCATGGAGAAGGCTTCCAAGACTTTGAGATGGATTGGAATCTACAAGTGTGTGAAATACATAATAGAGAATAGTGTAGTTTGTCACAGGGTGAGAAATTTAGGTTTTGGGATTTTGGTGTAGAGGTAGATAGGACTCAAGATGGAGAATCTTGGGCATTGTCCAAGCTTCTTCTTCTTCATCTATTCCATTTTCTGCAGTGTTGGTGGCAGAGGGTGATTGGCTGGGGGAAGCCAAAGTGCAAAGGTTACATGGACAGACAAAGGATGAGTTAGTTGGTAGAAAGGTAGAAATAAAGTAGATTTCAAAGTTAATTGGATAAAACAGCTTTAAAAGACCGAAGAAGTCCTGTGTGTCTCTCAGTCCTGGCAAAGAACTGTTGAAAGGTTTTCCCCTGTCGGGGAGCCTCAGGGCCCTACTAAGGGCAACCACCGGTATCTAAGTTGTGTTAAAAATTAAAGCATTTGAGACCCAAATATTTTGCAAGATCTCATTTTGGCTATAAGATGCTTAGGAACAGACATCGAGAGAAAGAATTTAATTCCATTTCATTTTACTGCTTGCTAAGACAAGCAGAATAGCAGATCTATGTTTAGGAAAAGTGACATTTTTATCTGATCTAACTGATGTGAAATAACTATCAGAACTACTTAAGATGGTTGGGGGGGGGGGGGGCATGTGGAGAAAAGAAAAATAAAAAATGTATAATTAAAAATTCCCAGGAAGAAAAGGGTGAAAAATATAGTAACACATTCTTTGTTGGTCTAGTGGGAATTTGTGCTAAAATATGAGAATCTCAAAGGAGCTTTATGCTTCTCAGCAGAAGTTATTGGAAAATAAAACACATTCTAGGTAAGTCCTTTTTATTTATTGTTGGGGTTTAATTTCCTCTTTTAAGTTTTTCCCTGTGTGACAGACCATAACAATAACTCATATCTAAAATATAGCAGATAACTTTATAAGAGCTCCTTCTCATATCTTCTCAAATAGTTGGATTATCAAGATAATAGATGAAACCCTCTTTCTTCACCAATCACAATATGCTCTTGCTTTACCATGGTTTTACACAGACTACTTTCTCATCAAGTAAAACTTCATAAAACAGATTCCTGAAGTAAAACACAGATCTTCACACATGTATTAACAAACAGATCCAGAGAAGTTAATGTGAAAACACACATATTATTCACATGTATACATTTTTCCAACTATTATTTCAGGAATGACCTGCTGATGGTGCTTTGCAATTTTGTTTTGCCTGAAGATCATACACCACCTGCAATGACAATGTTAGTGCCAAAACATTACAGCAGAAGTTTCCTGGTTTGCCAGGTTAGCATATATGAGTCATAGAGCCATATAATCATAAAACCATAGAATAGCTTTTATTGGAAAAGGCCTCTATGATGATCAAATCTAGTCATTAACCCAGCACTGCCAAGCCCACCACTAAACCAGGTCCCAGGTGCCACATGTACCAGTCTTCTAAATACCTCCAGGGATGGTCACTCCACCACTTCCCTGGGCAGAGTGTCAGAGTGCTTGGTAATCTTTTCAGTGAATAACTTTTCCATGATATCCAATCTAAACCTCTCCTGGCACAACTTGAGACTGATCTCACAAGTGCTACCATTAGTTACGTGGCAGACTGATTGCCACTTCAGTACACCTTCTTTCAGGTAGTTCTAGGGAGCAATAAAGTCTCCTCTGAGCCACCTTTTCTCCAGGTTAAATACCCACATCTTCCTCAGCTACTCCTCATAGGACTTGCGCTCTAGAACCTTCACCATCTACCTTGGCCCTTTTCTGGACATGCTCCAGCACCTCAGTGTCTGTCCTGCAGTGAGTGGCAGGCCCAAAACTGGACACGGGATTTGAGGTGTGGCCCTACCAGTGCTGGGTACAGGGATAAAATCCCTTCCCTAGTCTGCTGGCCACACTATTTCTGATATTAACCAGGATGTCATTCACCTTCTAGGCCATCTGAGCACACTGCTGGCTCATGTTCATCTCTCTGGCAAACACCTCAGATCCTTATCAGCTGGGTAACTTTCCAGCCACACTTCCCCAAACCTAGCATTGCAGGGAGTTGTTGCAAGCAATGGTGACCAAGTCAAAGTCTCTTCTAGGGTTCATATCTAAAAGATGAAAAGCCACTGATTCTCTATTCAGGCTCAGTATTATACAGCTCAGTAAATCTGAAAGGTAGTTCAAATATTTCAAAGGCCAAGTGCTAACTTCAAAACCATTAAGTAGTTGAATTTGAGTACAGCTGTGGGGGGCAGGGTTAATGCCTGGTGTGTATTTTAATAAAAAACTCAACCTGTCAGACCTTCGATTGGTACCTCAGTTTCTCCATTGCAAGTTAATGGTAAAATTGTTAACTAGAATTGTGAGTCACACAAACTCAAAGATAGTAGACTTGTCACTCTTTAAGTCAATTAACGCCACAGAACATTCATCTCCAAACATAAACAATGGATCATTGAACCAACTCAGCCCTGAAAGTGGATGTATGCAACTACATGTATCTTTGTTTAGAAGCTACCCTCAATTAGAAGCTGCTGTCCTTTAGTAACTGTACCATTACCCTGCAAGCCTTCAGGGAAACTAATTAAATTTAATAGATGCTGCACTCCATTTAAAGCTGTAGAGAAAAAGAATTGAATATTGTAGGAACTCCAGACTTGAAATAAAGAGATATATGTCAAATATAAATCAATCCACCCCCCACCCCCCCAATTCATTCCAAAGTAATTTTAACCCTTCCATAGGGTGCTGTTCCAGGTACATTTACTCTGTATTAACACTGGAAGATAAGCAAATGCAAATCCTGGAAATCTATTGGAAAATACCTGAAATTTCTGTGATTCTTTAAATTGGAACATCATATAAAAGCAAAATTTTAAACTGACTCATGGAAAGGCAACATGCTGATCCAGCAATAAAATATGGCCACATGTATTTACTTTTAATATTTTGTTGAGGATATAGTTTTTTCCACATTCTGAAAGGAATTTCACAGGAATTACAGCCTACAAAATCTTGGATGCTCTGTGTCCATTCATCAAAAGGAGGTTGTTTATCTGATCTTCATTTAAGTATCTAGGGTCAGAGATTTCTTTAAAAACTGAGGAGATATGGGATTCAGCCTCACATTGAATAAAGAGCATATTTTCAAGGTTATTTTTGTAAAAATACCACAGAGTGACGATTAAGCATGTTGGTAGAGAATTCTGATATAATTAGTGCTGTTCATTCTTGATTTTAATTCCAGGACAAGATGATATGGGTTAGTGAGAAGAACACACAGGCTAATCGGCTGATTTGCCAAAACATAATTTCCAGGCATTAGATCAAAATAATAACATAGGAACCAGGATTATATCAAGATGCCTATTTTATATTTTTCAAGCTACTGAATTGAACACAGTGCTGGAATCCTTTGGCCAATTTCCTCAAAACAAGTTTAAGCAATTATTGTGTTTGCATCAATCTGCCTATATTTTAGCTTGCCAAGGAGCAAGCAGTGCAGTAATATATTCTCCCCATCTTTTTTCATGAAGCTGCTGCCAATCACTTGTTATTTTCACAAAACTTTGCAGTCTGGGATGAACTGAACTAATTCAGGTCTTCCAAATTTCATAACATAGGATTAGACTGATTAGCCATGAGTGAAAGAATTCCCATTGACCATGCTCTAAGCCATTTCTCTTTCAGATAACTTTGAAAACAAACATTGTTCTTACCAAATGTACATTCTGATTACTGACTTGTATGATAAAAAGCAGATAAATTTCCCATACTTCTAAAGAATGTCTTAATTTTTCATTGGAATGAAATTAGGCATAAAATCCATGCAAGGTTTTAGGCTTACAGCTGAATACTTCTTTATTACACTTTAACCCATAGATGATGTACTGGTATCCAAACTATTGAACATTCTGCTAGTCTGATGCTGAGAAATAAATGGGTGAACATAAGTCTACCAGTAGCCATCCTTAAACAAATTTTTCAGGGGCAGCCTTAGCTGTTAAACAACCTCTCCTAAAAACTAAAAGGCCATCCCAAATTTCTGTGTTTTCAAGACTAAGTGAAAAACATATTTCTTCCACATAAGTGTAAAGCTGTAGGCACTTTAACAAAACAAATTAACAAACAAAGCTACACTGCCCTAACAGTTGCTATCCTAGAGGGAGAGAAGCCAAAGAGAAAGAATTCTCACTAAGATTCTGCTGTTAAATTGAATTATAGAATATAGGCTGAAATATTTCCACAATGAAACACAGTGGAGAATAAAACATAATTATGTCCACAGCATTTTTATTTGATATTTATCCATTAGTATAAAGATGGGATATACTCCAAGGATACCCTGAGACATGGAGCCTTGAATTCAATTAATAAAAAGATGCCTCACCCTTCAAAAACTCTAATAAGAAACCAGAAAAAGGTGAGTCTACCAGGTTTAAGCTATCTTTATATTGTATTAATAGTAAGGGGACTGCTTTGGCAAATACATGAAATTCCTAACTCTTTTAACTAAGAGGAATTAACTAGGTCACAATGCATTAAACCATTAATAAGTCTGAACAAGTGCCTTTAAAAAAAACTCTTGAACACTGTCTTTTTGATGAGCCATAGAAGCAGTGCGTGATCTTTTTATCACTGTTCTATAAGAGACAAAGTGCAAGACCCTAATTAAGAATAACTGTATTGTTGCAAAGTTTGTACTTTAGTCATTCATGGACTTGCTATAAAAATTGCACATTTTTAGCTGTTTTTTTAATCTGGAATTATATCTCTGGAAGCCACTAAATTTGAAATTATCTCAACCAGTGACAGTTTTTTGTCCTGACTTATTCATCCCAGCTATTACAGAAGGTGGAACCCATCACCTCTCCTGCTTGAATGCACTGCTGGATTTGCTTAAGTAGTGTCAGGTATACCCTGACTCCAGAGTGCCCTGCTGTGTGCATGTGTGGTAATATAACAACAATAAGTGTTTATTTTCTTTGACAATAGATCTTGATGCCTTGTTCTCAATCCCTTGTATTATTCTGCAGCACTCATTGATGTTCTTTTAGACTGTATTGGAGAAAATACTTCAATTTATCGTAAGTTCAGTCCATATTCCACCCTTCTCCCAAAATACATTCTCTTTTTCTCTATAGTTGGCTAAAATTTTGTTCTTGATCTCAGATAACACATTATGAATGGAAAAATTCATTACTTCCTTGTTTGACAACCACAAGCAGCAGTCTTAAAAAGCTCTACCTGATTGAAAACACTACAACTTCATGCTAAACAGAGTAAATGGACTTGGAGACTTCAATTACAAGAATTAAAAACCTTCCTCTACATGAAGGCGCAGACTTGAAATTCTATTCATAATTTCAAGTTTGCCCTTCCATAAGCCCCAGGCTACTTTCAGAGCTGTTTTTTTCATCCTCAATTAAAATTTTTTACATAATGCCATAATGCACAAAGGACAACAAAAATGGATTATGAAGATAGGGGCACAGCTTGCTCTGTAAGAATGACTACAACACTGCTGTTATCAGAAAACACAAAATCACAAAATTTTTCCAAACTGAGAAACAATCATATTGGGAACTTGATATCACTGTGACTTCTTCTCCAGTTAATTTACTCTTGAAAGCTCACATATCCTGTCTGTAATTTAGTCCTCATCACAAGAAAGAGAATTAAACATCTCCTCTAGCATTACTACTTACACCTAACTTTCTGGATAGTTAACCAGGAGTTCTACTCAGGACCCCGATACATGACATACACACAAAGAATGCAAAAAATATTGTCTGAAAAAGGCTTCAGTCCAAGCTTATGACAAAAGATCAGATGAAGCACAAGGGAGAGTTGCCCATAATATTTCAAAATTAATTAATGGTGTAAGGTGGCAGAAAGCAAGCCCTTACATGGGTCACTGTAGCAGCAGGGAGAATTAGGCAGCAGTCAGAGCAACTTTACGGAATGGTCACTCACCATGAAGAAGTGGAATAAATGCAGAGAGATTGTTTCGAGGTTTCTCTTATGCTTGCTGCACATTTTCAAAAGTTTAGGAAGTTATGAGAGTTATGGAAAAACATATTCACAGAAAGGATTCTCCAGTACTGCAAAAGCTGTGTTAGGTATTCAGTCAAAGTGATGTTGAATCACAGATAGAAAAATTACTGCTTAATGGTTTTATTGATATCCCTGCTTCTGAGCCCTTACTGTGGTTATGCAAAAGAAAGCAGGAGGCATATGGTTTGTAAGTGAAATGAATTGATTTCTCCTCTATAGATTTAGCTGGTGTTTACCATCAGCTACTTCTGCACCAAGACACTGCTGACTGAGTTGACCTCATTGGGAGGCTTTTCTGCATTTGAAGGACTTTTCCGCTATCAACTTGCATATACTTGCCAGCAATTCATGATGAGATTGTGATAGATGTGTTGCAGAAATTGAAAGGCATGTAAAGCTAGATAAATGAGAAGTTTTATTTAGAGTTAATAACCTGCCATAGCACTGTATAATTGTACTTTTTCCTCAAGAGTAAATCTGTCCAAGAATAAATAAAAGTAAAAAAGACTAAACAACTAAACCCCTTTCAAAACCTTTCTCTTTCTGGACACTATCAATTTCTTGAAGCATGGTCATACCATTATCTATCAGAAAAAACGGATGCCTTGGGGTTTAGCATAATCATTGTGCTTCTTACTGCAGAACCTTTCAGTCACATGCATTGCAGTAAATATCCTATTACATTGATTAACCATTACCAATTACACCTGAAATAACCTTCTTGTCAAGTTCCCGTGCAAAATAATGCACATGTGACAATAATAGCATTTAGTTGGCTGTAGTGTCATTCACTAAGGAAATTCCTTGTAATGGTTCTCAGCTTACCTGTGCTGATTTTGCAAGTTTTTTTTACAGGTGCACATAGGTTTGCTAAAATGTTATCCCAAATTTGATGAGGAATTTGAAAAACTTAGTCATGTCCTACACAGCCTATGAAGAACTAAAACAAGCCACACTATCTGGATGAAACTTACTTTCTTCATCATTATCTAACCACACCAGATGCTTTTTACTGTATCATTTAGGAAATCTTTTTCAGAAAAGCTCCTTAGTGACCTCTAACAGGCTGTCATCTTTTTTCTCTATAAGCAATCAAGCAACTATAACAATAGTCATTTCAGAGTAGTGAGAACCTAGGCAAAATGCACCATGTATGAGAGATGAAAACAGTGACAGCAATAAATTCACAACCTTGGCATTTTCTGCCTTTCCTGCATTTGAACATTTTCCAGCAGGAAAGACATCACTGGGGCTATCCCTGTACAAGTTAGTCTTTAACTCACAAAAGTTTTCTGAATTTTTTACACCACTGTGTATGAAAACACAACTGTAGAGAAAAACAAGAAAGGCAAGGCAAGAATGAAAGGGGTGGTGGAAGAAAAAGAGAGAAAGAGAAAAATAAGGGGGGAAGGGAGAAAGAAAGGGGGAAATAGAAAGAAAAAGTCAGAAAGCAAGGAAACAAGAAAGCAAGAAAGAAAGATGTATGAGCACAGAAGCATATATGAACACCTTCTTCAGAATAGATAATTACCCTATTAAAACTTGAGCCTGGATCTGGAATGGCATATGTTGATCCACACATTTTCTGAATCAGAAAAGCATCTTCACTTTCAATTCTTCCTTGAACTGTGAAGTTCTTTGACTGCCAGGCTATGAGGATTCTGGAACTAGTCTTTCCCCAACAATAACTAGGCAAAAAACTGAAACAAATTATGCGAATAATTTTCAGTTGTCTTGGACAGACAAAGGAGAGGTAAAAGGGACTGAGCAGTCTGAAGAATAACTGAGGATTGGTCAGCCAGCTGCCATGTAGCACTACATTATTAAACTTCTGGAAAGGAGAGAACAAAAGTGAAAGAACAAAAGCTAAAGAGCAGTGGAAAGACCATATGACACAAGAGATGCCTTTTCAAAACTCAGTCAGAGGTGTAGGACACATGCCAATGATTTCTGCACCACTGTACAGAAATGGAGCCTACAGCCAACTCTAATGGCAAGGAGACCACAAGGTCTAGCCTCTGTCTTTCAAAGTCTGTTGGTGTGTGTCCTGGTTTGTAAGATAAGCTTGTATTTTATTTGCCATCTGTTGGAGGTTGGGCAGGTTTGTTATCTCTTCCAAGAACAATGGTTTGCTCCTAAGAGGTAATGGTTTGTTAATGGCCCATTGACTGACTCACTGCAGGGCTGGAAACGTAACACCATCCCATTGTGAGATGCTCCACCCAGAGGGGGAAGCCAAGCACTCTTTTATTGTATAAAGGGGTACCTTTTTTTGGGGAGACAGGGCAGCTCTCTCTCTTTACGGGATTCCCAGAGAAGCAGCTCTCCCTATTTGCGGGATTCCCAGAGAAGCAGCTCCTTCGGCAGGACTCCTGAGAGAAGCAGCTCCTTCGGCGGCATTCCCAGAGAAGCGGCTGGAGCGCGGTGAGGCGGCAGCGGCGGCGGAGCTCGGAGGCGGCCCCGGCGCAGAGGAAGACCGGCCCCACTGCCACCAGATCTTCAGAGAAAACTATACCCTTCTAAAGATCACCACTGCAGCTGCAATTCATCAGCCACTGCAAGAGGAGCAGCTGTCATTTCAACCGGACTGCTACCAACACCCCGAATCCTCAGGTTGTGGACTTTATCACTAGCTTTGTTTGTACCAATTGCATTTGCCTTTTTAAATTGTTATCTAGTTTTCTCCCAGTAAAGAACTGTTACTCCCATTCCCATATCTTTGCCTGAGAGCCTTTTAATTTAAAAATCCTGGTAATTTGGAGGGAGGGGGTTTACCTTCTCCATTGCACAGGAGGCTTTTGCCCTCCTTCACAGACTCCCGTCTTGTCAAACCAAGACAGTGTGCAAGTACCAACATTTCTCTTTCATAGCTTGCAATTTATAGCATGTCTAAAATTGTTACAAAAACATGCTTCATTTAATTAAAACTTTGTAGTACTTCACCTGAAAGCAGCTGATCAATGTAACAGGAACCTTTCAAAATGTGCCAATGGGAACGAATTTCTCTAAGAGTCCAGAGTTTTGCCTTAAGGGATGTCTCCTTTCCATAACAGCTGTAGTTTATATGTAGTTTGCTAGTTGACTTGAAGAGTGACAAGTCAACTTATCTTTGAGTTTGTGTGACTCACAATTCCAGTGAATGAACAATTTTATCATTAAATTGCAATGGAGAAACTGAGGTACAAATCAAAGTCTGTTCATACCAGTGACAGTACTGCCAAGCTTTTTGTTGCTTATGAGACAGGAGTGCCAGCCTGAGGTCATTACCTTCTTAATGCAGATGATGTTTGAACATCCACCACAAGCTTCACCACAGCATGGAAATCCACCCTGTAATCTCTTATGCTGGATTTCTATTCCCGCCCCTTATCCTCACCATTGCCCAGATTGCCCCAGGCTGGTGTTCTCAATTTTTTTTGAGATTCAGCTGCCTGTCTTCAGTTTCCAGACCAGAGGGAACAGAACAGTTCCCTTCAGGAAACCTATATGCTCTAGTAGTTCACTGTGCGCAATGCCTTATTGATTTCTGCCATAGCCTCCATAGCTGACTCAAGGAGCAGAGGCTCTGGCAATGGCTAACAAGTTTAAACAATTAGTCCCATTTGTAACTACTTGGTGAAAGGCTTGTCAGTCTCAATGTACCTTGTATTGTAGCTTTTAGTGGATTTCTAGTCCCATTCATTTTGCCTCAATGACCTCTACAGTTAATGGGGGTTATTGGAAAATTATTTTTTTCCTTCAAAAGCTTTTATTTCTCCTCCCTGCTTTTTGTTTTCAGAACATAAAAGCCATTTAGGCTGTGATGTTAAAAAACAGCAGTGCAGGCAATCATCTGTTGCTCTCCAGTGAAAAAAATATGTGTCCTTGTGTACTGTGTGTTGTATCTGATACCAAAAAACATCTCTGTCAATCAGGTGCCAGCAAAGAAATTCATTCTGAATAGAAAGGTTTTCTGAGAGCAGTATTATTCTTTTTAATGGCCATATTAAAAATCCTAACCCTCTTCAAGGTTGAGAACTTCCCATTATTATAATTTCACCATATTAAAACCTTTCTCTTTTCTCTAACATTCTCAAAGCAGTAGTTTGCAGTTTTGTCATACACGCAGTAAAATAACTTCCATGTGATATTTCTACTATTGAATGGGCCCAATTATGCCCTTTTTCATAACAATTAGCACTCTTAACTAGAAGCAGGTCGAAATAACTTTGGCTATTGTGTTCCCTTAGGTGACTCTCAAAGGCCACTCCAAAAGTGGTGTGATGTTTACTGTCCTTTAACAGACCTCCATATTTCCCTGCTCTTCACTGCCTGGAGCAACCTTGAGTCAGAAATATATATAAAATAATATCTTAGTGAAAAGATGCTGCTTACCACCATTTGTTGTCTGCCAACATTGCAAAAAGATGGTGACTTTAAAGGCTTAAGGGAAGAACCAAGATGCTCCACAGAAAACTTACCAGGCTAAAGATACATCTGTATCTTGTTTCTGTCTAAGAACTAGCCAGTCCGTCTCAGGAATCACAACTTACATTCCATAAAAAGAAACACCTCAGCCACCCTCAGATTTATTAAGAGAACATCCACATGGCTGAAGCCTGCCACAGCTGAGGTTTCACTACTGCAGTGCTTGGTCTGGGCAAGCCCAGAACTAGTGAACTATGCTTCTGTCAAGACAGAATGCTGACCTGCAGAAGATGTCTAAATTCTACATGCAAAGCCTCCAGGTCCAGAGAGGCAGAATACCAGCTTCTAAATTCTGATTTACTCCCATTTTAATCTCTTGATCTGTTTTTATCTTTTTTCCCTCTTGTTGGACCATTTATATAATTTCTCAATTCCACCCTTTCAGACCAAACAGAATTTTGTTCCCTGTACCCATCTTTGTCACAGCAGTCTGTGAGGCCATGTGCCCTTCAGTTTATCATGCCCAGAGAACTTCTGTCCCTAAAAGCATTCAGGATGTTTTCAAATGTGTTCTGGAAGGGACCCACACTTGCTGTGCTTATATGTAGAGACAGAAATCTCTTCTGCCTCAGAAGCCATCAGAAGCCACCAACAGTAGTTCCTTTGGTGTCTGCAGGAGGTCCTTTTGGTTTTGCACTCTCATGTACATTCCCTGGAGGCATGGATCTATGAAAAGTGGACCAGCATGAAAAGTGGCTTGAGCAATGTATCAGTTCCTGCCTCAGTTCCTGTTCCTGCAGAGTAATGCACAGAGATCGTCCCTTGGTGGTTCAACAAGGGTTCAACCAGGTTCCTGACAGCAACCACAAATGAAATGTAAGCGGACTCCCAATCTCTCTAGTTTGAAATAAAATGTGTGTTCTTCTTTCCAGTCTCATTACAACCTGCATAAAGACAAGGAAGACATACGGAGAGATGGTACAAGACTTCTTTCCCTTCTCAAATGGAGAAGGCATTGTTCCCAACACACTATTCTAGAAGTCCAAAAAGATATTCTCACTCTGTACCTAGAGGGAACTCTGTGCCCTCACCACATTCAGGCACTGCCACAACTGTCTCCTGATCTTTGTTCTTTCCTCAAGTATCTGTTCTGCAGATGTAAGTTGTAAGTGCAATTATAAGTTGTTGCCTTTTCCAAAACCAAGCATGTGTAGTGGGTCCAAATATAACCTAAGTCTAAAGTCAGAGACTGACAGTGTTCCCTAGTTTGCTTCTCCATCCCTGGTGGGCCGTCTGTCCTGGCATTCTTCTTTGACTCTCTGCATTGCAGGAAAGGCCAGTTAGCCTTTCAATGTCACCTCCCCCAAGGCTAGGGTAAGCAATGCCATCAGCAGGGCACTGCAAAGCAGTAGGGGAAATAGAATGCTTAAAGTATCATTAAAAACAGTATTTGCTTAAGAAGTAATAAACAGCATTTAAAATATCAGCGTTGATGCCACATGCTGAAGTAGCTGACACGGTTAGTTACATTGAGAGACTGAGTATTTCAATACCATCTTTTTCAGCCAAAAATGTCAATAAAAACAAGTTTATGCTGCTTTCTTCCATCTGGGTGTCTTCTTTCCTTTCCATTCCTAGTGACTAACATCCCACCAGCTGAAAATGTGACCATACATACCACAGGCAGAATACATAATGAAGAAATAAATAGAATACATAAACAGTCCTCCTTCTCAAGGACTAAGGAGCTCCTCAAACCCTGGGTGCCAACACTTCCCTTCTCTCCAGCTAACACAGCTGGAGTTACTGTGCCCATCCTGGTTCACTCACTCCTCTGCTCTGGCCCAGCACTGTTCACCTGGCAGCTGCCTTTAGCCACAGACATTGTCCTCCCCTACACACACACCCTGTCTCTGGCACAGGGTGGTTTTTGGGGTTGTCATGTGCAGAGACAGAAACTGGATCCTTGTGGGTCCTTTCCAGCTCAGGATATTCTATGATTCTGTACAGCAGCTTGCCTGGGGAGTTGGATGTAGCTGACTGACTGTTAGGCAGAACAGTCTGTGCCCCAGCTGCACCACAGAGCTATTTTGTCTCAACAAATGGCATTTAGGAAAATCTGGACAGTGAAATAATGATGCATTGAAATAGGCCATATTGTACAGCCATGATAGCAATGTGCAGTCAGGCCAGCAGCAAGGATGAATTAGACTAAGGGATGAAGGGAACTTTCCCATGCCTGTCTAGGACACTGTGGCTATGGTGCCAGCAAGAATATTTCAGAGGCTCCATGGGCAAGATTTTACCTCATGAAAGTCAAAAGAAAACAGTATAAATGCAGTAAAACAAATTAAGATGTAAGAGAGAGAAAGAGTAGTCAGTCATGGTCCAAACAAAACTTGGGTGCATATGTAATATAAAAGAATTAAAAAGAAGCAGCTAAGCTTATCTCTTCCCTGATCTGATAAGAGAGACCTCAGTGCCAATCTCTGTGCTCCCTTTGCTGTAGAGACATTGCTGGAGTGCAGCATCAGAGAAAGGACCTACCATAGCATTTTCCATTAGATATTTGAATTAAGCAAAGATATGTATAACCGAATACAGCAGTCCTTGCTCTGAGGGTTCTATAATTTATCTTTAGCTTGTAAATAAATACTCTTGGCTGGCTTAAATTTTCATGCTGTGCACCTTAGCCAGCCTCAGGTCAGAAGAAAGAAACACATTTTGAATGCAGAGTCACTTAAAACATATTTTAGATGTGACTTTCTCATTCCACCACCAAGGTGAGGTAAGATGAAGTGTTCGTTTGCACAAGGTTTTCTGGCTGTGGTGTTTGCCTTATCTTGAAGTTACAGCACTTTACTTATTTAGGTAGCAGGCATAAAGAGGCATATGTGTAGACAGCATGTCCTTATCTAATCTCCCAGAAAAAAAAAAAAGTTTAAAAATCCAGACCAAATATGACAGAAGTGTAAAAGATCACAGTCCTACCAAGAAATACATCAAAGAAAGAAAGACTTAAACACATATTTTTCTACTAAAACAGGAATATAGAAAATGAGATCTCCACTGTCAGTGATTTTCTTTTCAATTGATTATTTCTGGTGCTGGCATCTATAGGATGCCATATTATGACTGCTTAATTGTAGCGTGGAATACAGGAAATTGCTGCTATTTTTTAGAACCGGTGCAATTCTTTGACAGCTTAATACTCTTATAAGCTTTACTTCCACCTAGTTGGATGTGTATTTGTGATAGTAGAAGACAAAGCCACACTGCCTGGTGGAGACATAAGCAGGAAAAGTGAACAGTGGAATAACACCCTTAAAAATGGCACTTAAGAACAATTGCCATAAACACATGATCCTGGATTTCTTATGGATCATCGGCAGTTTCACAAGGACTGCTGACAGGACTTTTACACAGTCTTTTAAATGAAGGAGATTATTCTCAAAATTCTGGCAGTCCTATACCCTTTAATTTATTTAAAACGCATGATGAGTATTCAATATAGGCTATCGTACAAGATTTATTTTCTTCCTGAGAACACAGAAAAAGAAAGAAACCTTTTTCATAGTCCAGTTTTAAAAATCTTTTTAAAAATTTTAAAAGACAGAAATCATCCTGGATTACATAGTGACATCTTGTGGTGCAAGGAGAGCACAGCTGCGTGGGAGTTCAGAATAGTGATTTTTTTATCAGCATAGCTCCAAAATGCATAATGGCACTTTGTGTCTGGCTTCTGATTTTCTCAACAGAGGACTGTTGCTGGATTATCATCACACCCTGTTCATTATAGCATCTAAAATGCTTCTTCTGAACAGGGTATTAACTCATAATTAATCACCTCTCATTAATGTAAATTTATCCATGCAGGCATATTTAATCAGGGTTCTTTCATTTTTCATAATATTTTAATAACAGAGCACCAAAAGAGACTTTCAAGATATAAACTTGTACGAATAGTGTTTATAATCTGAGTCAATTCAAGAAGCTGCATTATTGACTTTCAAGGAAGTTGAAAAATTGCATAATTTGAACCTATGTAATCTCATGATTAACCTAAAAACTAGATATACTTTTAGAATTTTACACACTCTGCAGAAGTCATTCATGAAAGTGATGTGTTTTCCAATAAGAGTAGCTACAAATGTAGCACTTAATTCATTTTAGTAACCTCAGTACAACAGTATATCATCAGAAAAATCAGAAGTGGAAGGCTTTCAGTGAATGTTCAGAGTGTTTATGCAAGTAGATACATTTAAGTATGTGGCAGGTTTGGGGATTATTAAATTTATCTCATTTAATTTTTTAATTCTTGCTTTAGGAGCAGTATAAAGGTCTGATGTTTTTAATGAGTATTGATGGCAGCTGTCTCTAAAAAGACTGATTTGTTGTGAATAATAAGCGTGAACTCATTGTAGGCAATTACTACTACCACATTTCTGACAACATCATTTACACCTTATCTCCTCCCTAAAATGCCAAAAACCAGCAATATGCTCTATCATTCTGTGACAAATTTCCTATTCAAAGGTAAGTCAGGCATGTTATGAACAATAGAAACACTTCAGAATCTTCATTAATTTGGAGTCTCTGAATAAAGCAAACAGGGCTCAAACCTCTTCTCACAAACCCCAGGTAAGTTTGGAGTAAATATGTCTCTTTTACTTGACTGGGACCATGTCTAAGTCTGTTACCCCTGCTCAGATTTAACATGCATTCAGTTGGCTTTCAAGAGTTCTCCTTTCCTCTCATCCAATGCATTTTCCATTGTGACATTAGAGAAGTTAATAAATAGACTGTAAGCAGACAACATTTATAAACTAAGAATGCTAATATCACCACTTGAAGTAGACCACTAGGTGTTTTGTGCTATATATAGATTGTGATGAGTTTCTATACTCTCATTAGAAATATTCCTTACTAAAGCAACCAATTGTTGAAAAAATTGGATGTTTCTCCAGGATTAGTGGCCACCTGGGAGCAGATTAAAGCTCACTATGAATCCAAGGACATTAAGACCATTTTGCCCAGTACAAAATTACTTATTCAAGATGTTTGATTTTTCCAACTGAGGAAATGTTTGATCCTTCCAACTGAGGATCTCCCCATGTTTTACAAACAGCAGTGATTTCATAACTCAGTATCCACAGTGGGTTGAGAAGAATGGTTGTCCCACTTTCTGGTATAATGTAACGGACACAGAGAAAAATTAAACAAATTATGAAGAATTCCAGAGTACATCTGCCAAAGCCTTTTTTTTCCTCATGTATGGGTTTGTATCAAGGCAAACAGGGATAATTTTTCTTCCAAGCAAGAGCTTCAGCAGTTACAGAGGACACAGTCTGTGCTGTGAGCCATTTGTACCACTTTGATCCTCTTTCAGTCTCACATTTGGTTTATGGTTGTTTATGGCTGCTTCCCACACACCACTTTCTTTGAGTAAAACAAACACCACAGCCATCACTGAAAGAGAGAGATTGATGATTAATTACCTACTAAAATATTTTAACAGATTTTAATTTGGTAGATGATTGGTTAAAGATATCTCTTGTTTTGTCCTCCAACACCTTTTATGTTATTTTCCTCCACATAAACAGAGGTAAGAGAGAATGAGATTTGAGTTATGTAAATCGAACACATATCCAAAATATTCAGTAATGAACAGCTGAGCCCCCCCAGTGGAAAAGAGATTTCAGAAGAAGAGAGTCAGAACTTGTTTATTACAGCCATACTTTCTCCTTTTCGGAATGGGAGAGAAGGGGTGGGGGAATAAACAGCAATGCTTCCTGTAATACAACATTTAAAGGAATGGGAGATAAAAAATGCATATACATAAAGCAGTTGCAAACCTTGGCTCTTTTGACTCTACTTTAGCTAGATGAAGGTGATGGAAACACTGGAGTTTATCAATACTTTCGGCACCATGTCCTGTGGGGCAGAGAAGTGATGAGGAAACAAAGTGAAGGTTGTTCCTTCAAATAAGAGGTGGCAAAGTGAAGTAGAATGAAACAAGTGTAAACTCAGGGGATTAAACATTAAAGGTGTTCTAACTATTTAGAAATTGAGCACTGGGTCTACATCCTTTCACTGGCTGTCTGCTGGACTGAATAAATTCACAGGTGCTGCTACAAGTAATTGGTTGTGTAAGGAAGAGTATTCCCAGGCAATATTTTTTCCAGTCCTCTATCAGCCCAGGAATGGAGAGGTATAGGAGTAATATTTACATCTCACTGACATGGCTTCCTCTAATTTCTGCTCTGCGTTAAGTGCAGTACAAAAAGCTTCAATGGCCTGACCACTCTTTCTCAAGGCTCATCTACATTTATAACATGAGCAGTAGTGTTTTCTGACCTGCAAGGTGGATTATAACACTTTAGACAAGGATCTTCCTCAACCAGGAGAAATGCAGAAAACACAGACCTCCACAGAAGGATCAGGGGAAGATGGGTAGAAGATGGGCCTGGAGCATTTCTGAACTTCTAACAAAACACAAAATGTATGACCCAGGTAACTAACTACTAAATCCAATCCAAAGACCTGAATCTTTTTTGCATAAATAAGGCAGGCACTGCAATCAGCTCCAAGTCTCTAATAGATCATCAGAATTTATTTAGGCACAGATTAATGACTCAGACAATGTTCACATTAAATTTCCCCTTTGCCACAGGCTGTCTATAGAACAGTAAGCTCTAGACCCTGCTACTATTCTGTAGACCCTGCTACTATTCTGTATTGCCAACATAATTTTTCAAAATCAAGTGTCCTAAAAATATAAAGACGTATATAAAAATAATTATTTCTCTGTGAATAACAACTGTGAGATGTATTTTCTTTCTAGGCTGCTACCTTCACAGCAGGACCCTCACTTATTTAATATCTTTAAACCTTTTTATTCAGTTATGGGACTTGGGGTACAGATCTGTGAAGTAACAATTCCAATGCTTTTTAATAGATTTTTAATTTATTATAGATTCTTATAAACATTATATTCAGAATCTACTCCCTGAAGTTGCTCCTACTAGCACCTATAACCTTACACTTGGTAAGGTTTTCAGTTTTTTATCTTAAAGTAATTCCATGCTACACCACTTTCATACTGTCATTTTGGAGCCTTGTTAGGACTGTCGAGGGAAGAAAGACCAACACTGAAAACCAGAATATAAGTGGCTATGTCATTAAGACACTAACTTAAAAAAACAAACAGTGCCAGCTGTTTAAAGGCAATCTCCACAGCAGAGAAATAGTCATCAGAAATTAGGTATCTGATCTGATCACCTTTCTAAAGCCTTACAAGGATGACTGCCAAAAAACAGAAGAAAATAAACGGTCCTAAAAGGCTACAATTTTTTTTCTGTTCTTGTATTCATTTTCATTTTCTGTATTCTTCATTATATCACTTCTACTAATCACCATAATTTTTACTTCACAACTGTCTAGAATTCTTTTCACTTTTCTGTTCATTACTCTTTCTTTTACCTGCCATTTTCTCTCTTTAAAAACAATTCTTCTCATGTATCCCTTATCACATTCATGGCAATATTCTCTCTCTAGGACTTGCTTTGCTTTTCAGCTCCATTTCATTCCTTCCCAATGACCCTGCCTTTTCTTCTCTTGCCTCAGGTTATTGACAAGGGAATCATCAGGCTTGCCTGCAGGGGCAAGAAATGGGGTGAAGGAAGAGTGACATGACCACTAGATTAATGCACCTAAGCCATTCCAGCTGTTCATTCCTCGCGCAGGCCAGCTGCCTTGTCACTTTCCTATGCAACTGTGTTGCCCTTTTCATGCTTCTCCCTCACATAACTAATATGTTTCCAGATGGAATTTAACCCCAAACACTGTTATGGGGCAGGCACCAGCCACCTTTTGATGTCATAGGCATAGCAGAAGCCTGTAAAAGCAGGCTTTTGCTAGGACACAAGAAGTCTCTCCTGCCAAAGTTCTGCTCAGTCCCATGAAGGTGACAGATGTTTACCAAGGACTTCCCTCCCTTACTGCACATAGCCAAGTTTCCCTGGGCAGAAATTGACCACTGCTAAGACAAGGGGGGAAACTGATAAAATATCTGGGAAGGAAAAAAGGGGGAGGGGGATAAAGAGAAAAAAAGAAAGTAAGTATCATTAATACATGAAATAGAAATTTGAAAGAACTGAGTCCATTTGAAATGGACTAGAAATTTTCTTAGGAGAAAGCATATCAAGAAGAGCTTGCCACTGCTACATTGCCTTTTTCCTTTTAGCACAGGTGATGGCTACTATGCAAAAAAAATGGCACTCAAATAGTTATTTTGGAGATGGAGCAAGAACAGAGAAAGACAGTCCTCCTAAATGGAGATAATGTCATCATGGAAAAATGACTAAACAAGAACATATCCTCACTCTAAATATTTGCAACTCTGGGAAACCTTCACTGTGTATACAAAATCAACATTGTTAAGACATTCAATAGCTCTGCCTTCCTTCTTGTTGCACTGAGATCAAAAGGCAGACTGTGTTAGTCATTGGAGATAGAATTTCTCATACCTTTCTAGTTAGTTAATTAACCAGAGTGCACTGAATTCATTTTCACTGTGATCTCAATTTGAAAATATGCCAATGCTCTGCTTTAGTGAGTATTTCCTCATTTTACAAATCTCATTTAGCACACAGGGACAATTCTTATTTCCAGTGAAGTTAAACCTCACATTAATCTTTATCTGGATTCAGAACCAAACTCCTGCCATGATGTGATCTGCTTAACTAAGAGAGGAAGGATTTTTAAACAAACTCCTAGGGTCATGCTTGAGGTGGGCAGAACACCTCTGAACAGTTTTGCTTTAGCAACAAGTTGTAGTTAGCCTTGGTCTAACAACAATGAAAGAACAAATGCAGCAGCTCTTTCCTTTATCCCAGTATATCCGAGGATACCTTTGTTGGCTGTAATTCAGCTGCATACGGTTATGGCAAAGTTTGCAATAGGGAATCTAGTTTGCCTCCTTTCCTGAGTAGGTAGCTAAGCCACAATCTAGCAATATCTACCAGGAACACTGGAAACCCCAGAGACTCCTCCTGCTAAGGTTGGCAGATGAAATGATATTTACAGAGTATATTTTGTACCAGCACAAGTCCACTAGCTAAAACATTGATGCTTACAGATTCATGCTGACCAAGGACAACTGAAGCCTCTAAGCAACTTTACTTGCTACTTAAACCAAATAAAATTACAGCACAGGACATATCAGAGGTAAATCACTGTTTGAGATAGCTGGACCCCAACAGACAGAGCAGGACCTCACTCTTTAACTGGCTTATGAACGTGTCCTTGAAACCTCAGCAAAGTGAGATCAGATGTGTACAGCAGATGTAGCACAGAAAAGACTGTGGGTAAAGAAATGGGGAGAAACACAGACATAATGGAAATGCTTGTGCTTCAGCATGACACTTTATGAGTTCCGGGTCTACTTTCCAAAACAAGATATTAGAAATTGATGCAACATGTAGCACCATGGTCTGAGCTCATTGTCTGAGCTACTGACAGTGAGAGGAATCCCTCCTCCACCCATTGGCTCCTGGCCCATCCTGACAAAAAATTCAGAACTGGGAAGAAACATATGGTCAGAAAACTGGCAAAGGAATAGACTTTTTTTTGCAACTGATGAGCTGTAGGCATGTAAGTCTTGGTATCATTCATTTATAAGCCAGTAGCTAAGAGAGAGATCACATTTGTAATTTAGATGTTAAAGTGTATGGGTGTTTTTCACCCTCCTAAGTGGTGTTTTGAATGCCTTAAATATTTCAAGTTGTCTCTTCAAAATTACATCAGACATCTGGGATAGCTGACTGTTCTTGCTAATTAATTCTTATGTTTAGTGCTCTGCTGTTGTCACCATTTGTTCATGGACTTTTCATTATCATAATATTTGTTTATCTGACTAAAAGCAAACAATAACATTTTGAATTACAGTAGACTAAATTCAGCTTCCAGTGCAGGCAGAAAAGCATACATGAAAGTCTCTTTAGGAAAACATGTGCCTGCCAAACCACATGCAGCGTTGCCTCTAAATGAGTAAATTTAGGTAATTAACACAAAGCTAAGCCAAAGAAGTACAACGGTAATGAGCTGCCAGGCACCAATTACCTGTATAGCTTAAAAATGGGGACTAGAATTCACAAAGGATTCTATATCGAAGTCATTGGGTATGTTCAGCACTTCCTTTTTTTTCAGTAAAAAGCCTCTCAGCTCTTTTTATGGCCAGTTTTTCCTTCTGATAAAACAAGACTGGTGACAAATGCAGAAACAGATAAAGTGGTTTCAGTGGAGCTAAACACCTGCAAACTCACAAACCGTACTTGGAAGCCACAAGTGACTTTTGCAATAGGGCTTAATAGTTAGAAAGTATTGCGCATTCTTAAGAATTATAGCAGAATGGAAGTTTAAAGAGCATTCCTCACCATTCATGGAAATATGAGACCCAGGAGAGCCTTCCAACAATGTGCAGATATAAAATCTATCAGTAAAAAACACAAGTGTTTGTGGTATCTGCTGTGGTGGCACATGCTGCAGTCCATCCCTCCAAAGCTGCAGGGGAAGGACTGCAGATGTCTCCTCTGACACATGGTAGCCCACACTCAGCCATTACAGGCCAGGCTCACCAGGTATCATCAAGACAAAATAATAAAATATTTCCAGTATGCTTTATACAGCATGCTGGATGGACTATACTGGGTCCTAAATTCAGGAACTGCCCTACTCACCTTTCACTAAAGTGATTTCATCCAAGAACCAACATCCTGATCCTTCTAAGAAAGCCTGTTTCTGAAATGATATCTAATTGGAGAGACTGAAAAAGCAAGTTCCCTTGACATTTCCCAGGACATTCACAAAGAAATCTCAAAATTTCTTTCTAAAATCAGAAACTTCCTCAAACACTAAGAAAAATGAATAAAACTTCTGGCTAGCTTCTCCAATAGGCTTAAATACCCATAATTAGGAAGCTAAAGCTTAAATAATCCTGTTACCTTTAATAAGGGCTCTTCAAGTAACATAGGTCAAAGTCCTCTCCTTGCT
Organism: Lonchura striata; assembly: GCF_050655825.1. Lineage (NCBI taxonomy): Eukaryota > Metazoa > Chordata > Aves > Passeriformes > Estrildidae > Lonchura > Lonchura striata. Next base: position 63,145,020 of record NC_140740.1, read on the forward strand.
TTATCAAATAAGGATTCTCCATCAGACTCCAGAATCCTTCTTCTCTACTCCTGCTTCAAATTTACAAATATGAGTTTACAAATATAGGCAGAGGAATCCTTATTATCTGATTCATTCACATTAGATTGGAGGAAATATGACTGGAAAAGTAGAAACAAATTTAGCTTGTTTTTTAATTGCATTTATAAAATAAGGAAAATTATTCTTCAGCTTGCTGACTCAACCATCAAATCCTAAGAGCTCTTCTAGGAGAAATACACATGGAAACCTGGTTCTTCTCTTATTTACCCTAATTCTATATTGATGTAATTCCACTGACCATGAACAAGTTACTTTACACTTACGTCAGCAAAAATGAGTGGAGATAAGAAAAAAGACTGTTGGGCTGAAACCATTATTCACATACTCAAGTACAACCATGGACAAGTTTTACAGTCTCTTTCTCCTCTGTAAAACTCAGCAAGATCATTGATAGTCAGTCAATCAGTCCCCTAAGATTTATGAGGACATCTCTGATACCACATTAGAAGTCTAGAGATATGCACAGAGAGGTATGAATGAGCAAAACCCCCTGGGAATTACAATACACCTTACATGTGAACCACCAGAATTACAAACTCTATGTAAGCAGCCACATAAGGAGGAGTAAGCAGAGAAACCTGATTGCAAGAGAGAAAAGATAGGATCTTGGCAATGAAAAATTAAATCTAAAATTTACACTGCTAGCACTTTTATTTCCCTGTAATTATATTAATTTATTTGCAATTATTCACTGCAATAACACTGATCTCAATTAATTCATTTGGAATTAATGCTGCTATGAGAAACATTTCCAAAAGAGTTCCCCTGTAATTCAGAATTAGTTAAACGTACCATTAAACCAAAATGTGATCAGTTAATTTCTGTTGTTATTTACAAGATCTATTGAAAAAATATTTCCTTCCATTCAGCTTTCTGAGACACTCATCAACCCCGTAGTTTCTATGTCAGAGCACGCCTCTCATCTAACCATATTCCTCATTTAATTTTCATCCTGATTCACTAGTATTAAACCATAAATAAATGGCAAATTAATATTGCTTTGGCTACACAAAAGAACAATCATCAAAGAAACTTCTCATAAGTATGAATAAGAGACAGGAAGCCTTTACTATTTTTTACTCAAACTTCCCTGTCTGAGGAACTGCCTGCAGGAGCATGCTCCACTTATATTTATGTCTGGCCTTATTTTTTTGTTCTCAAACAATTTTTGCCTATTTCTCAGCAGCTTTTGTAGAATATACCCAGGTATACCCAGGCAATAGACAATCTTTTTACTCACTGTTACAGTATGATTTCATATAAGTATGTTCTCAGTCTATAATGTAATCCAGCATGAGGAAGCATGAAAACAAGAAGGAAATGAGGGCAAAGAAACAGGCACCCTGGTGTGAAAAACCTGTCTAATTAATAACATTAGGTATGCTGAGAATTTAAACCATTTATCCTAGTCACCCCTGCAGAAGATAGAGCAATGATTAGCACACAGAGATGCACATTAATTTTTACTAATTCTTTTGAACAGCTCAAAGCCATTTTCCATAACATACATCCCTGCATAACCATATAGTGCTTCTGAAAATCAGTGAAAGGTGTAAACCATAACAGAATCTGTTCTTTGTTCTTAATATTCCATACACAGCTTCTGTTTCCTCATTTTACTTTATTTCATTTGCTTCATTGTGTTTCTTGAAGGAGTCAGAGAAGTTCATGTGTCCTTAAACTGAGAATAATTACCTTTGAACTAACAGAAGTTGCTGCCCTCAGCACTGTGATAACCTGGTTGAATACAGGCTACATTACACAGTTAAGATTAGATGTCTTGTGGGTTCCAAATCTCTGCAACACAGAATTTTTATGTCTTATCCTCAGGTCTGGAATGCGTTAAAGACTGTTGTAAATCAGGACTGGTTCACTGATTCCACTTCATCTGCACAGGTCTATACAACCAGACCAATGTAATGTTTGCTTGCTAGAAAAGGAGGGAGAGAGGGAAGCAGGCAGGCAGGCAGGCAGGAAGGAAGGAAAACAGGAAGGCAGGAAGAGAGGAAGGGAAGAAGGGAAGAAGACACTTGCATGTCCTATATTACTATCCAAGATAGTAATGCCTCTGCTGAAATCACTAGAGCTCTATTGTTGTGAAACTCAAATACAGAGAGGGAAACTCTAATACAGAACAGGGCTCATATCAGAATTAAACCTTGATCAAAGGCAGGAGTCCCACATTTCTAAAGAAAACCATCACATGGCAGAACATAACCACATGTTCAAAACCCAAGGGACACGTTTTAGACGCCAGTATCGAAAGAGATTACCATGTGCAAATTTCTGCCATCTCAAATCTGAGTCCAAAGAAAATAGCAAACAGCAGATGCTGCTACTGGCACAAGTACATCACAAGCTATGGCTTGCCCTCCAGATTCAGGGTGTTCATGATGTCCTTGAAGACTGCTCTAGAGAAGGAGTACAAAAGAGAAGAGGGACCCAAACAGCAGTATTACTCTAAAATCAATAGCACTAAAATCATTTCTGCAGAAAAAATAACATGCTTTAAATCACATAATACCTTGGGCCCAGTCCATGGTGATCTAGGCAACTATTGACTTCTGCACAGTTTATGCTGACATATCATTAGCTAAAAGCCTAGCCAAGAATTCAGAAAGAATGCTGAAAGTGTTAGATTTATCCTGACTGTGGCATTATCAACACCAGCGTCTTGTGATTTATACTGGTGTGAGAGGGGAAAAAACCTGTAATACAGACACAGAACAACTGAGCAGCTAAAGATCATGAGAACAGTAGGCTCTCTTTACAATAAATTTAATACTCAAAAAAACAAAAACATATTTTATATGAATTTTCATCAATTTCATTTGAACAAGGGCATCAATAAATGAGAGAAAATAACAGCTTAAGGTGGCAAAGGAAAAAAGAGGACTGACTCAAGAAAAAAACAAAGTTAATGCCAGAAATAATTTCCTGTCTCTGAGATCTGGTTAGCCTTGGCCTAGCATTGAAAAAAAGACTACATAAAGTTCATGGATGTGATGTTGAGAACAATCTTGAATCATCAGAAAGGTAATATCTGCATTAGCTACAACTTCTAGGATTAGAAAAAGAAAGCAATGGCTCAATAGTGCTGAGCAAAAAAATATTGGCACAGTATGCTTCTTGCTAAAGCCAAATTAATAAGATGCCTTCAAAGAAATAAGCTCATAAAATAAGACAGAATTGTGCATAGCCTCTATAGTACCAAAATAAACACAAACTGACCCCCAGGGCAGTCCTGTTCCACCTTATCTTTACTGTATCCACAAAACAGAGAATAGCCCCAAAACATGTACCCATGTAAAGCCTCAAGAGTGATCAAGAAGGATTGAGTTCACATCTTTCCTGCACTCCTCTCCCAGACTGCAAAATTTAACACATAGTTATCAATTAGTATATTAGAGAAAGGAAAAAAAAATAGCAGATCACCTGTAAAATGAAAGAAATAATGTTTACTGTAGTAATATGTCATCTTTCATGGGCAGTACAAAGAAACAATGCAGCTGAAAAGTAGCAAAAGCAAACACTTTTGCTTTGCTAGTATTCATTTGAAAGAGGAAAGACGGTAGATAGAGCAAAAAAGTGTTTTACAAACACAGAGGTATGTTGGGTAAATCAATCAATGTAGCTATTTCTTTAAAAGGTCTTTCTTTGAGATGCTTAAATCAAAAAGCAAACAAGCCATCTTGTCCCTTGAAGTTTATTACAGCAGCTTATCAGCAAGGAGGAAAAAAATATGTGGAAGAAGAAAGGAATAGTTAGAGTAAAAGACCAGCACTCTCAATAAATAAATATTTTATTTATAAGAGGGATGAATAGTCCTGCTTCAGTTTGGAAATCTAATTTCAGTTTCGAGACAGGATGTGATTTTTTTTTTAAACCTTGATACTAGTTTCTGCTGAAACTGGTGCCAGTATATTTGCTAAAAAACTGTTTGAACTCCATTTCTACTAAATACACAGTATTTTCTAGGTGTATGTCAAGTATTTTGACACTGCCATCTCTCTTAATAGAAATTTGCAGGTATTCCCAGCAATGGAGCCAACAGAAGCCCTCTTTAATGATGTCAATGTTGCAGAACAAATAGTAGCCCATAAGATGAAAATCTCACTCTCCCTGTCTGGTAAGAACCTCTGAAAAGGTAGATTCTCCAAGCTATCCCTCTTCTGCACACCAAGCAACAGTGACTATGGAGTTCCTACAAACAACGTTCATTACCTTTTGGGGGTTTAAATAGGTTGAAAAGAAATATTGGGATAAATATAATATTCTGATTATAAATTATTAGTTGAAGTGACCCTAAAAAAACAGTGATTTTTCCAGCCTTATAATTAAAAAAAAAAAAGTTAAATTATTATTATATTTAGTCACACAAATGTTGTTACTGAAAAGAGTAAGGGAAAGGATGTAAAATAAATAGCTCTTAGACATGCTAAGCAAACATTTTCACTGTGGTATTGTTGTTGTTTCATATGTATGTCTGATAAATGTTTAAATCGAAAATATAATAATAATTGCCATGGGCAAAGGTCAAGATGCATTTTTATGCAAAAATCATCAAAATAAGGCTGAACTTTGAATCTGGGAGAGATTTCTAGGAAGGTTAAAACACTAGTTAGATTAGTTTTAAAACAGAGATCATACTGTATCCAGATATTAATGGCTCTAACTCCCAGTCAGTAAAAAGAATGTGGAAAGCAATGTATGTATCTATAACAAAAAATAGTTTTATACATTATCTGCAAACTTTGATATGGATTGTGATATTCAAAGAATCACAGAATGTTAAGGGATTGGAATGGACTTTAAAGATCAATTAGTCCCAACTTCCCCTGCCATGGCTGTGGACATCTCCTACTAGAAAAAGCTCCATTTTCCCTCCTATCTCTTCTAAAAAATGCAGGAATATTTCTTCACAAGATCCAAGGAATAGCTAATATGGATCAACTGTCAAACAAACACTCTCCCATATGGAAATAGCTGTTTCTTACGGAAGTTCTGCCATTATGTGCATTTTAAAGGATGCTGGTTTTCTTCTGCTTCTTTGTTTCATCTTTTCATTAATAATCTAATGCAGGATTACCTTTCCAGCAAGTGCTAACTAAGAGGAAGGTATTTCCAACAGTACAGAAGTTGCTGGGAGAAGTTCAGAGAGCAATCTACATGCTCAACTACTTGAGGAAGATGCCACAGGAAGGGCCACCAAAATTTAAAGCTTGGGAGAGCCTTCCAATGCAGTTTGGAGCAGAAACTTGTCAGTAGCTTTGCTATTTTCCATGTAACATATAGACAGTATTAACAGTCACAGTGCCTATTAAGTTGTGTTATTAAAGTGTTCATGGTGTTTTGCAAAATCACAAGATGAGAAACACTTCCTGATTCCATTTATCTATCTTATTCAGCAGGCAATAGCTCAAGTAAGAGAAACAAATGGCAAGAAAAGATGTGATAGGAAGACTTACTGCTAGTCTTTGCTGTAGCAAAGAGATAAAGGCAAAGATTGAAAGCAAGCACAGGGTAAGATAGCATTAGGTGCTGACAAGAACTAAGTCATAGAGCACTTTGAAACAATAGGTCTTACAGAGGCAGTCCTAAGACAAGAAAGCAGAAATGGAGGAGTGATCAGGCAAATCAAGAAGTGAAGAGTCTGAAAAGTGTCTTTTTCTTCCTGAAGTAGAAAAGCAGGAAGGAAAATGAGAGGCATTGAAGGGAAGGTATAGTGATGAGGGAGATAGAAAGATCAAAAGGAGAGCTGATCAGCAAAAGACATGGAAGCAGAATTTTAGAGTGAAATAAGTGTCTGATTTTTCCTAAAATACCTCCAAATGCATGCCAAGGTCATGCCAGAAATTCTAAGATGCAGATAAATCCACCTACTTCTTAATTTTAAAAAATGAGTTTGTACAATGAAAAGATAGTGAACTGAAAAAAGTAGGGAAGGTCTTTGGGGTAAAAACAGGAAACTAAGCCTACTCATTATTTATGGATTACCTATTTTTCCCAAAATTTTTCAGACAGAAGTACATACACAATTGCTATTTAAAGCTTCTACCATAAATTCAATCCATGGGAAACTGTATCTACATGAGCAGTAAGACCTTATTTTGGCTCGCAGTGAATATATGCAAAGAGGACATGTTTACAATTTTCAAACATATAGATACCTAGATATTCCTTCTAAATAGTAGGAATCTCAGAAAAATACAGACCGTCCTCACAGTCTCCCAAGATAGAATTATAAGACAGAAAGAGAAATACATGTCTAGGGAACTCCAGACATGTTGTAGTCTTCTTAATGTCAGATTTATCATTTGTATAGATATTTCTGCTATGTATCTTCAATGTGTTTTCCAAAGCTTTCTTGCCTATAAACAGACTCGGTTTATCACCGGACAAATATTCTATAATATTTTTGGCAAATTTTAAGTACCTAGAACAGATACCCAGTGACCCTGGAAATTCAGAGGGCAGCACAGATTTTGGATTGGCAAGATTGTAATAGGACTCTATTTTGACAGTCAGCTTTTTCTTTCTTAGTAATTGGAGAGTGGAAGAGTTATAGACAGTGCTGATTTTCAATGGAAGGAGGTTTCTGAATGAAAACACAAAGGACTGGAAATATTTTCATTGGCAAATTTGCCAAAACATGTTTTTACATATACACAGAAAGAGTCATCACACCAGATTTCCACATTGCCCACAAGAAATCTAAATCCAGCACATGTCTTTAAAAAATAGATGAAGAGTTGTTTACATGCAAACTTTAAAATACACTAACATAGACAAAGAGCAGAAAAGCAGAGCAGAGAGACACAAATATTACAATCAAATAGAAAGCAAATTGTAAAGAAATGTACTTTAGAGCAACTACGATATAAAAGTCCAGAACATGTGAGGTCTGGAAATTATTAGGAAATGTCCTTGCTCAATATAGGGGGTTTGAATTAGATGATCTTTACAGATTCCTTCCAAAATATTCTATGACTCGATGATCTTAAAAGCCTGGATCTAAGTCATAATATTGTAGAAAAAAACTAACAGTGTTATCTACATACTTGTTTAATAGTACAGAAATGAATCTTTAAAATATTATATTCAGAGTAAATTTGAGAGAGAAAGAGAGAGAGAGAAATGTGTTTTGATTCCTCCAACTATGTCTCCCATAGCATAAAAAATTCTATTAAGAGCAAAGAGGAAGATGGTATAAATAGTATAGACATCATTGTTGGACACAGGTAAAGGGCAAGCCCTGTGAACTCATAACTTTAAGCAGACAGATTAGTTCTTTGATGAGCACACCCTCCTGACCACATTCTGTTTCACTTTGCACAATGAACAGAGAAACCTAGAGAGCAATTTTATACTGTGTAGCTCTTGACACAGATCATCTTCAGTTTCTTATTCATGAATACCAACTTCAGCTTCCAACTTCACTCCTGCACACATACTATTTATTCCCATTATGCAAATACACATTTTGCAACCATATGAAAATTACTGCTTCCACATTTATGTTAATTATACTAAAATTATCAGTGGACAACAATTCTCTAGCAATATGAATGTATGAGGTGTTCCTTTGTCAAATGAAATACACTTTACTGATAACCTTAAAAATCAACATTTTTCTATCGTTGTTTGCATGTAAGATCATTCTATGCCTCCATCTTATTAAAGAACATAATTTAATACCTACTCTGCTTTTTTCTAACATTTTTTGATTATCTATTCTTTATGGAATTCATTCCATCTCATTTTGATCTTATTTCAATTGAACAGGTTAAAATTTCAAAATTAGTGCAGGTTGAATAGATTTAATAATTTTTCAGATTGAATAATTAACTCAGAAAAAAGGCATTCTGTCTAGCTTTGCAAGAAACTTTGAGATGATTAAAAACAACAAATATGGAGAGCATAAGTTTGAAGTAGGACATGACAACCCCTCCAGAACTAAAGAGAGAAGGATCTGGCCATGGTCCTAATACATGGTCCAACTTACTATAGTCAGTTGGCATAGGTGTTCATATAACCATAGATATATTTACAGGTAATTTTTTTTTCCTTAAGGAGAATGGAATGGAATGGAATGGAATGGAATGGAATGGAATGGAATGGAATGGAATGGCATGGAATGGAATGGAATGGAATGGAATGGAATGGAATATATTACATGTGAAAGGGATTTACAACATTCTTCTGCACTAACTGCCAATGTTGCCATATTGTTTTAAATGCACAGAGGTTCAATTTGTAAACTGCCATCAGGCTCTCTCTTGTAAGTGCTCATTCTTCTGCAGAAAATGTGTTCTATCCCAAACTGCCCTGCATCTGTTGTCTTTCCAGGAATAGACCAGGCAAATTACCACCACTGCCAGCAGGAGAGAACGCTTTTCTTTACATGCACCTTACCTGCCTGCCTTTTAGTGTGACATGTAAAGATAAAGGTGTGTGCAGTCTGGCATACCAACATGACACTGCACCCATCCCCTCAATGAATGATCAAATGTCAGTGTCAACTTAATCAAAAAATGGAATTTATCAATAACCAAGAGGCCAGCCTCTAACATGGTTTTTAATCTTCACATGGCTATACAACAGAAATAAATACAACATCTTCATGATGTACTCAGTACCAGTTTGGCAGGTTAACAGGTGTGGGACAAGTGAATGAGGAGTAGAAATGCTACTTATCAGAGAACATATTGAAGAGAAAGCTCATTTTTCAAAAATTATGGGCTTTTTATTGCTGGTAATGGATAGAATATTAAAGTGAAGTCTATATTTCAGAAATGGGAAGACCAAATGATTTAAAATCTGTTTTATAATGACCTGCCTGGGAGGGAAGAATCAATTTCTTTTACAGCAAGAATCTGTTAATATCATGGGAGTGAGGAACATAAGACAATGAGGAAAAGAAAGGACAGATCCTTTCTCCCTTATATCCTTTCATACATTTAATTAGACACTTCTGTCATAATTTCTGTACTATTTTTTAAGCAAAGAAACTATTCTTAAAATAAGAAAAGAAACATGCTTAAAATTTATAAGGTACTATTAAAAGAAATGTGGTTACAATGTTTTGCGAGCTGTCTTTTTATTAACAAATTATAGGTGGTACATTTCTTCCAGAAATTTAGCCCACTTAATTGGACTGATACTCTTCTGTAATATCTTAAAGTTCACTTTCCTTATGGCAATATAGGCCAAAACTGTCAGTACCGAAAGCTATTTAATGTGATTTCTGTCTTAGCACTGGCAGTGCTGGATTCTCCTTCCTAAAATCAAAATACTGACTTTCACTAAAGCACACTGAGTTTTGACAACTGTCTTGCACATTTTCAGGCATTACAGAAAACAGAGGTCAGAGCTCACCACCTCTGCTTCTTGTTGTGTGTCCTGCAAGTCAAAGGTCTGTCATCCAACACCAAGATTCACCTCTTTAACATCCCCTGCCACTTCTGCACTGTTGTATGTGGACACTGCCTTCATCCTTTGACACAGGTGGGTTCCGTGGGTATCTTGCACCAGGGATAAACATGTTATGCTGATCCTGATGGCTCAGCAGACACCTAGCCTCAAGCAGAGGATGCCAGACCTCTTCTTCCAATACAAAAAGTACATATAGGAAAACAGAGCACTAGACATTACTCACTATTTCCCTAAATTCTGTTTTCTTCTGATTTTTCATAGTTTTCATACTTATCTAATCCCATTTTCTCCAATAATCAGTGTTCCGTAACTCTTTCCCACTCCTAAATTAATGAATTTAGACAAGATTGAAGGAAAAATCCAGGCTTATTAATGGTAGGGGATGTAAAAGGTCCTAGGCCCAGACACCTACCTATACCAACAGTTCACAAAGGACATCTGAAGCACATAAAACTGGCCTTCCAAGCAACATTGAAACAGAACAAAATGTTATTTCCACAGCATTATAGGTCTAAGCACAGAGACAATTAAATGCTAATAACAGAACCTGAGACAGATCTGATAACCCTTTGTGCAAAACTCTGCAGGAGAATTTTTTAAGACATTATTTTATATTAAACAATAGATTTTACAGATATTGTATTTTGCCTTATTAAGTTCCCTATTTCTTCTTGCTATAAGGAAGCATAAGGCAAAACAAAACCATCAAAAATTGTGTAAGACAATGAAAATCTTCCTTATGATAGTCAAACAAGTCTGCCAGAAGGATATGTATCTGTCCTTGTGCTGAGCAAATAAAGAAGGATTGCAGTGCCTCTTTCCGCTCATAGCAGAGATGCTAAAAAGGCTTTACAGAGGCACAATACAAGGTTCTTTTTATTTTTGCCACACTCTTCCATATCTTTGCAAAAATTCAAAACCAGTTGTAAAACTCCAGCCACACTGAACATTAGATATGTAAGGCTGACATCCTTGTTAGGCATATGTTTCTAATTATTTTGTTTACACTTTGCATTTTAAAAAGTTCTGTAAACTTAAAATTATTAATATAAATCCATAAATTGCAAATGGCAATCATCAGGATATCAAAAGCAACATGTAAATATCTTGCTGACTTAAAACAACTAGAAAGCAAAGACAGTATTTATATGAGCTAAGTTAATTTTTTTTCAGGAATACTGCTCAAAATAACATCACGTTAGCACATAAAACAATTTCACATTTTATAAAATATACTGATTTCCTAATGAGACTGTAGGAACTGTAGGAACTGTATCTTGCAGGAAGTTTTCAATGAAGTAGACATTTAAGGAAAAGACTGAAGGCTTAACAATGCAAAGAGATTATTTGGAGCTCAGCCACAGTCATCCAATAAAAATTGATCACAGCAATGACAGGTTAGAGTAGGTCAGAACCTAATCCCATGGCAGTTCCAAAACCAGACGCCATTTAATAGGTGCATTGGTTTTGCATGGCTTGGGTTTTGGTGGGGAGCAAAGAAGCCATCCACAGAAGTGATTTTCTGTGAGAGATTCCTCCATGCCTGGCAAATCCAGTCTCTGGCTGGTTCTGAGAACAGACATGCTGATAAGCCAAACAGAAAAGTTGGTAATGCCTCTGTGATTACATCTTTAAGAAGAAAATCAAAAACATGCACAGTTCTTCTTTTCTGACAGGTGAGGAGGTGCAGTGGCCAGGGCCACGTGGCTGCTGCCATCTCAGCACGGCCCACGGTGAGCTGTGCCTGGCCACTTCTAGCCTGCCATGCCACGGGCAGAAAGGCAGGGGTGGTGGCACCAGCTGCTGTTTCCTGGCACCACCACACAGCCACATGGTTGCAGACATCTCAACATGATCTGCAGTGAACTGGGCTTGCTTGGCTGCTTTTGAAGCCAGCTGTGCTGCGGGCAGAAGGGCAGGGATGGCGGTAGTGGCACCTCCTTGCAGGTGCCCCCATCAAGAGAGGCGCTGAAGGATGCCAGCACCGTGGTGGTCAGAACTGCCCACTCTGGGGCACACAGCCAGTAGCAGAAACATAGTGAGCCACTCTTTGGCACGGAGCCCAGATGAGATCAGCCCTTCAGCACTGCAAAACCTCGTAAGAACTTTGCAACTGATAGAGCCTGAGAACAAAGAAAACTACAGACAATAATTTTCTTTGAAATCAGAGAAAAGGAAAAGGTGAAAACACTTGAGGAGAATCGAAATGGCAGTACTGAGGTCACTAAAGAAAGAGGGAAAAGAAGTGCTCTGAGTGCCAGAGACAAAATTTTCTTCTGTAAACTGTGGTAAAAGAGTACAGTTAAGTAAACTGTGTCGCTGCAGCTCACTGGGTCCACGAGAGATGCAGAGGCCCAATCGCACAACAGAGCGAGTGGATGCCTAAAGGAGGCACGTGCACTCACACAGACAAGCGACTCACAGGCAGCAGGTTGGGAAAGCCCATTTTGCCTGTGAGAAGAATTCACATTTGCACCAGATTGAGTGGAGCTGCTGCCCATGAGAAGAGAACCAAATTGGAGAGGTTCACAGCGAAGTGTCGCCAGTGACAAGGAGACCCTGCAGTACAACAAAAGAAAGACCCTTCTTTCCCTGAACAGCCAGAATAAAATTAGAAGTGATAAACTGACAAAAACCCCGTTTTGTCTCCCTGCACTATCGATGAGAAAGAGGGAGGGGCTGGGAATAAAAAAGTGCTCTAATAGTTTGTCCTTCTTTACCCTCTTTTAATTCTGATAATAACAAATTTTTTGTTATACCTTCTAAGTTTGAGCCTATTTTGCCCTTAGTGTTTTCTCCTAATCCTGATCTCAACACATGAACCGTTTGTGGTTTTTTTTTTCCCCTCCACTGTTCAACTACAGCAGAGGAAAACAAATGAGTCATTTTTCATGGGTATCGAATGTAGCATCAAACCAAAACTTCAGGTTAATATTAAGTTGTAATATAATAAGAAGTTACAACCAGAACTTCATATTTCCCCTCAGTCACATTTCTTCATGGCCATGAAGTACCCCAGCACAAGTGGAAGGAAAATTAAGACACAAACAGGAAGCTGTTGGTTGCTTAGAATATGGATTATTCATTAAAACAATATACCTTGAGTAAAATTACCAAACATCACTAACCTAACATTTTAGTAAGACATGAAGCAGCTGAGGATCTGTAACAAAGGTGAAAGTTAAATGCACAGAAAATAATATTTTTGAAAATACAATATAATTCTTCCTCACAAATTTTCATGCTCCTCAGTGATCTGCCACAAACAGATATTACACCCAAATCTATAACATGTCATTGAAGGTTTCACAGCCAACGACAACGGAGTAACAGGGGATAGGAAGAGTCTTGAATTCTTACTGCACATAACTTAGTTTTGATTTTTCTTTATTTTGTCTACTAGAAATACAAGACCCTCAACACCATAAATCAGCAGATTTACACCAACTTCAAGAAAGATTATACTATCTCCCCCTCTTGTGGATGTAGCGCTAAGCATTCTGCAGCAATGTTCAATGGAAGAAGTTCTCCAGAAAGGAAAGAACAGGTGATTAAACTCAACAGTTTATAGTGAGTTCACAGTTTACGCCTTCTGTTCTCATCTGCACCTGAAACCACCAAACAGCTACACACTACTGGGTGATGTCTGATGCCAGAAATGTCTCCTGATTACAACATAAAATCATATATATATTTTTTGCCAATTTACATAGAGTCTATTTTACTTTATCTAGCTGAGACACAAATAAATGAATAATTAATATATGTACAATTTGTCATCTGACATTTGAAGACAAGCCTGTCTTCAGAGTAGCAAGTTATTTGCTACTCTGACAGCAAAGAACTGGGATAATGAAGGAAAGGAAATAAATTTGTTGTACATAATCTGCTACTGATTTGGTTTTTTTTCTGTGAAGCCATCAAGGATATCTGTTCTGTTGCAGCTGTCACATCACTTCACAAGCACTATTTTTATTCCAAAGTTCAAGAGAAAAAAAAAAATACATTAGTAATAAGAAAAAAAAATAAAGGAGAAGTATGTAAAGACATTTTTGAAAAGTAAAGAAGGGACACAAAAATCCCCCTAACTACTGTGAAGAGGAAAGGGGGAAACAAAAACCAATAAACATTAAACTTAGGAATTTCAGAGGATGGGAAGAAAAACAAATAACATTCAGCACAGCAAAGCTTATGTACTAAATGTTATTGTTTCATCAATTCCTCAAAGCTGCTAAAAGCTGTCTTTGTATATATAGCACTTTAAAAGTCACAAAAGGAAATAGGAAAATAATTAAATGCACTAGATTTTTTTTTTTTTTGGAAGATAAATGCTGCTAACAGAGTTCTTTGCAATGGTTCAAAATTAATAAATAACACTCTGCCATTTTTTATTGTAATATTTTATTCCTGCTTTTTTAAATTCTTTCCTTAAAAATGTTTAATGTTTTTGGGGTTTTTTTAACAGAATGTTTTACAATTTCACCTTCTTAAATTTCACCAGAGACTTGCAAGTCAAACCAGATCTCACTGATTTGATATCTGCATTTACATGGTCCAATGAAACGCAATGTGTTAGTGTCATTCTCTCCTGAAGGTGAGTTTATTAGCAAGCTCTCCCTCCCCTGTTTCTCCAGTAAGGTGATGTGATTATCAGGGGTATCAAGGAAGATGTCAGCAGGTGGATAGAGATGTAAGGTGCCACTTGGTTTTCTTAGCTTGTGACCTTTGCTCACATGACAGTGAAAAACACAACCACATCATTGACACAATATAATTAGGACCCTTGCATTTCACCAGGTCAGGAAAAGAGACAAAAGAGCAATGCTTGTTTTGCAGCCCCAGTAATTAGTCCTGGAGGATTTCTCCAACAGCTACTGTTGGCAAAGAGAGCCTATGGAAAGAGCCACCACTCTTCCTTTACACGCCGGCTGAGGAGCCTGCTTCCTGCTTGAAATTCAACTGAGCACAGCTCTGACCTTTACTGTCACATTTTTCATTTCATCGACAGTTTACAAGGCCTCTCCACCATGCAGGTCATGTTTTAGTTTAAACAGAAATACTCTCGTAGGTGTTAGATGCTAGTTAATGATTATACTGAAATCATTCTAATTAGGCTCTGTTGTTACATGCTGCCCTTTGGGGACTGCTGCTGTTGTCACATAAAGTATTTTGTAGAAAAATAATTGGCCTGAGATCTTCTTTATTCTATTTTTTTTTTTTTTTTTTTACTTTTTACATGATTCTGTATTTGATCATGAGAAAGACTGCACAAAACTTTTAGCAATGGCTCCCACCCATCATCCCCCAGTTCAAGAAATGAAAGCAGGCAGGAAGACTTAACAGACGCATGACACTTCTGAAAATTTATTAACATGATCTGGGCAGGGAAATCTGTATTTTTTTTTCATTTCCTAACCCACTATCTTGTCATTTCTCTAAGAACCTCGTTCATACTGCAGCCAGGGGAGGTTTACAGACCAGAGAGGCACTGCTATGCTTTATGCACTGGTGGGATGACTAGGATTAGGGAAAGGAGGAGGGAATTTGAGTCTACTGAAGAACTGAGAAATAGGACAAAGACTACAGCAAGTAGCAAGTAAAGAAATGCAAATGGAGTAGAGAAGGTTTAATTTCAACCTTTTACATTTGGCAAGGGACATTAATATATGTTAGAGTGCTAGAAGGGAATCTCAGCCAGTACACCTCTCTCAAACATGTCTTCTTTCAAAAGATGTCATGCAAATGCCACTCTTTTCTGTGTAGCTTAGATTTGTAAAATGTAAAGTGGATCTGGATGGGGAGGAAAAAAGGAAAAAAAAAAAAAAAAAAAAAAGGAAAAATAAAAAAGAGAAATCCTAGAACCTGAATTGCAGAAACTCAAATCACCCTGTTACTAAAGTGATAGTCAAGAATTCAGAAGCTTAAAATTAGTCAATCTGTAAAGTTCAGATAAACTCTCTGAAGATATTCAGGGCCCTTTCAGTACAAGACAGAAACTTCTTGCTTCATTAACTGTTGTTTTCTCTTTTCTAATTTATTAAATTATCTTTTTTGTGATGGGCAATTGAGTTTATAGTCAAGATGGTGGTAGTTCAGGCTGTTGAACTGTAGTCTTCTTTTTCTTAGCAACAGTGTCAACTGCAGAGTTATCAGGACAAATTCTGCAGTATTTGTAAAGCAGTAAATCCATAATCACTGTATTCATGGGAACAGATTTCCAGTTTGTACTCCAGATACACAGTAGAGTTGGCTGATTACCTACAAGGATCTTCTTGTCTACGACTACTACTAGTCTACAGCCATGGCAATATATTACTAATACCTTTATCACTGCCTAAATGAAGCATCAATAATTCAATTCCTATTTAAAAAAACAGGAAATTATTCATACCATCAGCCCTCACCATCAATAACAGAAGTAAACCTAACTATCTCATTATCCAATTGCAATGTGTGCAAACAGAACTGCCCGTTGTTGACAATAAATATTTGATAAGTGAGGAAACAGGAAGGATAAACCAAGGATGTATGGAGTGGCTGCTTTATAGTTACCACAAGAATTGACCCAGATGGCAATGGTTTACCCTGCTTGTACCTCAACTTATTTTCTTTTCATCTCAACAAGAAAGTGATCCCAGCTGGCTGGATATCAACCATGGATGCAAACCATCTGTTCTCTCCCTGTCTTTGTTTATGGTATTAAGTCAAGCTAAATACCCAGGTTCCTATCAATTTCTGCAATTCCCACATTGTTTTCTTTTAAATTAGCAACGAAGTGATAACTGCGGGGATCAATTAACAATATACAAATAACAAAATATTTACTTGCTAAGGGTACTTGAGCATGCTGTGATTTTACCTCTGTTCAGGAAAGGCAGTTGCTGATTTTAGTGTAGCTTTAGCTTTATATTTACCAGTGAAATCTAAGCAATCTATTTCTACAGAGCAGAGTTTGGCAGAATGTAATATATTTTATGTGTCAATTATAAAACTTGCAAAGAAATGAGGAATCAGCTTTCGGAAACACCAACCAACAGCAGAATCAGATGTCCAGGATCTAAAAGTCAGCTTCCCTCCTATTTGGAAGATGTTTTAAGCTCAACCACTTTCATCTGGATATTCACCACCACTTTGCTCAGAGGACAGTGATTCCTAGAAACATGTCACGATTTATTACTGAAATAAAATCACCTGGATGTTACTTCAGGAAGGATACACTGGTAAGATACACAACCAGCATAATTCTCCATGAGATCAGTCTACTCTTTCACACTGGGCAATAGCACATCTCCGGTGAGATCAAAGAGCATCTTTCACATGGCTGACTGCAAAGCCTAAGCTAAGCCAGACCTGCTGCTGGGGTATGACACCATGCTTTGCCTCCAAGAGCCTCAGAAATGGTCCAAATGTGTGTGACAAAAGCATCCAAATCTGTAAAACCATCTGCAGTCTAAAAGATGAGCCAGTATTGCTTCACTTCACACATGTCAGGGGTGCTTTGCAAAAGTGAGAGGACAAGAAAATGGTATCACTGATAAAAGGGTTAAAAAACAAAAAACGGATTTCTAGTAGTCATTTTGCAGACAGTGAAGTGAACCTGTTTCCAAAGGGACAGTGCAAGGTCAGTCTGACTGCACCACATGAAGCCTACATAACTCCTACAAGAAGAAGTCAGCTTGACACAGGAAACTGTAGTGTGTCCTGTGAAAATAGCTGAGATCCTTTATAGTAACAGAGCTTAGGTGTGTGTGTACTGTCCACCAGGCACATTCTCTGGATGGTGTTACTGTGCTGATAAAATTGTTTACTGAAAGAACAAATCAAACATTTTTAAACATTTAAACATAATTCATTTATGAAATATTCATCTGTCCAAAAAAATTCCATTATAAAATTGTAAATAAAATAAAAACAAATAATTGAATGCAAATAAAAGAGAAAATTATAAAGGAAAAAAAAAACCCAAGCAAAAAAAACCCAACAAAACAAAAAATCCACAAGTTCCAGGCTGTCTCTGCAAAATTACACATCAGTGAAGGGAAATTATATACACATTACCACACCTACAGCCTTATACCCAGCAGGACAAAAAGCACAACTTACAAGCACTAACAATTCCTGGCCACCACCCTACCAGACACTGAGCAAGCAATGTAGCTCTTGCAGGAGTCAGTGTTAGGAAGAAATCAGTTGTGTCAGTTGTGGAAGAAATCAGCAAGTACTGAGACTATTTTGCCCAGTACCAGTTGACACAAATATTTTCCTTGCGCAGTGCTTCTATCAGCATGTCTCAGTCTGCGCCAATATGGCTCTTCACCCTCATGGTCATTTTGATAAAGAAGAGCTCGCTGCATTGTAATTTCCCTTCCTCTCTAATCCCTTTCTGGATGTCTTTCTTCAGAAATTTCTTTCAATTTCATCTTAAAAATTTAGTGAAGAGAATAAGAGTGTATGAGGCCTGCTCTGAGAATTCCTGAGAAATAGTGAGTGAGGCACAGTGGGGAAGAGGGCAAGAGATGCAGGGGAAACATTAGATGAGGACCAGAAGTTAAAATGCTTTATTTCAAGAATAAATGGAATTTTCATATTTCTATAATACTTCTATTAACTCTGTTGTCTGCAAATATTTTTACAAGCAATAGGAACATACACTAGCCTCCTCAATGGAAAGTACAAGAGAATTGCTTGAGTTGACATTAAAGGATGAGCAAGTCACTCATACAATATCCAGTATTGAATATTTAATACAGATATTGCCAGTTCTATAGTAAATAAAGAGACTGAATAAGTGAGATGACAGAAGCTGAATGTGATGCTGGTTGCACTCCTTTAAAAAATGCTAAAATCAAAAAATCGAGCCAAGAACATAAAAGATATTGTCAAAACATCAGAAAGAAAAGAAAATTTGTCAAGGTCATGGTGTGAGTCATCTGTCTCAATTCTGTTGACAGATTAACGTGTATAGCTAAAAACTATGGTGCCCTTTGCAAAGAACACAGTGTTCCATATATATCCAGTGTAGATGCAGCATTGCTGGAAAGGGCCAGACCTTTCCACATTAACAGCAGAAGGTGTTGGGTATATTGGATAGATATCAAATGACAACCCTGTTGTTATTGAAACTCTCGGGGGTGGAGGGTTGTCTGTTCAAAATTAACGTTTTGAGATATCAGCTTTATTTTGGGAAATACTTGTGTGTCCCTAGTAATGTTTTTTTTACTAGAATATCTTTTCTGTGTGTATTTGTCGTCTCACAATAAATAATCTTAATTTGTTTAAAAATGCGTAGTGAAATCTCCAATATTTTCAGTATTTATGGCTCCTAGAAGTACATAATTGCACAACTATTAACTTTGTTTAAATTTAAAATCTTGAAAGGAAGTTAAATTCTCAAATCAGAAAAAATAAATCAATCTTTTAAATTATTTTTCTTTTCATCTTATTCCTTCTGTTCTATAATTTATTTTTGGTCTTTGCAAAATGTAGTTCATAGATAATCTCCTTGGTTAGCACCAATTTCATTTGATGAAACTTTCCTGCCCACCACCTCCACGTATATCTCTCCCTCTTCCCACTCTTGACAAAGACAAGCAGTGACTTAGACAGTCTTGGCAAGCTGCTAATGCTGTGGATTAGTGTGTTCTGCCTTGAGTGAAATCAAGTTCTCTGCCCTTTGGGGATAGCACAGCTATCAGGTTTAATTTCATTTTCTGATATTTTAGCAGTCATGTCAGGACTGCTGCAGACAAGTGAGAATGAAATGCCTTTTTGACAACAGTCTTCAGCACACCACAGGAAAGGACGTATATGATTTTATATGAGAAAGAGGAAGTCTAAGGCTATCGAACACATAGATAGGACTAAATCAAACATCAAAGTGATAGATGATAAATATAAGTGGATATACACTTGATACATTTCACAGTGTTTCCTTTTATTATTTTCCAGTTTTGCTACATTCTATGGGAAAATTTAAGTCAGTGTAAAAAAAGTTACAGGATACATACCTTTATAGCTTTTTTCCAAGTTGGAAAAATTTTTTATATTATCCTTTGTCTGATAAAAATTCAGAGTTTTCTGAATATGTAATAATATGCTAAAAAAAAGTGAAAATATTTAGAGTAACCAGTGAGAACTCTTACTTTGCAAGGGGATTGAGATTCTGAGATCAAATTTTGTTTGTCTCATAAAATCCCTCAGCACCTTTATACTGAAATCCACATTAACACAGTGAGTTTTATCCCACAAGTGCCTGAAATTCCTCCCCAGTCACAATACACTATTAAAATTAACTAATAAAAAGCAGATGTAAGATCATTATCTGTAATGAGTGCTTTCAGCACTCGCTACCCACTAGCATCTGACAAAAACATGCAAAGCAGACTGTGAAACAAAATTATGCAGAAGCGGCAGTAGTAAGCAGTTTTTGGACTTCCACATCTTCTGACAAGTGAATCATTGACTATAACTGATTGTTTTAATAGGTTTGAAAACCAAATGCACTGAATTCAGGGGCAAAGCAGTTGATGATCTCAGTAAACTTTGACTCTGTATTAATAAAGTTAGAGGTCTAAAGTCTCTAAAATAGAATTCTTTTGGTGATATGAATGAAGGACTGAGAGCAAAGATTGCATTACTGTCATTCATGGATTGGGGGAGGGGTGGGAGGGATGGAGGGAGGAATTAAAAAGGATATCAAGGTGCCAAATATAAAATTCAAACATACTTCTGCAATCAATCATAGTACGTGAATGATCCCAGCACTTCTGTAGGAAGCTATCTATCTATCTGGAAGAAATCCTCAGGAAGCTTATTAGCTGCGTCCAAGTTAAATGATAGTAAAAGGCAGAGGTTCTGCTGTAAAACAGGTTTCTATACTATAAATCAAAACTTCTCCTAGGAATACAAATAATAGGAAACAATTATATAAAAGTATATTTAAATGAAAAAAAATATTAAAATAAATACACATATTACTAAGCCAAGTTCCCCTCTTCATGCATTTCAAAGTTTCCATTGACTAGTGTAGTGGCTTGGTGGTGTGACAACAGAAATCAAGATACTGATGAACTGGGAAATCACTGTCAGCTATTGATGCCCCACACTTGTGAAATGTAGAGGTCTGGTTCCTGGTAAAAATTTCCATTTCTTGGACTGACAGGCTGTACAGGTTGGACTGTCAGAGATCCTGGGTTTGGAAGGTCAGATTTGCTGTGATATATATTTCCCTACTGATAACGATGGAGGGAGGGCTGCAGCGAGGTGTTGGAGTGTCCCTGGCACAAAAATTTGATGCCCAATTAGGTTTAGAAATAGTGACAAAGAGTTGATGCCCAATTAGGTTTAGATAAAGCTCTTCTCTGTAAACCTCAATTACCTGTGATGCCTTATGACATTCAGCGTTTACAAAGTATAATTACACAATAGTGTCTGACATTTAACGTCTATGGATAATTTAAAAGACTTCTACTTCAAAAGGGCTGCTCATGAGCAACAGTAATCACTTCAATTAGCTTGGCACCATTACAATGTAACAAGACCATTTGACTGCCTATTAGGACCAGCCAAGCTCTTCAAGTGTGTTAATTTAGCAGTCATTGCTAATTTCTGGGCTTTGCTGCATTTGCATAGGAAAACATAGCCCTGTTAGCCAGAAAGGGAGTTTCATTCCTGCAGCAACTTCCTATTCTTAGTGAGGTTTTTATGCTGTTGTTGTTTTCAGCTAGAAACATATTTCAAATTGTGAACTATTAAGAGAAAGAAGAGTTTTATTCACCAAGGGTCTTTTCAGGATCTATATCTTAATTATTAATATAGTTTCCAAGTTGTTTTTTTTTAGGCACTCAAGACAAGAGATCCCTGGATTAAAAAAGAAGCGGGGCAGGGGGGAAATTCTCTATCCCTTCCATGACTCCTTTATGTAGTATTAAGGATTTATCCTGTGGGAACTATCAGTATCTTCAGGTTTTTCCCAGAGCTCGTCAAGGCCTTGTTTAAATTTACTGGCCAGTCAAAGTATTATGAGGACTGGGACCAGATACATCATCACAGATGCTTCCCTATTTTCAAGCACTTGATATATAGTATGACATTCGGCAGAAGCAGGAAAGCTCTGTGAAGTAGAAGAGTTGTCCAGGGAGAAACTTTATCAGTTTAGTAATCCCCTTTAAACTATTGGGACTAATCAAAGGATAGAAGTGGAAAGATAAGTGTTATTTGTGCCTCTACATGATAATAGGTAGGCTAGGATGGCTATGAGTAACCAGCAAAAGCTGAAAGTTCAGATCCTATAAAAGAATAGTTCCAAAATAATTTTTTTTAAAAAAAAACTTTCACAAAACCCAAAACCTAGACCAGACAATATGAGGACTAGTTCTCCTCATGAAAAATCTCACACAGATGCTGCAATTCACATGAATATAAATTGAACAACCCATTTATTAATTGGAAGACTTAAGCAGTGAGTGGTCAGCATGTATAGCCCTGCTATAAACTCAAATGTGTCTTGTCTGTCACCTAAGGGAAATTTCAGAATGTCATCGCTGCTTTCCATTACAGTGATGTTCATTTTTTAAAACACTTCTGAGGCATCATTTCTGTTAGGGATTAAAAATATAGACTTTACTTATAATGCTTAGTATTTCTACAGTACAGATGGTGAATTAACTCAAATACAATAAAGCAAGTACCTACAAGAAGAAAACTTCTGGCAGAGGGATAGCCACAAAAAAAAAAAAGCATTCCCTCTCAAGTAAGTCTAGTGGGCTTTTAATAATTCTAGTAACAACAGTAGTCCAAAATATACTTACAACACCTAAATATCATTGTAATTTGATCTTTTGGATAATACCAGGGAATTGCAGAGGAGACAAGGCTGAATATGAGCCAAAAATATGCTCTCACCACAAAATAAGGCAAACCTCATGGAGACTACATTTGGACTTCAGCCAGAAGATGGAGGAAAATTATTGTATACTTTCTTTGGCAGTGCTAATTTGGCATCAGCAATATTGTGTTCAACTTTGGCACCATTTTCTGCATCTTTTAAATCAGTGACTATATTTTTAAGAAAATAATCTTGAAGATAAATGCTGAAGTGACCTAAACCTAAACCTAATCTGTGTATCCCAGGTCTGGAATGCTTACAAACCATACCCTACCCCCCTCCCCACCCCCCTCCCCCATAATTTTCTCACATGCCTTCTTGAACTTCCAGCTCCAAGCTAATGTATATGACAAAATTTTTTTATGTCTTTCTAATAGGAGCAACAAAGCTTACGAAAAATGTGAGTGAAAGTCATTTCATTTCCACTGGTTTCTGTGATGAAAAGTTAACCCCTACCACTTCAATGCATCATTAACCATTCCTTATAGTCAGATGGGAATCACACCACTAATGAGCTAAATACTTAATGACTTGAAGGTTGAAGGACTGAAAGTCACATCATTATATTGCTTCTTTTAGAAAATGAGGTGAGTTCAAAATCCTGACCATGTGTTAGTAGGAGCAAGCAATTACCTCTATATGATAATACAGAAATAAGGGGAAGTGTCAGTTAAAATTGCCTTGAAGTGGTCAGGTGGAGAACTCAAGCAGAATTCAGTGAAAGGAAAAGTTTCATGCAACATTTTCCCTTCATATCAATTTACCTCCTTGACCAGAGCAAAATTGAGCTCTGTGTGTTTGTACGTTATTTCTATCTCATTTTCAAAGATGTCAGAAAAGTTTAACAAAAGTTCCAAATGCATTACAGCTGTAGAGTACATGAAAATTACATATTATCATAATGTAGGTCAAGGAAGATTTGATTTATGGTTACCACAACATCTTGACACATAATTTTGCAGCAGTATAACATTTTTAGAATTTCCCAGGAATGCTAGACACTAGCAACTCTCAGGCCCAGCTTTAAAATACAGTATTAACATAAATTTAATGCAATATCAGACAGCATGATTCTGGAAATTCCTTCCATATAAAAGACGTTCTTTGGCTTTCCAGAGCTGGAGAAACACTTCCTCTTTGTTTTTCTACCTTCAGCATCATAGGTAAGATATGCAAGTAGAGAAAAGGGAACATCTCTGCTTGTCCTACAGTGATCCATTTGCTGATTTCCTAATAAATTCATAAATACACACAGAGAGACAGACCTTTGTAAATTGTTAAAAGTTCCACCCTTGATCTTGTCTAGGATTAAACAGGAAAAGAATAAAAGTGGACATTTTCTTCCAGTTCTCTAGTGTAACAAATACAGCCTGCACAAATTGCAAGGACTACCTCTGACAAATACCAAAACCACCAAGAGGATTTCAGACCAAATTTTCAACCTCCATTTTCTTCATTTATTCTTTCACAAAGTAATACAATTCAAAGACAGAAAATACAGACAAATGAAAAAACATATAATCAGCTTTATTGTACTTTTCATAGAAACAATCAGACAATTTTCTTTCTTTAACCCACAAAGAAAAAAATAAAGAGACTGAGAGAGAGAAATTGATTATATACATAGGCAGGAAATCAGAATGATACATTTATAAGGGGAAAATACCAGTATAAACCTGATTCATCAG
Source organism: Lonchura striata (assembly GCF_050655825.1). Classification (NCBI taxonomy): domain Eukaryota; kingdom Metazoa; phylum Chordata; class Aves; order Passeriformes; family Estrildidae; genus Lonchura; species Lonchura striata. The sequence goes on from NC_140740.1 coordinate 63,169,110, forward strand.
CAAAACTTCTAGGAGAAAAGGGCACATGACATATTTGTTCAATATTGGAAAATCTTCTTTAATTTACCCACTGTAACAACTCCCTCAAACTTGCATCTTTTATCAGAGACAAGGCTCATCAGAACATCATTTTACAAATTCTTCTATGGCCTTTCTGGTGTTATTTCTTACAATAAACTGGCCAGTATATGATTACTCTTTACAGCACAATTTTCATGGAGTCATATGCTCATTTCAAGGTCATGCTCACTGCGCTCCCCTGAGGTAATTTGTTTGGTGTGGAAGAGGCCTCTGTTTCTCTTGTGGTCCTTGTGTTCACACTACCAGAACCTTATCCCATCTATGTAGCAGCTTTCTCATTCAACAGCAATTTCCAGCCTGACTCCTCAAAGCTCTCTGTGGACTTCATGAACTTCTGCCACCTCACCCCTTGCTGGCCTTCAGAAGCAGGTGAACTAGAACAGCCAGAATGAGTATTCTGACTGGGGCTGCGCTATAACACCTGAAAGAGAACTGAGAAATTAATCTGGACCACAACAACCTTATGCTTTGTTGAACAGAATGGAAGCAGTTCTTATTAATATCTGTACTCAATGAACTTTTTCCTTCCAACTCATGCCATTAGTGAATGTGGTTCACTGGATATTATGTTCAAAGGTTTTGTGTGTCTGTAATAAAGGATGCCAAAACACCAGAGGAACAGAGAGCAAAGGAAGCAAGAAAGCAAAAGATCTAGACACAGCCACAGTAGGAATAGTAATGTGACCTGTGAAAAACTGTCAGAGATCAGACTTTGGGACTGAACTGGCTCGGAAGGTGAGAAAGCAGTAAAGTGAAGAGGCATAAGCTCCTACTCTACTGAGGGAAACAGAACTTCTATCTTCTTTTCCAATAAGCATAACAATATGTGTAACAAACATTCCTGACTCTACCTGGAGTTTCTCCCATTAGTGTGTTTTCCAAACACTAACCTTTAGCTATTCAGAAAGCACAAGGCTCCAATGTAAATCATCATATCACTGAAGATTATAGGATAAGAAAAATTCTCTCCCATTTTCATGGGAATGAATGGGAACGATAATGGCAGGAAAGATGAAAATCTTGGCTCAAATTAAACACCTTTCTCCTGTTATTCTTTCCAGACAGCCATTACTTCCTCTTTTTTCTTGTTTTTCCTTACTCCTATCACTCCAGCATATATAGTTGCTGAAGGGGCTCACACTTTGGCACTTGAGAGTGACAGATCTCCTCTTCAGGACTTTACATGACTTTGCCTCTTATGGAAATTTTTAATTTCCTCCTCATTGTACCTAATTCCTCACCAAACCATCAGAATAATCCACACATCTCATACAATATGATGACCTTACACCAGGTAACTGAGAGACAGTTGTATATTACATTTAAGGGAAGCAAATAGCAATCCTAATTTTCATTTCTTTTCTTCTATTCTCTCCCTAATATAGAGCTATTTCCTTCTGCAGCCAGGGTGTGAAAAGGGGTGGTAACCTAACTCTGACTGTCCCCATACATTGCTCTTTTACTCCGTGTAACTTGATGTAACATTTATTTCTCTTGCACAGGTGACAGACACCAAAATATTCAAGGTGCCCTGAATCACAGTTGAAACATTTCTGTGAAGGACACTGCCATATTTCTTACCCTAAGCAGCCTTAACTGTCCGCAGCATGGGACTAAAGAGGAGAGTATTAGAAAATTGGCACCAGCTGATCGACTGCTCTAGGGTCATATCTAACACCTAACTGGTCTGATGAAACATGAACTTTGGCATCCATAAAATCAGCACCAAGATTGATGGCAGTGAGCAATGAAGTTAACCCAAATGTTCTATCTCTCTGTGGATTCATCCTCCACGTGGTTATGGCTAGCCCAGTAACAAGTCATCAAGATTTTACCATCCTCCTATCCCAAGACCAAAGCACATGACTACAAAATTAAGTAAGTGTGAAACAAAATCTCTCAACCTAGTAATAGCCAGTGTTAATTTACTAGCTTCTGTTCTGTTAAAGCCTTTTCAGCAGCAGACAGGAGAGAAAAGCTGTCTTGTTCTTGCTTGCAGGGGTGTTTTGATGAGCTGAAATTTTATCTACACTGACAAGACAGTAGTAAGCAAGTGTCAGAGCGTTTTTATTCAGATCTCGACCACACCTTTGCAATGCTTCTTGCATCTCTGGGGACTACAACAGAGGAAAAAAATACAACCCAGATAATAAAACACACTACTCTGATTTTTCACCCAGCTTTGGTTAAACCTCTAGCAGCCAGAATATACAATCAGATTAGTCAAAATTATATGACCTCTCCCCTCTCAGAAAGATAGTCCTGAATCTAAAGTTATATACACATTACAGCAGGTGGGTAAAGGAGATGGTGCTTGTGTGCCAGAGCCAAAGAAGGGGAGAATACAGTCTATGTTGCCACTCCTCTCCAAAACAAGAAATAGTCAAGCAAGGAATAAAATACATGTGAAGGGAATTTATTTTATTTAATCAGCAGAAGTAAATTGTAAAATCACTTCTTCCCTTCACGTCAGACTATTCAATGATTCTCGAGCCCTCTCCTGTTCTTTCAGCTGAGGAGACACAGGGCATCTTTGTCAGCAGAGGCAGCTGCTCAGGAGGCTGAAGCCATCTGTCCACAGCTGATCAACTCATCCCTGATGCAGGTGAATATGCCCTCAAAGAGTGGAGATGTGAGAAATAAATGTACTGACTTTACACGAAGCAAATTTTAAGAGACAAGACACAGTACAGAGACAGGTACAAAACTGAGAAGTATTTTACAGTCAGTGGGTGAAGTAAGAAAGAAGTTCCTTCCATAAATGTAAGCAATCTCTGCTCCAGTCTTTGCTGAAAGGACTGGCAATTCAAGGAAAACTGACTTAATACAATTGTAATAATTTACCCGGAAAAAAAAGCACTATGAGACCAAATCAGTACTTTATTATAATCCTATTCTTCCAAGCTCACCTTACTCAAGAGAAAAGTGGCACACGATGAGCAGCTCGTTTTTACTTTCTAGCCTTCACTCAAGAGACTAACCACATATCAAAGGATCTTATAATGTGCATCATTTAAGCATCAGCATAAGATGCCCCAGTACATACAGTAGTCCAGTACATTTTACAGGTGTATTGCAGATAACATGGTTTTTTTTATGTCTCACTACATAAGCCACTGAATGCAAGCTAGGGTATTTCAAGGGATTCCAAATTCCTTAATAAATAGGCATTTTCAAAGTGTTTTTTTTAATAGTATAATTATATTCTCTATTTCAATACTCGGTTTCCTAAAGATACACAAAATTAAGAACCCACAGTGCTGCATAATATACCATAAGATTATTATGAAATCTCAAAAAGTCTCACACAAAAAGAAGCTGAACTCCTTTTGACTGATCCTCATTGTAAATATTAATAAATAATCAGAGCTAGGGTCCATTCCAGCTGTCATGCTATGAGATTGACATTTTGCGTGTTAATCCCCATTTTTTTTTGTCTCATGACAATGGTAAGAAATCATAAAACTCTAATTTAACCTAACAACCAAGAAATATTTTAGTAGCATAGAGTCATATTTAAAATAATACTGATTGTAAAGTTGCACTTACACTAGCTATTCCAGGGGCAAGTGCCTTTCTGAAGTTTCTCTTTGACTCCCTCCTGGCACCAAGACCCAGCTTTCTTGCCCTGTGTTCTCCTCCTGTAAAAATATGGAATTATACTTTTTCCCTAGCTACTGGGGGGAAAAGCATAGCAGCGCTGTAACCCTCAGTGATGTTTGTCTATATTGGACAGCTGGTGGTCCTGTTTAGAAATCCACAGTCACATTCTTAACTAATTAGTTGACAATTGAAATTCAGTGTTGGAGACCTCTAAGGATAACCCTTCTTATATACATACATAAACATACAGGGTGATGAAAACTCCAAGGTCACTTGGAAAAGAAAGGCTTTGGATTCATTCTGGACCATTTCCTTAAAATGTGAATTCAAGGCTAAGAATCAAAAGATCTGCAAATCAGGTTGGTGGTAAGCTCTTGGTGTCCAACTGTAAGATAAGAATTTAAGACTGCTTTCAGAAAATAAGCCAAACCTCACAGCCCAACCAGAGTTAGGGCCCTGAGCCATCTGAGGCATGTGTCAGAAAGCTGGATGAGAACACACAGTCCAAGTAATGTGCTATCCTGCTCCTGACACTTAGCAGCATTAAAAGTAATGTATGTCCTATTCTTTAGTTGTCTAATATTAGAACTGGGAAATTTTCAGCTTAATAATTCTTCTGAGGTATGCACTATCATTAGTTATTGCAATTCTGAATATTCTTGTTAGCTATCAATGTCCTACCCTTTTTTCTCATTCATATTAACTTTAGTTTCAGCATCATCTTTACAGCAAGGAGTTCAGAGTTTTAATTAACATGGTATGAAAAGACATTTCCTTCCCTTTGTTCTGAGCCCACAGTAGAATTCAGCTGTAATGAATCAACTCTTAACCTGCATTTCCTAAAACACTAGATTTTTGTCTTCTTTTCTAAATGTATAATTCTAGAATCAGCTTCAGACACGTGGATCTCAAATCTAATTCATCCACATTCAATTGCTATAGTCACGAGAATAAAATAAAATTCTTTGTCCTCTCTCTGATTTTACTACTCAGAAACAAAGACCAATGGACTTTAGAGTGATTTCCCCTTTGAATTTTGTTAACCACCATTTGGTTTTTCCCTTCTCACAGCCATACCCAGGCCAAAAATAGCGAAGTGAAAGTGATATTTTTCCTGAGTTCAGTCAATCTTACTACAGAACATCTTATGACAAAAGAGACACTATTTGGCTGTGTAAAAAAGACACTATTTATCTCATTAGAGAGCTTTTCTGGTTTAGATTATGCAAGGCAGAAGAAGCAAAGCCAGTACTGCTACAGGCAAAGATCAGAATTTTCCTCATCTCACATTCCAGCTAACAGCTGTAGGTCTGCCCACTTCTATGTGTCTAAATGTACAGTCTCTCCTGCAGACTTCCCACTCTTACCAGGCAAAAGCCTGTTAGGCTTGGTAGCATTTTTACTGCTTTCTCCATAGCAGTCATGCTTTCTTGCTGAATTCCTGGATTAAGTGTATTTTAGTCAAGAGCATAGGAGTAAATAAAAACATGGGGATTTTTCTCCCTTTTTTATGTTTATCCCACCATTTTCACATGCTGATTCTAGCTGCTAAATTAAGTGCTACCAAGTCTTGCTGTTTCATCATACCTGCATGTTTATAGACACAGAGTCCTTGACCAGCCAGATCTAAAGTCATTCATGTCAGTCAATGAGGAGAAATCTTATTTGACTGACACAGATTATTAGTAGTACTGGCATCATTTTAATTACAGTATTACATACATTTTATATGGAGAGATTCTGCCTTACTTTGCCTTATCCAGAACTGTAAATCCTTCAAGAAACTCCATGTGTGTACACATGTATAGTGTGTGTGTATATATATGCAGTATACACACAAGTGAACTGAATCAATACCCCTTTAAATTCTAAAGGCATCTAGTCACCTCAAGCAACATTCTCCTGTCAAAGGGGGAAAGAACTGCACAGGTGCAGAGTAATCCATGCAAGTCAAAGAAGAGCATAGCTAGAACACTCAAAGGAGGAGCAGCCTAAGAGCTGCAGCAGAAGGGAGCCCTGACCTGATACAGTCTTCTGGACACCCCAGCAAGTGCATCGTGTTGTCTCCAACAGTCCAAGGTGAGAGGCACAAAGTGGTTTCTCAAGCAGCACAGCAAGCAATATTACTAGCTCTGTTGCACAGACAGAAAATTAACATGCGTGCTCCCCAGCCTGCCCCAGGCGGATAAACCTGCTGCCTGTCAGCTTGCATCCTCGTAGGCAGGAGACAGCAGCTGGGGCAGCCGCCAGTGTACACTGCCTGACAGCACCCTCTCCAGAGACCTGATATTATTACAGAGTGCACCTCTCTCTCCACACGCTGAATTAACTTGTTCTGACTGTGTGACAGCTCTGACGACTGCCCGTGCGGATGCAAGAAGCCAGGGTCACATGCTGTTGCGTGCATGGCCTGTCACCAGCCGTGCCACTAAAACCAGACAAAACCTTGTCAAGGGAGATAAACTCCTCCAGAGGCAGAGGTAAGCGACTCAACTCATGGCACAGCTTGAGAGGGTTTTGATCAAGTTCAAGGACAGTATCTTCTGACAGGGGAGCTGGGCATAGGAGGGAGTGAACACACACACACTGGAACACGCATGCATGCACACACATAAAGAAAAAAGCAAAGGCAGACAGGTTCAGCTGATGGAGCACAGGCAGGAATGCTGGTGGGGGCACAGCTTGCTGTCAGCAGTCTCATGATAAAAGGGGCAAAGGAAAAAGCTCCCAATTCTCACTGCAAAATAACATCAAAAGAGAAGAAAACTAAAAGCATGTCCACCCACTTTGAGGTTCTGGGAAAAATTAAGTTAGGGAGCAGAGAAAGTGAGTTTGCAAAATAATGTCCTGTTAAATTTAGCAGTTAGCTTCTGCTGCAGATGATACCTCTGCTCATGGCACACCTGGTAAACCTAGCTGAAAAATTGCTTAACATTAAACTTTTTTTCTTCATCTTTCTTCATGAGCCTTTATCCTAAACATGAACCCCACAGGCAATTGTGCTGACAGTATTTTCAAAGAGCTCCTACAGAGTACTCCCTGCTCTGCATCTCAGTGAGCTGTACTCTAAGATAAGGAAAGAGTGGTAGGGCTAAAGAACCCACCAATTGTTATATTCTTTTTACTTGAACCACAGAAAATTTCTGTTCTACTTCTTCATCCTAAAATACCAAGGAAATGTGTTCATTCCCTGTATTATTTGTCACAAAAAATACTAGGTGTCTGAGAGATACAATGTTTTTTTTACTGTTCACATGAAAACACTCAGCTTACCAAGCATGTTTTATCAGTATATATGGAAAGCAGTTACTGGAAATAATGCACACTTTGGAAGTCATATTTAGTCCAGATATGGTCTCTCTGCTTCATATTTCTGCCATAACACAAAGAAGCCTCCCCACAGTCTAAATACCTAAGGAAACAGAAGCTTCTGCTGCTTTACATTACTGGCATAGCACAAAACTACTGGAATATGCTGCTTTGGCCCACCAACTTTGCTAGCAAAGGGAAAACAGAGGCTTACAACAGGGAGCGTATTATTTTACAAAAAACTTTTTCTTTTCATGAGCTCTGCAAACAGAACCTACCCATGGGAAGGGTGTTACCACCATTCAGAGTAAATGAAACACTATGTGTTCATCCCATCAGTAATAAAAAAGAAGTTTAAATGCACACTAATGTGTTAAAAAAGCAACCTTTCATGCAATTGCCTTGTAAGTATCAGGAAAGTGTGTCAATTAGAGAGAATTGGTTGTAAGAGGGGATTTCTACATCTTTTGTCCCAGGCCAGAAGTGATCAAATGTGATCTTTTTTTTTTAACAGCTCCTGTATGAAAACAGTTACTGGCCATATTCCAAAAAAATCACAGGAAAATCAACTCAGTTGGGATACATTCTAGTATTAATAGGATCCTGACTACAGCTCCTACCTAGAAACAATGACAGTGGGATGGCATCAGTTTATTTTGCTTTTGTCTGTGCTATAGTCTTTTCTGCAAACCTCCAAAATAAGAAAACTTTCAAAGTTTAATCTTCCATAGAATATAAAAATGTCATTGAGCAAGCAATGAGCCACTTTCTGCTTATTTTAAAAAACATATTTGGCAACAGAAACCTAGTACTTTTCTGAAGTGAATGGCATTTTTCTTTGCCAGTTAGTGTTTTTTAAAAGCTTATTATGTAAGGAAGCAAACTAACATGTGTCTATTTGCACTGTGTGCAAATAGTGTGCAAAATGTGAAAAATATGCACAGCGTGAAAAATGCATATGATATGGCTCTATGCAGATAGTTACTATATGTATTATGTTATATTGATTAGTTTTGCTGTACTAACATTTTAATAGTATGGTAAATGCAGTTTTGTAGTTTAAATTAAGCTTTAGTAGTTAAAATACAAACTATGTATGTGGGTTTTTTTTTTAAGGAATGAGATACTCACTTCAAGGTAACCATCACAGAACACCTAAATCTTCCAGAGAAGAGCAATTTACAGGTTTTTTTATCAGAAGAAGCTAATTTCTTCAGGCCTTGCTCAGACTTGAAGATGCCATGGGGATTCAAGGAAACAGTTGACATATAACAGACAGTTTCTTGTTTTAAACAGAATGTATGCATAACTGTGAAGTATTATGAACATGCAACAATGTATTGTTATAAGGGTAATTCCTTTATTCATAAGGCATGCTTTTCGTGACTTAGTGTCCGAGAGCATCTGGACATCTGTAATTCTTTGCTTTTTATTGTCTTGTAATTGTCCTAACTCTAATTTTTTATTACTCTAATTGTATCGCTATTTTTATAACCATTTTACTATTATCAAAATTTTACAATTTTAAAAACCAAGCAATTGGTGTTTTTCACACACAGAAACACCTGGAATAGAATACTTTCAGGGTAGGAAATACCCTGAAATACCCTGGAATAGAATACTTTCACGAAGTAGGAAAACGGCGGCTTTTAAGTGGGACATGCCCATAGAAGGAGAATGGGGTGGGTATGTGTAAACATAAAACCAATAGGGAAGGGGAAGGGGAGAGTGCATACCTAATGTGCCAGTGAGTGAAGGAAAATATCACATTGACAGGGAAGTTTCCAGATAAACGGGTGTAGCAAATAATGACAGACAAGGTGCAGGGACAGGATTTGGAAGATAGACAGGGAAGGGTCTGGCAATAAGGGAGGTATATCCCAGGACTGACACAGGGAAAGGCAGGAAAGCAGGTGGAAAATAACTTTGGGGAGAGACTATTAGGAAAACTGAACAGGGGTGAATAGGGACAAACCATTACAATTATGTTAAACAATTTCTTATACATAAACTTCAAAATCCCACTACTACAATACTGAAAATAGTATTGTACAGGAACTTCTGAAAACGACAAGTATGAACCAAAATCCAGACACAGATATCCCAAAGGTCTGAAGGGATTTTTTCTGTGTGAGCTCTATATGTGTGATCTCACAGAAAGACCTAAAGGGACCAATCCCCTGTTCCCTAGCAATCGGCAACCTCAGGCTAATGACCAGCCTTAACTTAAAATGAAAGAAAAGAAAATGAGAATTAAACTACTTTCTTATGTCTATTCATTCACAGGAAGCCTGTGATTTTCAGAGGAAAGTCTTATGAGTGGTGAGTCAAAAGTTCCAGAAGTAGATCTGTTAGCACAATTTTTTTCACTTCTAGGTATTTTCTTCCATAGGCTTAATGAATTTTCATTCATATTTTTGAGTCACTTCTCATTCATCATACCTATCCAACAGAAAAAGCACAATTTTCTATTGACCTTGACAATCTTTAGACTTCTTCTAGGCTATAATATTCCTTTTTATTTTAAGAGAAAAAAATAATCAAGGTTATAGTCCTCAGGATCATGTAATGAAAATCCTTTAAAGCAGAACACAAGCATATCTGGCTGAGAACAGTGTAACCAAAACCAGCTTACCAACTTTTCCTGTCAGTTTATCAATTTGAAATAATCATGATACTCCTGATCTTTATTTAGTACGGAAGTGGTACAGAGTGTCTGGTCTGTAGAAGAAGCTTAGCACATTATGTTTCATACAGATAGGAGAGGTTTAGCACATCATGATTCACACAGGGAGAAGTGTTCTCTGAGACATACATCTTTTTCATCTCTCTTAGTGATTAGTTGGGGATTGCTCTCTCCTAACCTTCAGGTTCAAAAATAACTAGAGGTTATTACCCACAAAGGGAATGGTCTCCTGCCACCAGTGACTAATTATCAAGTTATCATTATCTTTACTTGTCAACTGTCAATAAGGTAAGTCAATAAATAATAATAAATAAATATGTGTAATAAAATGCTCTAGTGCCTTACTGTCTAATGCTGAAACTATAACAGAGCTCCAATCAGCAAATTTCTCCAATCTATCATGGTTTGCAGATAGAACACATCTTGGTTTTTTGTGTTTGCTACATTGGAGGCTGTTCACTGAAGCAATTGAGAATTGCTGTAGCAACACTACCATGCAACACATTGCCTGTGAACTGAAGTAGGTATGTTTAGCCTTCTAACAAGACTTTGTTAGCAGGCTAAACATATGATAATGACAGTTCAGTGCATTTGTAAACATCAGCTTTTTATTCCTAACTCCAAAGGAGATGGTACACAAATACACAGCAAAAGTCAATCACTCAAAAAAAAAAAAAAAAAAACCTGAAAGGATATGCCACTTCTGGATGCCAGTGGGAGGAATAATCCTACCCAGATTCTCCACTTTTATCTGGGGGCTAGAATATGACTGCTTCTTGAAGCTTGAGGAATGAAAAATCCCAATTCCATTTTTCATTGCTTCTGGCTGAGATGGAGCTCATTTTCTTCAGAGCAGCCCAGAAAGTGCTGCTTTTCTGATTAGTGCTGAAAAAAACCCTGATAACACAATCCTGAGAGCTACTGGTGAATGGTGCTTGCGCAGTGCCGAGGCTTTCTCTGTTTCTCATCCTCCCTGCGCCTTCCAAATGAGCAAGATCTGTGGGGCAAGTGCCTGAGAGAGGACACAGGTGGCACAGCTGGCCCCAATGGGCAAGGAGATGCCCCATGGTGCCCAGCAAGCACAGTTCCAGGAGGGAGGCAGGAGGACCAGTCAGGCTCATGGTGTCTGTGTTCCCAAGCCCGTGTTAGGTGTGCTTGGGGAGTCTGCTGGGGCATCCACTTTGCCCAGGGGAATCCCTTGTTCTGCTGGGCCTGCACGTGCAGCTTTTGTGTCACAGGTTAAACTGTCTGTGCCTTCACTCATGAGTCTTCTCCCTTTCCTAGTATTTCATTCCTACCTGACAGAAGCGGGGAGTGAGGGAGTGGCTGGAGTGAACTTGGCTGATGGCTGGAGCCAACCCACCACATACATGCATATGTACTGTTTCCTTTCAGCAAAAGTTCCTACTAGCTATAGAAATCACTTAGAACAAAACTAAGATAATTATTAGGGTTCCAATATCTTATTTTGCATCTCTTTTAAAACCCATATTTATGCAGTGGAACTCTGAACATGTGTCTGTTGCTCACAGTCAGAAGCATTTCTCACAGACTAACTGAGCACCTTTTTCTTAATACTTATTTTTAATTCAAATATTTTAGTATGAATTATTGTCCAGAAAAGTCACCAATAAGGCAAAATATGTTTTCCACACTGGACAAAGAAAATGGAAAGGTTATTGCATTGTATCTTCCTATCTGTGTCCTGAAAGAGTTCATAGAAAATGCTGAGAAGACACAATAGTTAATTATTTTGTTTATTCCAGCATGAGGGAAGGCATCCCAGACATGGAACTTACCCAAAATGCTTCTGTTCTGCTTTTATGTCCACAGAATTCTCTGGCTTTGCAGTAATTCTGTGAACATACTTTGTAACATGGTGTCCATATCCAACCATGTTCATTTTGCAAATAAATTTGACATAAAAATGTTATTTTTAATACTGTGATATTCACCTCATGCAAGTAATGATACACAATTACACAACCATAATTACACTGTTAGGACTATATGTAGAATGTAGATGCTTTAATTGGGATTTAAGGTGTTAATTTAAACCATTGCAAATGGGGGTATCTCTCCATAAGCAGTTATTGCAGAGCAAGAGTGGGCTGCTGTGCCTCAGCTGCTCACCATGGAGATCCCTCAGTGACAGAGAGGATTATACAGACTAAAGTTCCTCTTCTTGCCATTCTGAACTGTTGCCTCATGATTTAGCCGGAAAAAGTCCTAAAGCTGCTAAGTGGGCAAATAAGATTAACAGTTGGTGTACCTAGTTGGTTGTTTGCATCTTCCCATATAGCAAACTTCTGGATTATGCTACACTGTTAACTTGCTTCAAATCTTCTGACCCAAAAGAGTGGTCCCCAGGTGCCCTATTAAAAGAACTTCACAGAAAAATAAATTTTTTTCTTTCATGGAAGCACAATCTCACCAAGGGTTAATTGTCTTTGTTATCTCAGTGAGGCATAACCTGAAAACCACTACCAAGGGGTCCACAGCTGCAGTATCTTGGCAATAATTCTTTTTCAGCATATTTACAGTATGAATACTTTGTAAGGTAATATATGCTTACTGTGTTGTAATCTGAACTAACCTAATCAATATGGATGTACTTCATATTCAAGTTCATTTTGTAATTGTACTTGCCAACACAGGGTTTTATGAATATAGACTATAAAACAATTAAGAAACATATAAAAATAATACTTTTGACATTTTTACTCATACTAAAGACTCCTAAACATCTGTGCTTCATTGGATTACATTACAAGCTTATATATATATTTCAGGGCTCCCAGCAGGACACATGAATCTAAAATGAAGGTATAATTTATTATCCCTATCAATGAAATTCTCTAGATTTCAACCACTGTGGAATTTTATGGTGAACTTCTGAATATCAAAATTCCATTTGCACAGCTGACCCTTGTTCAGAATCTCTGGCCTTGACAAGACTCATTTCAGTATATTAGGCATTAGGATTTCAGATCATTTAAAAAGGAAGTTGTGGGATTGGTAATTTTCTCTTCTTCCCCCCCCCATTCCCCCTCCTCCCTTCCAAAGTGTTTCCCCTTTTGTTCTGCGTTCCCTTATCACTCCCCCTCCCCCTTTGTTCCCTTATCACTCCCCCTCACCACACGGTCTGTCCCTGCCCCCCCGCCTTTCCAATCGCTGTCCCCGGTGTTTCCCTGCCCCTCTCCCCTGCCTCCCGTCCCATTGGCCACAGCTCAGGTCCCCCCCGCCCTGGCACAGGGTATAACCAACCCCCGGTTGGTGTCCCGGTGTCTTGGGAACACGCTCCCACAATAAACACGTGTTTGCACCTGAGTCCCATGTCGCCATTTCGTCTGTTCCCGCACTAGAACTGAGCCTCGCAGAGCCGAAGGGGAAAAGCGGCCGCCGCTTCTCCCCTCTCCCGCCGTGTCCTGCCAGCGCCCACCCGGAGCTGGTCTCGCACAGCAACAAATGGTAGCAAAAGATGGCTATTTCCATCAATTTGTAAAAGGGGGGAGAGAGAAAGGAATTTTGCCGCCGTAAGAGCTCCGCAGACGCTAAGAGGAGTGACGTGCCGAGCAGAAAACAAACCCGAAGCTCTGGAACTCTCTTCCATCCTCGCCAGTGTGCTCTCTAACCCGCCCGGGAGCAGCCGCGCTGCGGGGGCAGCTGGACTGCAGGGGCCAGGAGCCGGGTAGACTTACCTGAGGACAAAGAGGAGAGTTTGGCAGAGGCTCAATGGACTGAGCTCGAAAAGTGGCCTATCAAGGGACGGCATCTGAATGGAGACCAGAGGCTGACAGTGGCTGAACCCAGAAATTCAGGGGACGAACTCTGGGTTAACAGGAACACCCAGGTCTCTGGGAGAGCCAAACTACAAAAGAATACGTCCTCAGTTCAGCACGATGATCCACCGCCGAGGAGAGAGATAGAGATTTCACTGCCCGAGCCCGGAGGGTAAGTTGGGTCAGAGCAGGGTGGGACCCTGGCGGCGGCTGAGCTACATTTTTTTCTTTTCTGAGTTTTAACCACCGTCCGCGTCCAGACGGGGACTGTAGCCGTGCATGTCCCCGGTGGCCGGGAGGCTTTTACTTTTCCGAGGAGGACACAACATCGTTCGGTCTTTTCTGGGGTAACTCATACTGGAAAGCTCCTTCTCTTTCTCAGAAAGCTGCCTTTTCTACCCTCTCCTCCCTATTCTGGGCTATGAGGACGGGGGGGGTCGAAAGGACACCAATGGGACAGAATTGTAAACAGTGACACGTCAGGTATGGGAAAATTGTTAACATCCTAAGAGAGGCCCTACACATCCATGAATTTCATCAGCTTCCAACCGTGTCGGGCCCCTCTCCTGTAGATTTCCCCCTTGGCTTCTGTGAAGCCCCACCTTCCCTTTTCCCCACAGACTTCCCCAAACCTTCTCCCTTGGGGATGGCAGCAGCCGAGCCGCCCCAAGCGCCCTGCCAGACACTGTTATCCTCCCTTAGGGGCGGCACTGGCCGTGCCTCCCCGGGTGAGATGCAGTGCACCCGGCACCCCCTCCCAAGATGGCGCTGGCCATGCTACAGGGATCCCCTTTTCCTGCCTTGATCCTTCTCTTCCGCCGACATTTTCCCGCTGGCCCCACAATCCCCCAATGGCCCTGCACCATCCTGCAGCCAGCCAGCCCCTACTGGGGGGAGGTGAGGTTGGATTAATCCCTCAGTCCTTCTTTTGGCCCCCCCTTCTCTGATGGGAGGGATTGCCAGAGGGGCGCCTCCATTAGAGGACCTCCCTTTGTAAGAGAGCTTTCCCCTTTGCTGTGGGGGGGGGCCCCTTCAAAGAGAGTGGAGCTGTAAACCCAGATCAGAGCTCCGCTGGTTTTTATCCCCTGAAATGGTGGTGCCCAGGTTCACCCCTTCATCCCATCTCCTAAATGTACCTTGCCCAAAGTTCCCTTATTATTTCAATACAAGTTTTCCCCATTGCTTGTGATAATTTGGAAATAACTCCTTGGATTGAGTTCTATCTTATAGAAGGAAAGATCATCCTCTCTAACTACTGCCCACAATGCTATGCCAACTTCACAATCAAATAATCAAATTGGAGAAACCACATCACTGTTCGCTGCCTGTTTCTGCTCTGCTAGAATTTGAAAAACCGCAAGCATCTCATCATGAATCCTGCTTTCATCCTCGATACAGAATGTGTTTATGATAATTTTGTACCCTTTATCTTAAATTGTAATGTGGAAAATATTTTTGCCCCATTCATTGTAACTATGATTGGTGTATCACTTTCTGATGTCTCTTTGTAACATTGCTAATTTTTTTTTTACCTCAAAACTCCCTTTCCTTTATGTAAATCCAAAAGAATGAGCTGCGGGGTTTGTAATTTTCTCTTCTTCCCCCCCCGCCATTCCCCCTCCCCCTTTCCAAAGTGTTCCCCCTTTTGACATGCATTCCCTTATCATCCCCCCTCCCCCAGCGGTCCCTTGTCCTGACCCTGCGTTCCCTTGTCCTTCCCCCTCACCACGCGGTCTGTCCCTGTCCCCCCACCGCCTTTCCCATCGCTGTCCCCGGTGTTTCCCTGCCCCTCTCCCCTGCCTCCCGTCCCATTGGCCGCAGCTCAGGTTCCCCCTGCCCCAGCACGAGGTATAACCAATCCTCGGTTGCTGTCCCGGAGTCTCGGGAACACGCTCCCACAATAAACACGTGTCTGCCCCCGAGCCCCGTGTCGTCCTTTCGTCTGTTCCCGCGCTAGAACTGAGCCTCGCAGAGCCAAAGTGGAAAAGCGGCGCCGCCTCTCCCCGCCTCCCACCGTGTCCCGCCAGCGCCTGCCCAGAGCTGGTCTTGCACGGCAACAGGAAGTGTATTGAAAAAGAAAGTAATTGTTACATTTTTTTGTAATTGCTGTTAACAATTTAACAATTGTTACAGCAATTGTTAAATGCCGACATGAAGAATTCCTAGCATGAAATATGTGAGTCTGCTGTTGTTCTAAACTGTTACAGAAAAATACCACAATTTCAATGTGAATTTAATATTTGGTGGCATTCAAGTTATTTGAGTCTCAATAAGTATGACTGCAAACTTAGTATAATAAAATAAATTACTGGAATGGTTTAAGCCCAGCTAGAGATTAAGCACCACACAGTCACTTGGTCAGACCACTTGTCTCCCCACACACCCCAGTGGAATGCAGAGAAGAACCAAATTCTAAGTCTGAGTTGAGATAGGAACAGTTTATTAACTGATAATAAAGTAAAATACAATAGTAATAGTAAATTATAATAATGATTATAATAAAAAAGAAGCAAGAAAGGGATGTACAATACAATTGTTCACCAGCTACTGACTGATGCCAGACCCTACTTCCCAAACCCATATCAGCCTGCCTGTCCAGGTGCCCCCCCCAGTTTACATACTGGGCCTGACATTCCATGGTGTGGAACACCTTTTGGGGACTTCAGGGCCACCTGTCCCAGCTGTGGTCCCTCCCAGTTTCTTTTGTGTTTATCCTCAGTGGCAGAGCATGAGACAAGGAAAAATAAGTCCTTGACTCAGGATAAACACAGCTTAGTAAAACCCAAAACAACAGTGTGTTATCAACACCATCCTCATTCTGAAATCAAAACACAGCATTTTAGCAGCTGCCCAGAAGAAATTAATTCTACTCTGGCTGAGACCAGCACAATGGTTAAACAATTCCAGTTTTCTTTTATGTGTGTGAAATGAGACCTTTTCCGTCTTCTAAAAAGAAGAGAAGAAAAGCTTATAATAATGCACGCACATACACAAGCACCTCCTCCTTCAAAACAGAGGTATATGCCAGTATTATATTCATATCTATGCAGAATATTCAATTCAATACCAATTATGAGACCCAAGATCAGAAAAAGGTCTCTAACAAATACCTTTTACAAAAGGAAGACAGGAGAGTTCAGCTCTTTTTCATAGTAATAATATTTCCAAAACCTTACACTACTTAAATTGTTTTGAAGCTGTATATCACAGTCAGCAAAGAAGTCCCCATTCCTCCTTCACTTACACCATTTTGTATGTGCAATTCATAAAATATTTACATATGTTCCCTCTTTTTTGTTTTGGAAAGCAAAATAAAGATAAACCACAAATTTTGTCAACAGCATGCGTATGCAGAAACACATACATGAGGTAGGGTAATTAGTTTATCTTTTATCACCTTGGTAAATTAGGGGCCCTCTTATTACATCTTGATTATGTTTGCAATTTTCTGATACCAAATGTTGCTTCCATCATCTTTCCACCACTTATATTCTCTTTTTCTTCTCTTCCTGTCTGCTTTCCTTCTTTCCCTCACTTTTTAATAGCTTATAACCATGCCTTGTTGCATAATGGCTGAGAGCTCTTTCAAGTCCCAGATGCAAATCCATAAGTTATAGTGATTCATAAAAATAAGATTGTCATCATTATTGTTCAATTATTGCCATGTCTGAGAAAAGATTCTTCAAGTGATGAAAGTGTCTTCACTAATATTTATAATCTGCACTGAAAAGTATTAATGAATGAGTGGGTGTACATTCTGCTGAAATGCAGTCGTATTTGATTTATACTAAGTCCAGGTCTGATTGTTAAAGCTAAATCCATTAAACTGTCTCTTAGATCTGCCTTAATGTACTTCCCTGCATACAATAGAGTTTAAACATTACTTAGCTTTTCATTATTGGTTGAATATTTGTCTTTATTAGATCATCCTATGATAAATGGGACTTGGAGTATTTTGAAAAATACCAGTTTATTAAAGCTTCACTTATCAGAAAAAAAATATTTTAAAATTATCAGCATGTTTGCTAAAAAAATAATCAAGTTATGCTAAAAGTGTAAGAAGAAATTCAAAATATTCAACCTTAGTTCATAAAACCAAGATGCTCAAAGAAGAAATTCACACTTCATCTTGGGGAAAAGAAATTCACAAACAGTTATCATTTGGAAGGAAAAATATACTTTGTTTACCTAAGCTGTCACCTTCTAAGTGTCTCCAAGGGGGTAGGTTTTTTTTATCTAGCTCAAAATTCCTCTCTCCTTAAAAAAAATCCATTAAACAGAAGTGTAAATGGCAAAGATAGGGTAGGGAGAACATGGATAACACGTAGGAAATCATCAGCTTCCAGCTCAGGTTAGGCATATCTGCAAGGGCCATTGAGTATTAAATATGAAGACTGACTACAGCATTTCTTCTCATCTACAAGAGTTTTCCATTCACAGTACATACAAAGCCAGAGACAAGTCAGTCTGGGTTGTATTTATGATACTATCCATGCAACACTTCTGTTTTTTTTACCTGATGTTGGCTACAATCAGAGAAAATTTCTTCTATTAATATATTATTTTCAACTAATTTTGCTCAGGAAGTAAAGCCTCGTAGGCTTGATTCTATCTTAAGAGGAGTGATCAGCCATTGCATAGAATGCAGCTCATTTACAAGTAGATAATCCTTCTTCTTTGGTGCAGGAGACATTAAACAACATAGCTTCTCTCCTTATATTCCTGCTGTTTTTCTAGACAAATCTTTTAACTCCCAAAATTTCTCTCAAGCCAGCAGCACCATAATCTTCTCAAACATCGTGGGCTCTGATATTCTAGCCCTCTCCTCTCCCCCCTGCATTTTCTTGTCTAAACTCATATTACAGAGCTTCTTCATCAATTACCAAATAGTTTTGTACAGAGTACAAAATGTGCATAGTAATACGTTGTTACCTGCCTGCCACATGCATTAAATGAACTAATTTCACAATCTAGTGCTGTCACTGCTGTGCATGACAGGTTAGAGTCAGAGTTGTGTCTTTTCACCATGCAAGATCACTAGCAGCACAAGTTTATCAGCTCCCTGAGGGTCCCATCTTTCTAAGGGTTCACAAAACCCACACAGTACATGGAACACTGGAGCTAAAAACTGTCTCTGAGGAGGGAGATAGACCTGAAAGTTCCATGCACATGGACACACGTCAAAAGGCAGCACCTGTGCTTCAGAAAGGATAAGACCCTTGTGCAATTTTTACATTGTCCCTCACTTGGAACTCTGTCTAGAAATGCAGTATAGATCCAAGTGTATAAACAGCTGTAAATTATAGAATCACTAGGTTAGGAGACACCTTGAAGATCATCAAGTCCAACTCATCCTCTAATACCTCAACTAAACCATGACATCAACTGCCACATCCAACCTTTTTTAAACACATCCAGGGCTGGTGACTCCACTACCTCCCTGGGCAGACAATTCCAGTACCTTATCACTGTCCTGGGTTGTAAGATAAGCTTGTATTCCATTTGCCATCTGTCGAAGGCGAACCGGTTGGACAGGTTTTTTGTTATCTCTCTCAGAGACAATGGTTTGTGTATACACCTTCGACTGATTCAATGAAGGGGGTCCCACCCAGAGGGGGGAAGCAGCTCTCTCCCTCTTCTTCGCGGGACTCCGAGAGAAGCAGCTCTCCCTCTTCTTCGCGGGACTCCGAGAGAAGCAGCTCTCTCTCTCTCTCTCTGCGCGGGATTCCCGGGGAAAGCAGCTCTCTCTCTCTTCTTCGCGGGATTCCTGGGGAAGCAGCTCTCTCTCGCTCTCTCTTCGGCGGCACTCGCAGCGAAGCAGCCGGCGCGTTGAGCCGACGGCGGCGGAGCTCAGAGGCAACCCCGGCGCAGAGGAAGACCGGCCCCACTGCCACCAGATCTTCAGAGGGAAACTATACCCTTCTAGAGATCACCACTGCAGCTACAATTCACCAGCCACTGCAAGGGAAGCAAATTGTCCCAGTAGAACTGATACTGGCACCCCGCAGGTTCTGGACTTTTTTTTTTCTTTCACTGGTTTTGTTTGTACCGATTGCATTTGCCTTTTTAAATTGTTGTCTAGTTTTCTCCTAGTAAAGAATTGTTACTCCCACTCCCATATCTTTGCCTGAGAGCCTTTTAATTTAAAGATCCTCGTAATTCAGAGGGAGGGGGGTTTGCCGTTCTCCATTGCACAGGAGGCTTTGCCCTCTTTCACAGACTCCTGTCTTGTCGAACCAAGACAGAATTTGGCGCATCAACGTGAGGCCCGAGGGCATTGAGAGGGAAAAAAGGATTAACAGTTCTTAAGTAATTTGGTTTTGTTGTGTGTAAAAACATCTTCAGCATCACCATGTGGTCTAGTTTACCTTGGTTTGGGTGGCATGTGATCGTAGCTATACTTTTCCCATTTGCAGACCCTTATCTAAAAATGGGTCCTATAACTAAGGCTACGGTGTCTGTTATCAAGTTTGGCTTCTGGGTTAATTGGGTGAGGAATTCATGGATCTTTAATTTCCTCTGGAAGGCAGGTACATGGATTCATAGCTATCACACGTTAACTGTATGTTTTTGGGGTTACTTTAATAACGGTACCTACTGCGAGGAAATAGCACCTGGGCAAACTTTCTCTCAACCTTTTAACCATCTTTTTGGGTCTGCTCCACCAGTTCTCAAAGGGTTAAGATCCTTTATAAGTGCTAATGATACCATACAATGGGTGGTGTTGCTGATAGTCCTGTTATATTTAGCATTCAGAGATAAGGGAAGATTAACCTGGATAACTACCCTCACACCTACACCACAGACTCGAGATGCTGCTGCTCCAGAGCCTGACCCTGCCCCACAGCCCACCTCAGAAATGAACCGCCCAGATTGGGTGAGGGTTCTGGTTAAGGAGATACGAGAGATGCTGAAGGAGTGCATTTCCCCAGCTGGTGAGAAACCGGCCCTTTGCCTTGAGGAGGGACAGTCTAATAGTACAGCTGTGGAACCCACAGATGTTACAACTGTCCAGGTTCCAGCTGAACCACAAAGGCAGTCACGGTCAGCAGCAGTGGCCCCGGTAGAAACAAGGAAGTCTAAGGTGAAAGCAGAGCACCCTGCAGATAGGGACAGGAATGGAGGAACCTCACAACCCACAGGGGAGCCAGAGATTGCTATCATCACCGAGTCCCTGACGTACGAAAGTCTTCGCAATCTGCATAAAGACATTGTGCGACGAGGGCGTGAGGCTTATGCTACCTGGCTACTCCGGGTTTGGGATCTTATGGGTACAGGCGTGCAGCTGGACGGTGGTGAGGCAAGGAACTTGGGACCCTTGACCCAGGACTCAGGTATAAATCAGGTTTTTGTAAGGGAACCAGGGTCCCTTTCTCTCTGGGAGCGGCTCTTAATGAGTGTCAGGGAGAGGTTTATCCACAGAGAGAGAATGCAAGAGCACCATCATAGAATGCGCTGGAAGACCCTCGAGGAAGGGATCCAACAGCTGAGAGAAGTGGCAGTATTGGAGGTACTCTTTGGGAGGGATGGACGACACAATAATGATCCTGACAAGGTCAGGTGTACGGGACAAATGCTGTGGAGTCTGGCAAATCTTGGGCCATCTCAATACGCCACCTTCATTGCAACGATCAATGCTGACACCCACCGGGAGACAATAGGTTCTGTTGCCAACAAACTTAGGAATTATGAGAGTATGATTAATGGCCCAATGCAGGCTCATATCTCAGCTGTGATTAAGGAGTTTAAAGAGGAGATGAGGGAGGAGATAAGGAAGGTTAATACAGCACCCGTGAGAGTCACAGGCCCCAGAATCAGCACCCAACAATCCCCAGCTAGAGAGAGAGGGTACACCCCAAGGGCTAATCTGTGGTTCTTCCTGCGTGACCATGGGGAAGACATGGGGAGGTGGGATGGGAAACCCACTTCTGTCCTGGCAGCACGGGTCCGTCAACTCAAGGAGGGAAACTCTAACCGGGGGAGTTCCACCAAAGTGAAGGTAGCCTCAACCTCCCGTGACCAAGCTTGTGGGTACGATCTGTCAGACCCCCTTGAAGGGACCTCTAGTATGTATGCCCAGGGAAGGAATGATAACCAGTGTTAGAGGGGCCCTGTCTCTAGCCAGGGAGAGGCACGGGAAAACCGGATCTTCTGGACAGTGTGGATCCGATGGCCTGGCACATCAGAGCCACAAAAATATGATGCTTTAGTTGATACTGGTGCACAGTGTACTCTGATACCATCGGGACATGTGGGGGCAGAGCCTGTTTCCATTGCTGGTGTGACAGGGGGATCACAACAATTGACTCTGGTGGAAGCTGAGGTGAGCCTGACTGGGAAGGAGTGGAAGAAACACCCTATAGTGACTGGCCCAGATGCTCCGTGTATCCTAGGCATAGACTTCCTCCGGAACGGATATTACAAAGACCCAAAGGGACTCAGGTGGGCTTTTGGAATAGCCGCTGTAGAGGCAGAAGACATTAAGCAATTGAACACCTTGCCTGGACTGTCAGAAAACCCCTCTGCAGTAGGACTCCTAAGGGTGGAAGAACAACGCGTGCCAATTGCGACCTCGACAGTGCACCGCCGGCAGTATCGGACGGATCGAGATGCCGTGATCCCCATCCACAAAATGATTCGGGAGCTGGAGAGCCAAGGGGTGGTCAGCAAAACCCACTCACCCTTCAACAGCCCCATCTGGCCTGTGCGCAAATCTGACAAAGAATGGAGATTGACTGTGGACTATCGTGGCTTAAATGAAGTGACTCCACCGCTGAGCGCTGCTGTGCCGGACATGCTGGAACTCCAGTACGAGCTGGAGACCAAGGCAGCAAAGTGGTATGCCACCATTGATATTGCTAATGCGTTTTTCTCCATTCCTCTGGCAGCAGAATGCAGGCCTCAGTTTGCTTTCACCTGGAGGGGCGTGCAGTACACCTGGAACCGACTGCCCCAGGGGTGGAAACACAGCCCCACCATCTGCCATGGACTGATCCAGGCTGCACTGGAAAAGGGTGAGGCTCCAGAACACCTGCAATACATTGATGACATCATTGTGTGGGGGAGCACAGCGGCAGAAGTGTTTGAGAAAGGTGAGAGGATCATCCAGATACTACTAGAAGCTGGCTTTGCCATCAAGAAGAGCAAAGTCAAGGGACCTGCCCGAGAGATCCAGTTCCTGGGAGTGAAATGGCAAGATGGACGGCGCCAGATTCCCACTGAGGTCATCAACAAGATCACAGCTATGTCCCCACCAACCAGCAAAAAGGAAACACAAGCTTTCCTGGGTGCCATAGGTTTCTGGAGAATGCACATTCCTGAGTATAGCCAGATTGTGAGCCCTCTTTATCTGGTTACCCGAAAGAAGAATGATTTCCACTGGGGCCCTGAGCAGCAACAAGCCTTCACCCAGATCAAGCAGGAGATCGCTCATGCTGTAGCCCTTGGCCCAGTCAGAACGGGACCAGAGGTCAAGAATGTGCTCTACTCTGCAGCCGGGAACCATGGGTTGTCTTGGAGCCTTTGGCAGAAAGTGCCTGGGGAGACTCGAGGCCGACCACTGGGATTCTGGAGCCGAAGTTACAGAGGGTCTGAAGCCAACTACACTCCCACAGAGAAGGAAATCTTGGCTGCCTTTGAAGGAGTTCAAGCCGCCTCGGAGGTAATTGGCACAGAAACACAACTCCTCCTGGCACCCCGACTACCGGTGCTGGGGTGGATGTTTAAAGGAAAGGTTCCTACTACCCACCATGCCACTGACGCCACATGGAGCAAATGGATTGCCCTCATCACTCAACGCGCCCGTATTGGAAACCTGAATCGCCCTGGGATTTTGGAGATAATTACGAACTGGCCAGAAGGTGAAAACTTTGGTCTCACTGATGATGAGGAGCAGGTACAAGTGACAAGGGCTGAAGAGGCTCCACCATACAACCAACTACCAGCAGAAGAGACCTGCTACGCTCTTTTCACTGATGGTTCCTGTCGCATCGTAGGGATGAACCGGAAGTGGAAAGCAGCCGTATGGAGCCCCACACGCCAAGTTGCACAAGCTACTGAAGGAGAAGGTGGATCGAGCCAACTCGCCGAACTCAAGGCCGTTCAGCTGGCTCTGGACATTGCTGAAAGGGAGAAGTGGCCAAAGCTCTACCTTTATACTGATTCATGGATGGTAGCCAATGCTCTGTGGGGCTGGCTGGGAAGGTGGAGGAAGGCCAACTGGCAACGTAGAGGAAAGCCAATCTGGGCTGCTGATATATGGAAAGACATTGCCTCTCGGGTGGAAAAGCTGACGGTGAAAGTCCGTCATGTAGATGCCCATGTCCCCAAAAGTCGGGCTAATGAGGAGCACCGAAACAACGAGCAGGTAGATCAGGCAGCAAAAATAGAGGTGTCAAAGATAGACTTAGATTGGCACCATAAGGGGGAGTTGTTCCTGGCTCGATGGGCTCATGATGCCTCAGGTCATCAGGGCAGAGATGCCACCTACAAGTGGGCACGAGACCGAGGGGTGGATCTAACCATGGACAGTGTTTCCCAGGTTATCCATGACTGTGAGACGTGTGCTGCCATCAAACAGGCCAAGAGAGTGAAGCCCCTATGGTATGGTGGGCGGTGGTCCAAGTACAAGTATGGGGAGGCCTGGCAGATTGACTATATCACACTGCCCCAGACACGCCAAGGCAAGCGCTACGTGCTGACCATGGTGGAAGCCACCACTGGATGGCTGGAGACTTTCCCTGTACCTCATGCCACTGCCCGGAACACCATCTTAGGCTTGGAAAAACAAGTCCTGTGGAGACACGGCACCCCTGAGAGAATTGAGTCTGACAACGGCACCCATTTCAAGAACAGCCTTATCAACACCTGGGCCAGAGAACATGGTATCGAATGGATATATCATATTCCCTATCATGCTCCAGCTGCCGGCAAAGTTGAACGGTGCAACGGACTCCTTAAGACTACCCTGAAGGCACTTGGTGGGGGAACATTTAGAAACTGGGAAATTAACCTGGCAAAAGCAACCTGGATGGTCAACACCCGGGGGTCTGTCAATCGAGCTGGCCCTGCTCAGTCAGAACCCTTACACACAGTAGATGGAGATAAGGTCCCTGTAGTACATATGAAAGGTATTTTAGGGAAAACTGTTTGGATTAATCCCACCTCAGGCAAAGACCAACCCATTCGTGGGATTGTCTTTGCTCAAGGACCTGGTTACACTTGGTGGGTAATGCAGGAAGATGGGGAGACCCGCTGTGTACCACAGGGAAACTTGGTCTTAAGAGAGAACTGGGTGTAAGATTTCATGGTGTGCAGATGGAAATAGAATAAGGGGTGGATAATGTCCTGGGTTGTAAGATAAGCTTGTATTCCATTTGCCATCTGTCGAAGGCGAACCGGTTGGACAGGTTTTTTGTTATCTCTCTCAGAGACAATGGTTTGTGTATACACCTTCGACTGATTCAATGAAGGGGGTCCCACCCAGAGGGGGGAAGCAGCTCTCTCCCTCTTCTTCGCGGGACTCCGAGAGAAGCAGCTCTCCCTCTTCTTCGCGGGACTCCGAGAGAAGCAGCTCTCTCTCTCTCTCTCTGCGCGGGATTCCCGGGGAAAGCAGCTCTCTCTCTCTTCTTCGCGGGATTCCTGGGGAAGCAGCTCTCTCTCGCTCTCTCTTCGGCGGCACTCGCAGCGAAGCAGCCGGCGCGTTGAGCCGACGGCGGCGGAGCTCAGAGGCAACCCCGGCGCAGAGGAAGACCGGCCCCACTGCCACCAGATCTTCAGAGGGAAACTATACCCTTCTAGAGATCACCACTGCAGCTACAATTCACCAGCCACTGCAAGGGAAGCAAATTGTCCCAGTAGAACTGATACTGGCACCCCGCAGGTTCTGGACTTTTTTTTTTTTCTTTCACTGGTTTTGTTTGTACCGATTGCATTTGCCTTTTTAAATTGTTGTCTAGTTTTCTCCTAGTAAAGAATTGTTACTCCCACTCCCATATCTTTGCCTGAGAGCCTTTTAATTTAAAGATCCTCGTAATTCAGAGGGAGGGGGGTTTGCCGTTCTCCATTGCACAGGAGGCTTTGCCCTCTTTCACAGACTCCTGTCTTGTCGAACCAAGACAATCACTCTCTCTGTAAGAAACTTTTTCCTAATATCCAACCTGTATTTCACTTGGTGCAGCTTGAGACTGTGACCTCTTGTTCTGTCAGTTGCTGCCTGGTGAAAGAGACCAACCCCCACCCAAGAGACCAACCCTGAGCACCATTCAGGAGGTTACAGAGTAAGATAAGGTCACCTCTGAGTCTCCTTTCCTCCAAACTGGCCACGCCCTGCTCCCTCAGCCATTCCTCACAGGGTTTGTATTCCAAGCCCCTCACCAGTCTCATTGCCCTCTTCTAAATGTGCTCAGGCATCTCAGCATCCTTCCCAAACTGAGGGGTCAGATCTGGACACAGCACTCAAGGTGAAGCCTCACCAATCCCAAGTAGAGGGGAAGAACGACCTCCCTGCTCCTGCTGGCCACACTATTCCTGACACAGGCCAGGATGCCCTTGGCCTTCTTGGCCACCAGGGAACACTGCTGGCTCATGTCCAGCTGGATGTCAACCAGCACCCCCAGGTCCCTTTCTGCCAGGGCACTGTGCAGCCACACTATTAGCCACAGCTGATAATGTTGCAGGGGGTTATTGTGGTCAAAATGCAGGACTCAGCACTTGGACTTGTTAATCTTCATCTTATTTGACTCTGTCCATCCATCCAAGTGTTCCAGGTCTCCCTGCAGAGCCATCCTACCTCCCAACAGATTGACACATGCTCCCAGCTCAGTGTCGTCTGCAAATTTACTAACAAAGGACTCAATGCACTCATCCATGTCATCTATAAAAATATTAAATGGACCTGAGCCCAGCACCTCTGTGCCCCGAGGGGCACCACTGGTGCCTGGCACGAACTTCTGAAAGTTCGTGAGCTAAAATCCCTCTGCCCTTCACAGAGAGATGGAGCCCATCTGGCTCCAGCAGGCCAGGTGCCGTGAAAGTTGCCCTATGATCAAAGAACCCAAAATTCTGCCAATGGCACCAACCCTTGAGCCACTTGTTGATAATGTGGGCTCTCCTATTCCTTTCATTAATTTCTTTGCCACCAAAGGGACTGAGCAGAACACTACCTGCTCTCTGGCTCTATCAACCACTTGACCCAGTGCCCTAAAGTCCCTTCTCATTTCCCTGGTGGTCTTCTTTTCAATCTCATCACTGCCAGCCTGGAGTACCAGCAGTGGGTAATAATCAGAGGGCTGAACCAGCCCAGGAAGTCTCTCAGTGATATCTCGTACCCAGGCCCCAGGGAGGAAGCAGACTGTTCCCCTCAGTAGGGAGTCACCCACTATGACTACCCTTCTTTTTAATGATAGAGGTGGTGATCTGTGTGACAGATAAAGCATAACTGGGAGGCCCACTGGGCAGATCATTTTCTTCTACATCCTCTGCCTGATCCCCTAGATCCAGGGCCTCATACCTGTTCTGAAGTGGCACCTGGGTAGATCTTGTGGGTCAAGAGGAACTTTTATTACCTCCCTAAGCAGGGACCCATTTCCACTCCCCTTCATCCACCAGATGTCCTCCTGTTGCCTGACAGTGGGAGTCATAGGAGTCCTCTGAGTCCCGGTGGGCCTCCCTCAAGGATGGAAGAGCAGAACTCCACCAGTCTATCTCCCTTTCTCTTTTCCTAATACTCCTTAGTCTTTCAAACTCCTCCCTAAGCTTGGCCACCAGCAAAAGGAGATCATTCACCTGTTCACACCACAGGTAGGCTTCTTCTGCAACACCCCCTGATACCACGGATAAGCTCAAAAACTCCACACAGGAAGGGTTCTGGACAGACACATCTTTTTTGGAGGGCTCTTCTTGGCTACATTTACTTTTACTAACTGCAGTTTTTGACCGTGTAAAAACCATTACTAACAAAAAAAAAACCCAAAACCAACCAACCAACAAAAACACAACAAACAACAAACTAAAAACCCTATTAGCAGGACAAAACCTGCAACACTGTCTGCTTGCCCTGCCTGTGCTAACTCCCACGAAAACTGCCATGCCACACCCATTCGCCCACTCCTGTTCACTGTGCTCCCTAAAGCCCTCTCTTAATCACCCCACCGCTCGCTGGAGGAAAACATTATTAATAACATATCTGGAGAAGATTTACGGAAGTTCCACAGATTATTTTTATATTAAGTTTTCAGAATTTCATTCTTCTGAATTCTTATATTCTTATCTCTTTGGAGCTGAAAAAACAGAACTCAGTTTTCCAAACATGGTCCTGTCAGCACAGGCAGCCTGGGTTTTTTGCCTGTGTAATTCTGGACTTGGCCAGCATGAAAATATGCCACTTTGGACTGGCAAAAACCAGTTGGATATGTTGGATATGTTTGAACTCAGTTTTTTCCTAAGGTTAGGAGGGAATTTCCTTTAAATCGGTACCTTAAAGCTGGTTGGGATATAAAGGGCTATGAAATTACTTGTTCTTCTTGCTAAAAGAGATTTGCCCTTCTTTTAGTGTGTTTCCTTCCCTAGGTCTGACAAAATCAGACTATCTTCAGAGGTGACATCCTGTTTTCCTAGCTGGAACAGGCTTTGCTGGCTTCCAGAACTAGCAGGTAAAACAAATTTCCAAGTGATACAGGTTTATTGCAAGCATTAGAGGCTACTTGCAGATGAACGTTTGTTCCTGATAGTACCATGAACCCTGCTATCATCTATCTCCTAGAGAAGACTCCAAATTCTACAAAACATTTTGGCATCTGCTTAATGGCAACTTAGCGAACAGAATGATAACTGAATGTAGATTACCAAAGACCAGTTCAGGTCACAAAAATTGTATATGTTAGAATCTGGAACTGTCATAAAATCCCATTAAAACATCATGTTTTCACAATTCATAATTCTGTGACCTGCTGGTATACTTTTCTTTTGATTCCCTTCTATGACAGAGGCTACAGAAATACTTATCACAAATACTAAATAATATAGGTGACTAGAAGAATATATACAGAAATTTACAAACATGTGGTAATTTTTTTTTCATTGTTTTGATTTTATCTCAGCATTTCCAGACTTCTAGACAAATAAAAGAGAAAAAAAGTAAGAAAACCCACTTCCATCTCCTACTGGTTTCCAAGACAATTTTTTTTGTTAGTTTGTTTTTCTAAATAATTATATTTTCTGAGCTCATTATAGTTAGGAGTGGAGAAGAAGGGATATATATTGTCCATATCATAAAAAAAAAAACACAGTAGATGCTGACCATGGACTTTTGGGAACACCACCATTTTTAATGTGTTTGCCTGGCAAGGTTTTAGTAGTAAGAGGGTTGTGGCTACAGAGTTCTTCTGTGAAAAGCTGTCAGAAGCTTCTCCCACTCTGATCAGAGCCAAAGCCAGATGACTCCAGGATAGAGCTGCTGCTGGACAAGGCTGAGGCCGAGCCCATCAGTGATAGAGGTAGTACCTCTGGAAGAACATACTTGAGAGAGGAGGAAAAAACTTGCTGTGCAGCAGTAGTCAAAAGAGTGAGAATATGTTAAAGGACACTCTGTGTAGACACTCAGATCAGTGCAGAAGGAGAGGCTGGAGGTACTCCAGGTGCTGGAGCTGAGATTCCCCTGCAGCTATGGAATAGTGTGTGGAGGTTCATGGGGTGCACAGATCCACTTGCAAGCTGTGGAGAACCCTACACAAGAACAGGTGAGGGAGAATCAGAGACAATGTGTGGTGAACTGACCACAACCACTGTACTCTGTACCTCTCTGCTGCTAGAAGGAAGGAGGTGAAGAATTCAGGAGTGAAGTTGAGCCCAAGAAAAAAGTGAGGTGTGAGGAAAAGGTGTTTTATTTCTCATTACCCTACTCTCACTTGATTGATAATAAATTCAGCTTTTTCCCCACATTTGTCCACAACAGTAATTGCTGAGTGATCTCTCCCTGTTCTTACCCCGATCCATGAGCTTTTGTTGTATTTTCTCTCTCCTCGCCCAGTGGAGGAGGGGACAGATAGAACCATTTTGGTGTGCACCTGCTGTTCAGATGGGGTTAAATCATTACACTTTGCTAGCTAGCTCTGATGGCTGAATTCCTGCATCTTGCTTTTCTGTAGTTAGCACAAAAATATCACACCAAATGTGCCAGGGGATTTGGATGATCCCACCATGTATTTTTGCCTGCTGAATATGCCCCATGTGCCAGATCAGATTGCTTAGGTAGTTATTAGGTTACCTGGCCATTCCAACCTACCTGAATTTACCAGATTATTTGCTAATGGACCTAGGAAATCCTCCTCTGAGCTGAGCCCAGATTTTAGAGTTCCACAACTCCATCCTAATTCCCGGTTTTAGGATTATTACTGTGCCTCTTAAAAAGCAGAGGTATCAGTATGTATTCTCTTTCAGACCAAACTGATAGCCAGTGCCTATCATAAGGAAAATTATGTATGTCTTATTACAAGATTTGTGATAGCACTTCTTAAGCAAATTGTACCTTTATGAAATTAACTTATTATTAACAATAATTTAGATCTGTTTGCAGTACTGTGAATAGAGAAAAGGGAAAGCACAGATGTCAAGAATTGAAATCCAAGCCAAAAAATTATATAAAACCTGTACTATTCTCTCACCCATGTTCAAGATTCCTCTAAGGGAATGTCAAGGTTCATTAAGGAGATAGTGGAAGAAACTTGTCATGACAAGTTATTTTGCCCACAATTAACTTGCACAGGGAGCCGTGTTTGACTTTGGCTGTGCTAATTCCCAGAGAGGTCATGGGTTCCCCATCCCTGTGTTCAAGGCCAGGCTGAGTGGGGTTCTGAGCAGCCTGATCTAGTGGAAGATGTCCCTGCCAATGGAACGTGATGATCTTTAAGGTCCAACTTGATGATCTTTAAGGTCCCTTCCAACCCTGATAATAATTCTATGATCTTATACATTTACAGTTATCAATCTGCTGCTCCCACCTAGTGTGCTTCTGTAAGGTCCTTTAATGTCATGAGCATAAACACGCAGGTGCTTTCACAACTGGAAGGTGTTTAAAAAAGGAAACATCTTTCTATTAGGTATGCACTTCCTAGCTGAACGCATATTTACCATCTTATGGTTTGATCTGGTTTCCAGTGAAGGTAATAGTTTTCCATTTCAGTGGTAGGCAGAACAGAATTTTAATTATCTTTCTGCGGAAAAGAAAACACTTGAGGCTAGTGAATAATAGGAATACCTCGTATTTCTGTGCACCCTGGAATCCCACCACAGTAAATTGCCACAATTTGTGTTTCCCCATGGTAAAACTTTGCAGAGCAAAGCAGTTTTCTTTGCTTGGTGTCACTGTGCACCTTTAGTGTCTGGACACAACTCAGAGATAAGCATGTAATTAAAAAAGTACTACAGATAAGAAACAATAGGCCAGCAAACCATCCCATTAAAAGGCTAATAATAAATTCTGAAACCCAAGTTTTAGTCATAAATATGCTTACTTTAGCTGAACAACTATTTATAATTCATCATTTTGGTAAAAAAGGGAATGGTTAATTTGCCCTAGAGTTTCACTTCTCAGTCTGGGCAAGAAAAAATTAGTGATTAACGTTTTAAGGAGCACAAACACACACACAGAACATACCAGACTTGAGAAATAAATGGGTTGTGCCAGTATGTAGTATTTATGACCTTCAAAAAGAAAAATATATTCTAGGAAAAAAAATAAGTAATATCTTTTTCCTAATATATATTTCTCCTGTGCAGAGTTGAAGACAAAAAAGGAGCCCTCAAGAATATATCTGTTCTCACCAGATACCATATGGTGATAAAAATTTAGAAATCAGGTCCTGATGGAGGGAACAGCTGGCAAAGAGTAACTGTCTAATCAGGAATTATTAGACAGTTACTATGACTCTATGAAAAAGAAAAGCAGGACTTGATCCAACATTTCCCATCATGAACTTGCTGGTAAACCAACAAGTTACTGAATGACTGGATTTTTTTTTTGCTGAATTCAGTCCCACAGCTCCAAGAGCTTTCAAGGAGAATTCAATCTTAATGCATAGAGACAAACTTCCTCATATAGACTGTGAATAGCCCCATTAAATCAGTGGGGCCAACACACAAGTGCCTTAGATAGTATTATTTACTTTTCATCATATGACTGGAGTCTTACATAACTTTACAAGGAAAACAGGTAGTCTGTCGCCAAAAGTCCTTTCTGGTTATGTATACAGTCACTTTGCTTGCAGCAATGTTTTATCAGTGTTGTACAACTGTCCTTATACACTGCTTTAATAATTAAGTACATTGTGCACTAGATTGGGAAAATACTCATTAAAAGTGTCTACAAGTATTATATCCAAGTCTGAAAAACAGATCTGAATTTATATTCCCTGTGTGTTAGTTTCTTGCACAGCATCTAACAAATAGACCTAGCTGTATTCTCCCTTATATTTTATCTTGGTGTAACTCAGCTAATTTAATTAGTTAATGGAATGTCTCTTAGTATGCGTGTAGTGTTAAACATTAATTTTTCCTCAGAGGTACAGAATGAGTTTGAACAAGAAACAAGACTCACTGAAACAGTAAGCCCCAGGGACATATGGAACAACACTTGTAAAAACATACAGCTTTCTAGGTCCTGCTAGGTCACTGAATCTCACTGTCTTCCGTTAAAGTTGGCCATTTAAACACTTCTATGTTTTGGTGCATACCAGATGCAAGAACACACAAACTTTCACTCTGGTCAACTAAGCTGTCTTAGCCCAGGGCCTGTAAAACCTGTTTCAGTAGTAGCATACAGGCATGTTTGCCTACACCCAAAGACTTCTGTGTGTCTATCTATCTATCTATCATCTATCTATCTATCTATCTATCTATCTATCTATCTATCTATCTATCTATCTATCTTTCTATCCATGTGTGTGCATAAATATATACCTATGCAGAAGTGGGGAAATATGGCTTGATGTGCCTACCTGTAACTTTTCATAATCTTCACCTATGATATTCTGCATGCATGAGATACAGGACTGACATGGACAGAAGACAGTAAGGTATAATTTTTAAAAAGTTACATCTGTGATTAATATTGCATCCATAATTATAAAAGTTTGCATGGTTCCTCTATCTAGTGAAGTTATTGGCAGGACTATTCATGGAGTACCATGTTTTAAGAAAATAGTTTGCTGAATTTGCAGTGAACTGACTCAAAACTTGTAGAGATAAGCCCTGTTCCCAGAAGTCTACCATCTTTCCATCTAGTTCATGCCTTTTCACAGTATGCCATGAGATACTGCAGGTGCTTTGAATACATTCTGCATTATCATCACACCCCTAACCCCCCTAAAAAAAGAAAGTAAAAGGAAAAAATAAAGCAGCTGTCATTAACTTATGGTTGACCATGAATTTGAAGCAAAATGTTGAAACCATAAGGTGCTTCTGGATGTCTGTGGTATATGACAGAAGTTTGACAGGCAACCCCTACAAGTGTCAGGCCCCCAAAGCAATGAAGCAGAAAATAAAAGTGCTCCCAAACATGTTTAAAATTATTCATCTCACTGTTTTGCTTTGAAACAAGGAACAAAAATGGAAGCATTCCTATTCCCTATTGAAAGTAATCACAGTTTTATATCCTGCAGTATTTACATAGGGAGAGCTGTTTATTTAGAATCCTTGGTGATAAGGACACGGCAAGCTCATAACTTATTATATATTCTCTTTTCATTTTGTCTTTTTTGGGGCTAGAATTATGTATATTTTATGATAACCCAAAATGACTTATACATAAAAAATACAGACTTTAAAGATAAAAAGGATTAGTAGCAGGTAATGCATTTTCCATGAGTGGCTATAGGGCTCTCAGTTCCAGAATGTACAGGCTGCATACAAATGAATTGATAAAAGTCTGAGGCTGCGGATGGGTAGAAAGGCTCATGCTTTGCTGGAGATGATTCTTAAAGTTACAATAAATCAGACAGACAGTGTCGGCCTTTGAGGATAAACCTGTGATGGCTTGTTGTGCCTCTTTGAATCGCCTCAGAGGCCCAGGGACTAAAAAGTGCCTAGATGTCACATTAAATCTACCAGGAGGATGGAGCACTTCAAAGAGGAACGCAATCAGATCTGATAGAAAATACATTTTCTGAAAGCTACTGACAAAAAAGTAATCTTTGATGTGGATGTTGAATAACAATTGATATTGTCTTTCCTGACATTTTTCATTATTGCTGTCTTATACAGCCTACTTCATGTATTAAAGCAATATTAACTGTTTGACAGGGACAAATCCTCAAACTATCACATAAGCAATTGTTTCTGAATTGTCTTAGCCCGCTGCCTGTAAAAGCTGTCCCAATAACTGCTTTTAAATATGATGGTATACTCCTTTCCTTGACTACCTAGACAGTGTCTGAGCTTTGTATAATACATCAGATTCTAGGGGATATTAAAAATGGTTAGGTGGTTATGAGGTGTCATTTGATTATAAGTAAGTTGCAGCAGTGTTTTCTGAAGGTGACTTTTAATGAGAGAAGTCTATAAAATTAAGTCCTTATTATTCCCACTCTACAGTACACATTTATAGCAAGTATATCTACCCAGAAATTTTGAATCTCCTATAATACTTACAGCTTAAAAGAAGAAAAAAGAAATGTACATTTATGCAATGGAATAAAGAACTCTGTAGCAATACAAAATATGCAGATAAATCACACAGTTTTTACTGGAGAGAAAATCATGCAGATCTAAAGGGTACATGTCATTTGAAAGGGCTGAATCCCTCTTGAGATTTGATGTCTTAACTCCCTACTCTAACAATGTGCTTCTTTGCCAAAGATCTCTGTGCATCTAGAGCCCCTAATTCCTGGATGACCTCAAGCTACTGACAGGGTAGCTGTAGGTAGGTGGAAAGGTAGCTGTAGTTCTAATCAGGCTGGTATACAGGGCTTAATTGCACTACCACCAGGGAAAGGCACATGCACAGGAACCCCAACCTGAAAGTAAATTGCAACAGTGAGGTAATCTACTGCTCTCAAGCTCTCACATGTTACTCGCATTTCTCACACCATAAAATAGTGAAGCTGTAGATGTCTCTGCTTACTTCCAATTCTCTTGACAGTCTTCAGTTTTTCACATGCCTGGAGGGTGGTTTCACCAGTTTTTTCTCCCTTATCATGACTATCACTATCAGAGCCAGCACCAGGAACCTTCTGCAACCACTCATTTCAGACAATTGTTTTTTTTATTGAAGAGTCCCATGGTAAAGTTTTCTGTGAAGTCCCTACCCAGGGAAAATGTTTAATGGTTTACAGTTAACCTACTGTATAGCATAAACAGAAACTAAGAAATTTTTTTAGAAGGATCCATAGAGAAACTGAAAGAACATCTCTATCAGGATAGAGTAAGCAGCAACACTGACCAACTGCATAGTGCACAGATGTAATGCGTTTAATATTTTAATTGAGCAAGAGATTTGAAAGAGAGTTCAGCTACACCTCTCTCTGCTACACAGAAACACACTTCTGTTGCATTCTCACAGGGAGGACAAGTTTCATTTGCCACTCTTCTGCATCACTCTTTGCCTTGCCAGTATATGTGCTCTGGAAGGCGGTCATCCCCAGGAGGACAAGAATAAGTCATGCTGCCACTAACATTTCTGCCAAAACATAGGTGATGCATGAGTGGTGCTGAGTTGTCAGATTCCCTGGGGCAAAACATTCAGACATACTTTGTTTTAGCCCAGAAGGCAGTTGCTGTCTTCTCTTGAATCAGACACAATGAAACCGTCTTCTCTTAGATGACTTGCAATTGATGAATGACTCTACTTCCACCCTCAAAATAAATAAATAAATAAATACATAGGGAAAAAATACATCAGCAACATTCTGAAGAGCTTCCAAGGTTATTTTCTTATCTCCCAAGCTTGACTCTTGTTTTACTCTTTCAGAGTTGACCAAGGCCAAAAACATCCTATATATACTTCAATCTGAAGTCCTCATTGGCCCCTTTAGGACTCCAGCTCCTTGACACTTCAACTCCAGTTCCTCCAGGAGGGATTTCTTTTCTTTCATGCTCTCTATTGCTCTATCCCTGGTGGGAGTTCATCCACTCTCAGGTTTCCTAACATCTTTCTTCTGAGTTATTGAAATGAGGCTGCTTGGCCAGCTGAAACTTCTTTGAAGTCAGGGGATACTTCAGATGTCAAGTCATGAAATTTCCTCTCTCTTTACTTTAGACTCTTGCCTGTGTTTGTAAAAATCTATGAACTATTAACCATTAAAGCTCCATACACAGTGAACTCCTGGCACTAATTTTGTAATCCTACAGTAAATGGGGAAAGAAAACCACAGAAATTACACTGCGGAAATATTAGAAGGATAATTGTTGTTGGGGTGGTGGGAAAATAAAGACTCATTAACTGTCAAAAGATGTGTAAAAAGCTTATAGTTTTGCTTTTTTGTTATTGAGGTCAAGCTAACAATACTCCCTCTGCATAGGTCATGATTTGACAATAGAAAAAGTCTGGCTAGCACCACTTCAGAAATACTGCAGCCACATGCTATAAGGTAGCCAACCAGTAAGAACTCATACTGTTGCTTCCCATTTATCCGTAATTTTCTGATGGATTTTTACTGGGCATGCAGGCTTTACAACAGATACACCATTGTCTATATGCCTACACCCAGCAGACATTTCATCCCACATGCTCTGATACTGACAGAAACACTGGCACATGCCCTCCCATCACTTGTGCTGCTGCTCAGTCTGGCAGGGTCTGGCAGCACACAGTTCTGACACTAAACATGGGGCAGCTGCCACTTCCCTTGCTGGTTTGGGGCTTAATTATATAAAGCACAAAAACAGAGTGTGCTACTGCTAAATTCAATAAATGACAGTAAGGAGCTATCAGCAGGTCAGTGTGTGAAAGAAATCCAGTTTTGCACTAATAAGGACAAAGCAGCTGTGAGACAGCTGATTTCCAGGGCAAGCAGCCAGAGCAGTTGTCTGGGACTCCAGGCTCATGGTGACCCTCTCAAATATGAATTTTGGCTACATTGAAGGGTCAGGAAAAGGAGGAAGAGGGGAAATGTCCAAGTTGTGACTTCTTTCCATGTTTCCTTAAGCAACCAAGTTGATCCTGCTGTGTAGCTGACATCCAACACAGCATCTGTACAGCAACTACTATGATTCAACCCAGTTCCATGCAGAAACCACAGTCCTCTGCTTCAGCTGATCATTTTCACATGCACAGAGAATGGGAGTGCCATGACATCTTGGGGGCTTTGAATCACTGCTGCCAGACAGGAGGAGCCCAAATATAGCACTTCATTTTGCTTATGCACTTTTTCAACTTCTGCACACACCTCTGCATATTGAGCTGGGCTTAGAGATTCACAGCTTTCCTGAGCAGATCTGTGAAAGGATGCAAATTGCTCCATAATTACTTAGATGCCTTATGGAGGCCTGTGCACTCAATGTCCAATTTATAACCAATCAGCCCTGTACAACAAGCACCTTCACGTACAATAACAGCTGATTCTGTCTGGCTCTCAAATCTTAGAAGTTACAGCCTGGCAGGATATAACAAGACAGTTTTATAAAGCTGTGCAAGTAAAAAGAATCATCAAGGTCACCATTTTCAAAAGTACCCAGAGCTGCAATGAAAGGCTAAGCAGATGGTATATGGCACAGAGTCAAACCTCTCCTAACTATGGTCTTTTTTTCCTCAGCTCTCCTGAAAAAAATTGTGTGCATAATTGTCTACATAAAATCATGTCTGATTTTCAATATTTTGCCTTAAGATCATTAAACCAATATCTATTATACTGTCATGTTTTCAGAAACAATCTGATGTACATGCAATTCTTTGTTGTACCTTTGAACTGGTAAGCGCTTATTCATAAGTAGATATTTGTATGGCAGAGAGCACTAGAATTCAAGATTATGGAATTCTTACTTCTTTCTGAAATACACTGATTTAAAGGGCAGAACTATTACAGAAACACAAAGTGTAGTTTTCACACTGCTTATACCAGGATCGTATTCTTGAGTTCTATTTCCTGTTTTATCACTTACTCTTTGTCCACTCTGTAGTTTTCGTTGTGGGTTTCATTCATACTGTAAATTAAAGGAATTGCATAACTAGCAGTTAATTCACTAGAGGCTAATAAACCCACTACATGAACAATGTGGGTTGTTCCAACCACCAAATTCACTCCAGCCACTCCCTCACTCCCCGCTTCTGTCAGGTAGGAATGAAATACTAGGAAAGGGAGAAGACTCATGAGTGAAGGCACAGACAGTTTAACCTGTGACACAAAAGCTGCACGTGCAGGCCCAGCAGAACAAGGGATTCCCCTGGGCAAAGTGGATGCCCCAGCAGACTCCCCAAGCACACCTAACACGGGCTTGGGAACACAGACACCATGAGCCTGACTGGTCCTCCTGCCTCCCTCCTGGAACTGTGCTTGCTGGGCACCATGGGGCATCTCCTTGCCCATTGGGGCCAGCTGTGCCACCTGTGTCCCCTCTCAGGCACTTGCCCCACAGATCTTGCTCATTTGGAAGGCGCAGGGAGGATGAGAAACAGAGAAAGCCTCGGCACTGCGCAAGCACCGTTCACCAGTAGCTCTCAGGATTGTGTTATCAGGGTTGTTTTCAGCACAAATCAGAAAAGCAGCACTTTCTGGGCTGCTCTGAAGAAAATGAACTCCATCTCAGCCAGAAGCAATGCGATGAGAAATGGAAATGAAAATGGAATTGGGATTTTTCATTCCTCAAGCTGCAAGGAGCAGTCATATTCTAGGAGAGCTGCACTGGCCCCCAGATAAAAGTGGAGAATCTGGGTAGTATTCTAGCATTCAGAAGTGGCATATTTTTTAGTAACCTCCCAAGAGACTAAGGCAAGTATTTCTCCATTGCTAATATATTTCAAAGGTTGTTCTGCTCAGCAGATTTTCTTGATGATATGTTCTTTCCCATATGCCTTTCTTCCTAATTGATTCCTCCTGCCTGACAAGGTCTTCATAGAACTCCCCATTGAGGGTTCCATTGCCAATCCAAGTGATGTACAGAAGATGGTACCTAGATGTACAAAGAGCTGTATCTTTTCTCCTCCTGAGGCAAACAGACTGAGACTTGTGCCCCAATAACATCCTGACATCTGTCAGCTGAGGGAATATAAGACCCAGCTTTTATTTTTTCATTTCAGATATATGTAAATGGTTCTTCTGCTCTGTAATTACTTTGCTGATAATTACACAATTACTCTCATTTATTGTAATCATTTAAAAATGAGTCGATGTTAGCCTAGTCTAATTTGCAAAATAAATTAAGCAAATTATTACTTGATCTTAAATCAAGTAAATCTACCCCTCCATTCAGTTTGCCTGAGTGGTGCCACAGCCCAGTGGTATGCTGCTGGACATTGATGGTGTTCATGACAGATGCAATTATTGCAGCCTCACAATAATGCAGTAGGGGGAAGACTCAGGGGTGTTGCTGCCTCTAGTGTGGAATTTCACTTTTCCTGAGCTCCTGTTTAAACTGACCACTTTGATCTTTCTCATTATGAAGATTTATACCATCATCTAGTGGAACTCCCCTTCAACTGCAACTCTTTAACTCTTTTACTCTGCACTTTACATGCAGCCTGAGAGGGGAAAGGTAGGCAATGAGGTTCTTGTATTCAGGTTACTAAATATAGAAGGATTTTTGACATCTCCAACAGCAGAAATATTTGACATAATAATTGCAATTAAAATCTTGTTCAGTATTTGCCTAATGTCACATTAAATCCATATAATGCTGCTGCTCCCCCATCCATCTCTCAGTGTTATCCTTCAGAATCTAGAGACATAAGTACAGCAGTAACCACAGATGAATTTATTGTACAGAGAGGAAAAAAATCCTGGTTTAAAAAGCATATTATAAACCAAGAGAATAAACATGCAGCCTATGCTCTCTCCACATCATATGATAAACCATGTCTGAATGAAAAAGGTATTTCATCCTAATTTCTCATCACATTTGAATAGACAGCATTCCCTCTTCTCTTGTTACAATCACTCTTGTGTAGCAATACACAATGCTTTTATCAGGCCTAGAAATGAGTTGCCATTCTCACAGTTAATTCTTTTAGCTCTGAAAAAATAGCATCAAAGATATTTCCTTATTCAATTCAGGAGTTCCCCCAGACATCTTCCAAATGAATTTGTCCTTCCTAATGCAGGAAAAAACGGGGACTCACCTATAGTCCCATACTGCTTCAGGGTATCTAGAGGAGCTTCCCACTGGCAGAAGCAGCATGCTAATTCCATGGCATGGAGTTGATTAAGAGATTAAATCAGAGGTAGTATGGCCTTACATGAGTGCATCAGTCAGGAAGTGCATTTCCTGTTCAGGGCTCATGCCTCACACACTGGTTCCTGACTGTGTATTTCCCTCTATAGCTGTTGACGGAATGTAGTGTACACCTCTCCTCAAACCTGGGCAAGCTGAGGAGGAAGCCATGTGCCCCCCAAGCTCATGAAATGCACATGGTGAGGTGCACACCGCCTGCCCTATAGAGTATTGCTCATTTTTGATTGAGCTGTGGCTGTTGGATCACAAGGATCTAAGGAGTAATTCCAATGACTATCCCCACGCCAGTGGCCCATGAGGTCACACCCAAGATCATGACAGGATCTGTACCAGGTGTCCTCTTCCTGTTTCCATTTTGTGATTGTACCCAGTGAGCAGCTACACCAGTGCTAGCCCCTCTACCCCAGAGCAGGAGCGGCACCTTCTATTTCTTTTTGGTACATACAGTTATTTTCCCACAAAATGCTTTGTGTCCTTTCTACTGTTGCAGCAATAGCCAGTTGATACTGCTGAAAGCCTTTCTGGGGAAAAGTGCTGACCATGCATCCATGCTGTAAATTAGTTTGCTTTCACTCTGATTTAACACTAACATAATTTTCTGTGACCAAATGCCTGATGCCTACCCCTCCCCAAAGGCATGATTATACCTCTTCAATCCCAGGCATATGAGTTTCAAAACAGTCAAAAGACAATGCAAAGGAGAATAGTAATCCAGTGTAACAGCACTTCTCTTATAATAGAGTGTACTAGAGAGCTACAGTACAGCTGTTTCATCTAATCTGAAGCATGTGCAGTTCATATTAATAGTTAATTTAATCTGCTTTTAAATCACAGTAAGGTAAAAACAACAAAAAGGCGTGACCTGTCTTTCCTGGAGGAGCCCAGTCACGTTTCTCTCCAACTTCTCCATGTGACAGAGCGGTGCTACAATTAAAACACAATAATGTGCTTGTTATTCAAGTCAGGCATTAGTTCTAGTAATGGGGTGCTTGGTGGCGAGATGGATTTCCTTGTTAGGAGCTAAGCAGAGGATTAGCTGAATTCTCCATGGAGAAATCTTGATTTGTTCAAGGTCTTTCATGTTTTCTACAGAGAAGGGATTATGTCTACTTAAAGAGGGGGCTTGCTTAAAAAGCTACAAAGTATAAGAAAAGGATTTAGGGCAGTCGGGCCTGTGGTTAAGTAGCTGAGGGGTAGAGGGAGTTTTAAAGCAGTGGATTATTTAAAGCCATAAAGTTCAAAAAATAATTGGTTTAGCACTACTGGGTCAATGCAGAGTAACATGCTGGAAAGGCAGTTAAGCATAAGCTAATATTCATTTTACTTCAGCTAATTATTGCAAGGATTCTGAGTAGAGGGTGAAAGAAGAAATGTTCTAGCTCTCTTCTTTGGTGTCCAACCATACAGCATGCACTCCTTAGCTTTGCTACAGATATATGTTGTGACATGCATTACTCACCCAGCACAAGAATTGCAGAGGACTCTTTTTGAAGCTCTAACACTGTTCTCTTAATGAGGACATGAAGCAAACCATTAAAAGCCTTTTAGAAGCGTTATAAAATTCACAGTCTTCTTGCAGCCTCCTGTCTCAAAGGCAAGCTCTGATCCGTCTTCCCCTCCTTCTTCAATATTCTCTGGCAATATCATTAGTTCACTTTGACTGCAGTCAGACTTTCATGATCGTCAGTGTCTCTGCGACATCTAAGCAGAAGCATCCTGCCTTCCAGCCTGTTCAGGGGAGTGGCCCAGCCCTTGGGGGCCATGCCAGAAGCCTGGCAATGCAGAAGGCACAGGGAACTACCACACTACAGTAGAGAGCATGCTTTCAGGGAGCAGAGAGCATTGAGGGAACAGATGCAGGCTGCAGTTCACCCTTTAGTCACAGCAGAGATCTGATGACAGCAGAAGCAAATCTCACCACAGCTAGAGAGAAAGCCCTGAGTTCTCCTAGACAGACAGGCCAATCCTAATGGATTAAGGCATCTAGAGATATTACTTCCATAGGCAGAATAGCAAAATTACTCATCACAACCTGAGGACAACACAAGCACACAAAAAAATGGATAGATGGTTGGAAGCAGCTGTTTAAACATCCTGTTGTCCAGGATGGACAACAGCTCAGGAACCAGAGGGTGGTGAGAAAGAAGGTGTCTTTAGTAATTCACTGGGAACAGTTCAGTTTAATGAAAGCTAATGAAGAGACGTTCACTAGGGTGGTGGTACATATACTCTCCAGGCAGAAATACTCTGGGTTGATTGTGCAGGATGGAAAAGAAGTGGATGTAGCCTTAATTATGATACAAAGCAATAAAAAAAAGAAAGCGCTTAGATTTGGGTGTCACGTGAGGAAACTGAAATGGGCTTGTCCTTGACTTGTGCAATTCTTATATATTCACATGTGGCATATTGCATACAGTCCACAGACCAAAGTATGTTGACAAACAGGTGGGGAGTTTATACCAGAGCTTCCCAAAAACTAAGGTTCCACAGGCGAATAATGAGGCAGAATTATAGGAGCTAATTCTGCATGACAGCCTGGCTAAGTGACACCTCAGTGCATAGTGGGGAAACATAAAAGGAGATGTCAAATATTCTAAGCTAGAAAAACATAAGTAATAAATGGAGCTATTTAGAGAATGCATAAAATATAATGGTATGAATGGATACAGAGTCAAGAAGATGTTCAGAATGAGTGTCTAAAATTTACTGAAGTAGCGAATATCCTCCCCAAGGGAAATTGCTAACATAATTATTCTGGAAAAGTAAAATGTGTATAAATTTATGATTAAGAAATATATATTAGAGAAATGCCACAGGTGGGAAAAAGGAGTGAATTTTTGTATCTGACATGCACAATATGAGTCAAGGTAAATTGGGATCTGGACAAAGCAATATATTTGGCAAATACATAAACATTTGAAATGTTTATTTTGGTAGATTCAGCCAGGCACTTGAAAGCCATTAATATTCATACATTCATCCTTGCAAGGGTTCTGCAAGGTAAGAGGACACATTTATTAGCATTCTATGGGTCTCTAATTGACACAGTCTAAGAACTAAATTCCCAATGAAATCAGGCAGCCACACTTACAGTTACAGACCTGACCTAGCTCAAGCCATGAGTTTGAGTGTGTTTGCCAATAGAGTTAACATATACTTTTTTCTACTATCAATGCAGGTGAGTTTGCATTCTCTGCCATGACCGTAGACTAG
Organism: Lonchura striata; assembly: GCF_050655825.1. Lineage (NCBI taxonomy): Eukaryota > Metazoa > Chordata > Aves > Passeriformes > Estrildidae > Lonchura > Lonchura striata. The sequence continues at coordinate 63,212,160 of NC_140740.1, forward strand.
ATTCTTTAGCGGTTTGTCCTTTGCATGATTTCATTTCCAAAAACCAGTAAACCACTTTTATCTTATGCTCTTATGATAATGCATGTCCTATTCCTGGCTCTTAGTACAGGTTGCCTATGTTAGACTTTCAAGAAAACACTGTTCTTCATTTTGTCTTGACCTAGTCCCCCCTCAAAGTGAAATATCAACATTTGCAAACAGTATATCATGAGGGGAACTAATTTATTCCTTTTTTTTTTTTTTTTTTTTTCTGATTCCTTTGGATGAAAGGCAGGATACAATTCAAAATACTGGATTTTTCTTGCAAGTTCAATGCCATTGAAGAGGTGAAAAGGTTCCTTTGAACAAAAGCTGTTGATTTATCTGCATTTTAGTGGCTTCCTTTGTTCCCTGAAGCTGCATATTTAAACTTTGCTATGCAGGAATTTATTACAGATACAGGAAGCCAGAGCAGCCTTTTTAAAACTCAACTGCTCTGCTCAGACCAAAGTTTAGGGATGAAGTAAAATTGAATCCACTGGAATTACATATAATTGCTTTTTCTGTCTCAACACCTTTATGGATTTGAAAAATAAAAAATACAAACAAACCAACAAAAAAAACCCACCCAAATGGAAGCAACCAACTACAGTAATGATTATTAAGAACTCAGGTAAGAATATCTAGCCCCCATTTATTACCTTTCTCCTTGTACAAATAATTCATGAGTATCTGAAAACACTCTGTAAATTCCCACTTTGCTCACTCAACACAATAATTTACCACCATTGCCTTCTAGCGTCACACATGGCATCTCTTCTGCATGAATACCCAGCAGCTATACAAGAGATGCCAGTGAGTCGTCATTACCAGCATGGCAAAGAAGCATTTGACTGTCGTAACTCCCAGTTCTCAAGCCAGGCACACATTTTTCACATCCTGATTCATCTTCAGAAGTGGAAGTGACTGTGTGAGGGACTGCAAATAAGCAAAAGCATTCATACTGGTAATGACTTGTAACTACTCTGACAGATGGGTAGTTTTGTGATAAATTGAAAATCGCATGATGGCGGTGTTTATTATTAATTTTGATGCTTCATTTTTTTAACTTCAAATCAAAACAAGACTGGAAGGAACAATTTGGGTCATACAGTTGCTATTTAATCGAGTGTACAGAACACCCACTCTGCACAAGGCTACTCACTAAGTGCTTTTGGAATCCTTTAGCAAATTAATACATGCTGATACAGAATACAAGCAGTCCCCAGGAGAGTGGCACAGGACACCAAGAAAACAGAACCAGCCTCACTTTCAAGAACTGCCTTTCCTGTACCTGGTGAGGTGTCTGAATGAAGAAATGCCTGTAGCCCTCTCATCAGGTGTCTGGATATACTGCTGCCAGCCTGTCTCAGAAGCAATGTGGTGCCTGCCTGACAGAAACCTCACAGCCCTGTAATCCTTCTCATTGGAAAAACAGCTTGAAGGGACAGCCAGAACAAATCTTGTGTAGCCATGGTGACTAAATCCAGCTGGTATCTATTGAAGTCTTCATCCTCTTTCCCTTATATATATAAGCACATAGCCCATGTAATACATTTGACACCATTAGGTGTTCCTGTCTTCATGATTTTATCCTTCCTGTTTTAAATTGCCTTGGTTTCCATGCAGCTTTTTGTTACTTAATTAACAGTTAGAGTTTCCAGAGCACTATCTCCATCATCTCTGGTCCATGGAGAGAGACAGCAACGGAATAAGGCATTGGAAGGGTGTTTGAAGAAGGAAGACTAAAATTTAAATCTGAATGCAATTCAGCTGATTTAAAGAAACAAAAGCAATCAAAAATCACCTCTGATTCACCTCTGTACCTCTAAATAACAGGTACCAACTAAATTAAAAAAAGAAAAGGAAATGCCTTATTTGTAAGAATCAGCTGAATTTTACTGTACTGCATACGTAATGTCTGCATTTCATAGCATATCCAGTGAGAGATTAATCTCAAATCTCTGTCTCATCATTTCAAATATTTCCAGTTTCAAAATGCCCTCCTTTGTAAGTAGGCTTTTGTGCCTGATATATATTTTTTTAACTGGACTGGCATGGCACAGTAGAGACATCCAGTGGTTTGTTAGATTATTAACATGACTGAAGATATAGTACAGAGCTATTTCCATTAGATAATGGTAATTTTAATTTCACTTCAAATACAAATTTAAGATTTTATATTTATCAGCACTAATTTGGGAACTTGCAGCAATTTCACATCAGATATTTAATTTGCCACACATCTAACTAGTTTCTAGTGATTTATGTGAAACACGGGCTCCATCTGTACTAAGGTGTAAATTTCAGTCATAGTCAAAGTAAAGCTGTTGAAGTCAATGGAGTATTGTCAAGTTACTGTCAGAGGATTTAGGCCTATCTAGTTTGGAGAATTTGAAAGGCATGCCTATTAAGAGTATAAGATTCCTTAGAAGAAAATACTGGTTTGGCTTGACTTACACTCTCCATCTAGGAATGCTGAGAGACAGAATAAAGAGTGTGGGCTTACCCATCTTTGCTAACTCACTAATTAGCAGCAAATATATTACAGCACTTGAAGATGGAAGAAAGATTGCTGGGAGCCAGCAAAGATCTGGCAGTTGAGAGGAAGAAGGCAGCCCAACAGACAGACAGAGACAGAGATTTAGCAGCTGAGTGATGGGGCCAGAGTTCTGGAAACACAGAAATAAAAGTGAAATGAAATTTTGAAAGCAGATGAGGGGAAGAGACAAGCTAGCATGACAGTGAACTTTGGATCAGAAAAAGTCAACATCAGAGAATAAGAGTCAGTTCTGACTTACAATCTGTAAAACTCTATTTAGGTTCAGTGAGGCTGTACAGAACGTAAGTCAGGGTTGCTTGGGTAGAATAAAATCCTCAAAAAACAAGGAAAACCCTAAAGCTAGCAGGCCATAGAGAAGCACAAAGGTATGCAGCTAGTCAAAGAGGCTGAAAGACTGTGATTTATTAAAGTGCTGCCATTGATAAGAGCTTGATCTTAAACACATTTAACCCAATAGGAGTCCTCTGGGCCCTGGATCAGGCTCTGAAAGCTCAGCATTGTTTGACTGACTTACAACGTGAATAACAGCATGTATCTTTTCTATTGACAAAAGTGAGGAGTTTTTAAATTGCTTTAGTTTAGACAAGTTATTTACAAACAAAAAGCAAAGCTGGTGAATGCACAGTGTCCTGTTAGAAGGAGACAGAGGGAAGTTAACACTTACCAGTATTAATTAGTAGTTGGCATATATATACACTATACTATATTTACTGTTCCCACATTTTTCACCCTTATAATAAATACACAGCAGAGAAGTGAACACTGGTTTAAACCAGTGTCCTTTTCCTTGTGGTGAGTACCAGCATGCAGCCAGGGAGAAGTAAGATAAGGCCAAGTATATCCCTATGTCCCATTCTACCACATATTTGCTGGTCACTACATACCTCTGTTATGGGTAAAAATAATCAAGCCAAATTCATAATTAATAAAAGAGATTTTTATTTCACAACTGAGATTCGGCCTAAGATAGCCACAATCAAAAGGCAGTGCCAAGACTGGGATCTCAGCTGGGTGAAACACAGGTCCAACCTCTACAGCATAGGGTCTCCTATGTTCACGGCAACTGCTCTGTCCAAGCAGTTCTTATACAATCTATTCTGCCTGAGGCAGGGTTTCTTTTCTTCTTTTCGGAGGTTCACATATTCATGTAGTTTCTTTTCTCTTTGTGAAGCTGAACAAAAGCATGTCTGGGAAGTGATGTATGCCAGTCATAGAGTTACTGTAACTCGGCATTGAGATGTGTCTTCCTCATGGCTCTGGCTATCTCAATCTTACATATTTATCGAGTATTGGGTGTTCTGTGGGTGTTCCTCTGATCACCTTGGGGAATGACCCATCTCCAGGCAGCTACACAGCTACGTGTATATGTTTGCAAATTAAGCCCTCCTCTGTCTTGTCAGCTGTGGTTGCAACATATGTGAGGCAATCCCCTGGCTCTGGCTTGCATGCTTAAAACTTTATAAGAATATTTCTTGCCAACATAACATATTTTTATATATTTATCTCCATAGGCACGAATTATCGAAAACACACATAACAATCCCTCCCCTGCTACATAAACATATTAATTTGTGCCTTTTCTAAAAGTTTTACATTTTTCGATTATCTGTGGATTTTCCCCGAACCTGTGCAACTACCCCATACTCTTCAGTACTCAAAAAAATTCCTAATTCTCTCCAGATTCATTATCTCACTCTTCCTGTGGATTTTTTTGGTACATCTTGTAAACATTCCCTTCTCCTTTTATTCATTCTTCAAATTTTGCCAAGGCATCTGCTGCTCTATTGTTTGGGTCTCCTTCCTCCAATTTCATTATTTTTGATACTTGATTTAATTTTCTGGTGGCAACTTCCAGATCCATTGGCATGGCTACTACTTGCATGCCCTGCACCACTGAATGAATTAGTCAGATAAAGTAGGGTACCAAGCAGGACAGGAATGTAACCCCAGCTATTGAACATAATATGAAGAATACCACTTTCTTCCACCAAGCTCCTTCAAACAGATGATCCCAATGGGATACTCGGAGGATGGAATTCCACTACTGGACTGGGATATGTGCTACCCTTTTAATTTCAGCTGCCAGACCTCTGATGGTTGTCCTGTAAGTCTATAAATAGGTTTTGATCTGAGGCAGGCAACCCCCAATTGTTATATTGTGTCTCCAGGTAGTCGTATTGTTTACTTAGGGTTTTTTAACTTCTCTTGTTATTTCTTTTTTAACTTCTCTTGTTGTTTCTTTTTCTCATTTCTGACTCCTGTCTTGTTAGCTCTTGTGCTACCTGCTTCATTTTACTCTCTGGGTTTACTCCCTCTTTATTTCTTGAAAAACAGAATATCTTATCAAATTGTAGACAATCCCAGTCATCGTGATCCTCAAGGAGATCAAGAACAACCAGCGCATCTTTGAGGGAGAGTTGTTTTCATATTTCAAGTTCTTTCTGACTCAGTATGTTTTTTCTCCCATTACACACATTCCCAGCTGATTATTATCATAACACAGTTGGCTAGCCTGAAAGTAAGCTACAAATACTGACTCTATTTTCCCTCCGATCCATACCGTGTGGTTACATTTATCACAGAGAAGAATAGGTGTGTGCCCAACATCCCTTTTAGATATTTTGTGCTTTGACTGGCCATTCTTAGAGGTCGCCCTTTGTAAGTAACACTTTATTTTTTTCCTTTAATTTGCATATCCCCTGCTGAGTGCTGTTTACAGAAAGTGTCTGCTTAGTTTACCCTCGCTGCAGTTTTTTGGGGCTAGGTATTTTGGAGCCTCCGACTCTCCTTGTCCACCCTGGACAGTCTGCACACATTGTCTGCAGCCACTACCGGGGCCACGCCCCTCTATGCTGGATGGGTTATCCAAGTGCATCCTAGTCTTGAGGCACGTGGCTTGACTCAGGTTCATCAGGATCCCCACTATTAGGTATTGCTCTGCCTTTGCCTACGCCCACTGGGTTGCCACCAGCAGCGAGGTAAGCCATCTTCTTAGCAGCAAGAATAGTCTTCCGTGGTTTCATACCTGTACCAAGCTGCATACCTCCTTTTAAAGGCACTCCACCTCGATAGTTTAACTTAGATAGTATATCTGCGCTGCAGGGTACTTTGTTTAATCTCCAGCACTCAGTGGTAATGATTTGAGCCTTTGATCTTAGTTTTTCTCCCAGCCTGTTTTGAAACAAGCAAAACCAGATCTCGGAGTCTACTTTGATTATTCCCAGACTAGTAGCAAGCTCTAAGACACGGTTAGTTAGGCACTTATCGCACAAACCCTTCGGCCAATAACCCCTCCTACAATGAGTGACCCAAACTTCATTACGATACTCATATTTTAAATGTACAAATGGATAGCGTTCACAACCAGGTTCTGTGCACCTTATCTGATCTCTATCAGTCATTTACTTGGACAACGCAAGATTATCTTTAGGTCTCCAGGGGGAGAGGTGACTTTCCACTCCAGCATCTCTTCCCAGTGTCTAGTCTTCTTCACTCAAGACACTTGTGTCTAATCTTATTCCGCTGTTCGTACTGCTATGTCTGTATTTAAGAGAACCAGAAAAGGGCCTTCCCAGTGAGGAGGAGAGGGGAGGCTCCCTCCAGGTTTTTATGAGTACCTTGTCCTCGGGTTGTATTTTATGTATAACAAAACCCAAAGGGGTATTCTGTTATTATTCCCTGCTTTCGCAATTCCTGCAGATTCCTGCTTATGGCTATGAGATATGCTGTGTCTGTCCATCCTCTATCCTCTGGTCCCCGACTAGCATACCATGTTCATATGGCATCCCATATAGCATTTGAAAGGGCAATAGCCCAGTCTCAGAATGAGGCATGGTCCAGATATTTAGCAAAGCTAAGGGGAGACACTTTAACCAGGACATTTTTGTTTCCAAAATCAACTCTGCCAATTGAGCCTTCAATGTTTGATTCATTGTCTCAACTTGTCCTGAGCTCCAAAGATGCCTCGGGGTTTGGTATTCCCACTGGATCCCTGGAGTGTTGGCTAGTTGCCTAATAATTTTTGAGGTGGAGTATGTATGTCCCTTGATCCAAGTCTATGTATTTTACTAACCCGTACAGGGGTATGATTTCCTCTAAGAGAAATTTTGACAGTGCTTGAGCCATAGCCCTAGGGCTTGGAAGGGCTTCTAGCCAGTGGGTTAATTTGTCCACTATTACCAGTGAAAATGTCTATCTCCCTACCCTGGGCAGATAAGTGAAGTCTACCTGAATTATTTTGAAAGGTTGATGTTCTACTGGGCGTCTTCCCAATGCCACCTGTCATGCTTTAACCCAATTAACCTTTTGACTAATCATACACCCTTGCACCTCTTGTTTAGGCAAAGAATCTCAGAAATTGCTCTGCCAGGGCCTGGGCTCCCCAATGCATCTGTTGGTGTAATTTCCCCAGGATTTTTCTAGTATAGTCCTTAGACAATAGCTCTCTCCCATCTGGCAATTTCCACTTACCTCCTTCTAATCTGCCTATTTTTTCTGTACCCCTCAATTTCCTTCAGGGAAGGATGCGGATGATATTCCCAGACCTCACATTCCTTGATTTCCAGGAAAGCCGCATTCTTGGCTTCTTTATCTGCTAAATTATTCCCTCGTGTTTTGAACTGCATTCCTGTTTGGTGCCCTTTCACATGGACAATCAAAATTGCCTCTGGTCCCCTGATAAACTTTAAGATTTGCCTTATTATTTCTTCATGCACTAATCCTCGTCCCCGAGTATTGAATAATCCTCTTTCTTCCCAAATTTTTCCAAAAGTGTGTACCACCCCAAATGCATATTTTGAATCTGTGAAAATTGTTCCCTTTTTCCCTTTTAATTTCTGTAAAGCCCTTAATACTGCATATAATTCACAAGCTTGTGCTGACCACCCAGCATTCAAGGGTACTGATTCTACTACTTCCCCTATTTTGGCATTCACTACTGCATATCCTGATTTCCTTTTCCCATCTATGACTCTTGCTGATCCATTCACAAACCATTTTTCCCCTTCTTCTAACTCTTCTTCTTCCAAATCTGGCCTTATTTTCATTTGCAGCTCCATCACTTCAGCACAATCATGGATAGGCACTCCTGAGACTTCCCCAAACAGGAACTGAGCTAGATTTTGTGCTGAGGTTGTTTGCAATTCCAAATCACGACAGTGGATAAATATAGTCTCATACTTTAAGAGCCTAGCATCAGTAAGCCATTTGTCTGCTTTTTGCTGCAAAATAATCCTTACAATGGTGTCCTGAAGGTCACTTTCTTAGCCTCTTCTACTAATATTGCCACTGCCACAATTGCTTGCAAGCAAGTAGGCCACCACCTGCTTACAGGGTCTAAAAGTTTTATCCAAAACACGAAGTATCCAAAACACACGTACCACCTCCACATGAAATTTTTTTAATACTATTGGGAATAAGCAGCACAGTTTAAGAGAGCAAAAAGCAGTACTTTACATGTGCCAGAAGCATTCTCAGTCTGACCTTTTTCTTGCAGTTAGACCTACATGTAAATGTCTTAAGACCCTCTTACTCTGCAGATGAAGCAATATTGCAATGTTTTTTATTGAATGTGCTTTGGAAAATTACATATCAGGAGAAACTGTAAAGCATCTCTGCAATGTAAGAATTTGGCTTCATTCTCAGCCTTGACTTGATACTATACAATTACTTGCAAGACCTTAATTTCTACACTTGATTCTTTAAAGCCAGAACTTTTCACTCAGACTTGTTGGCATAAGCCAAGAATTTTTCTACCCCTATCTGAAGTGCATTCACAGAGCTGAATTTGAGGGCAAGGTAAATAGAGGAATCATTTCTTCAACTGAACAAAACAGCTCTGCCTGCACTAATGCTTTTTAACATCTGCAAAGTGAGGCCAAACTTCAATAGTTGACAGACCATTGTGTTGAAAGAGGTGATAGGGCAACAATTCAATTTTTTTATTGAACCATGTTTCAAAAATTCAGTATGGGCACATATTATAAGCTAACATTCACAGTGAAAATAGATCACCAGGTTTCTAGCACAATTAGCACCTACCACATTCTTCTCATGATACAACTGAAATATTACAGGTGACATTCATGAGCAGTTTTTCTTCAGTGTCTAGTATGTGACAGAAAGAATGTATCATGAGTTTTTATAACCTCTGCTCAGTCAATAAACTAAACAAAACCATAGCCTTCCTCAAGCTGCCTACCAACTTCTCCGTACCAGCTTGGCAAAGTAAGAGCAGCTTTAGGGACACTTTAATATTCAGTCTCCATGCTTATTAACATACTGAGATTCTTTGGCTAAACATATCCCATGATCATGAGGCAAATTATTCTCTTTTCTGTCACCCCTATTATTATGGGGAACAAAACTGCCTCATGTTTCCTGTCTCATTTCATGTAGATATCAAATGAAATATTGTTCAAGTTGGCACTGCTGAAGAAATCATTTGCACCTTTATTAAAAGTTAACAGAAGCTGCCAGCACAGGAATTCACGTGGTCAGCAAAAACAAGTACTTGAACCCCTCACAACTCATAGAGGTTCATTACAATATGTATTTGTGTAAAGATAAAATCTAAGAAATTTTTTCTTTCAAGGCATCTTCTTATAGGCTGTTGACCAGAACCGAGAAATTGAGTCACTTCACAGGCTAGAGCTTTAGATGGATTTTGTTGATTTTCATTTCCATTCTCTTAAGATTTCCACATATGTTACTCAAAAGAAACTCTGAATTCAGAAATAAAATTAGGTATTAAATGTTGAGTTAAATTTGAATACATTTAATTATTCTGATCCCTTGGGAACTGAAAATCTATTAGGCATTACACAGACCAGGAGATTTAAGACAGAATTGTATTTCTGATAGGCTTTAATCCATAAAAATAAAGACAGAGAAACAGTGATTTGACCAGAGATATTTCCACCTCAGGCTGAGCTGGCCAGCCCTTATTTTAGCTCAGTCTTCACAGCATCGGTTTTGTGTAACATTTCTAAGAGATTTCTGCTAGAGCTCCTTAGAAAAAATTATTTTCATTATTTTGATGGCCAAGCAATAAATCACTATTGTTACACTGCCAAGGTTTATGAGGATTTTATTAACATTAGAGTCCACTTAAAAGTAAAATTTCATATTGGTGAGAAAAGAAAATTCACCGTAACCTGTGCATTTATCATGAAAACCTCGTAAGTGAAACAACCTTTTTTAAATAGATGTCCTTTCATTCTATGCTAGCTACAGAAGGTGCTAACAAAAGAAAAATAGCAATTGAATACATACAAAATACCAGACTGCAGGGCAGCCCAGGATACAGTTGAGGCAGCAGGAGATTGCAACTAGCTTTTCTTCTGAGCTCATGGGTAGTTTTCAAATATCAAGGTCTTCCAGCTGGATTGTTCTATCTCTTGAATGACTATCTTTTACCTCTGTTCTTCATAACTGTCAGTCCCATCACAAAATATAACTCTCCGGATAACTACTTAGACCACATAAATTATATGTAGTACAGTGGGTGGAAAGTTGTATTCTTTGCACATTGTACCCCAAAAGGCACAATACAGGCTAAAGTCTACCAGCATATATCTGACTGACTTTCATCAGCTCAGAAGCTGAGCACTCACTGCCATTAGTGGTGCAAGACCCTTAAAACAAAGAGAAATTCTTCTTTTGCAAATGAGGAGCCTTGAGCAGAGGGAGTGTAAGTGATTTCCCCAGGTCACAGGGAATCATGACACTCTGCCAAGGGCTCTCTCTGAGTCTCTTCAGATTTCGGTTCAGGGCACTGAGGTCGTTCCAGCTATGCTCTTAATGGCCATCTCTCTGGGACACCTGCAGTCTTTCTCACTTTAAATTCTTATGTAGCTAGTTAAGAAAAAGGCTAAGGGATTTTTCAGATAACTAAATCTGCAACATATCTAGAGTCCTTTCAAAAAGCCTGCTTTGAATGGAATGGACAGCTACATTAGAAGAGATACGCTATGATGAGTTGAAGAATGCAGGGCTCAGATGATTGATTAACTTGTCATCCTAATTGCCTCTGGAAACAGAGGGAAGAGGGTATTTTATTTTTAAATTTTTGTCTAGGTAATATCTAGTGAAGCTGAAGAATGTTTGCATTGTCTTCCACTACATGTGTGAGTAGAAGAAAATGAATGTGAGGTTTCTCATGATTTCTGTGTGACAGAAAAAGACAGAATCAAAAAGTAGTTTTGAATCTATATGCAGGAGATATTTATCATAGGATTTAAGTGTTGAAATTGATTTAGAAGAGCAAATGATGACTGGAACTTTTTCCTAAAACCAAATCTAAATTTTATATTTTAAGGAAAACCTTCTGGTTCAGAAGGATAGGAGAGAATCAAGCAGATTCCCTGTTCCTTTCTGCTCCTAAATATGTCTATATCAGCAATTACTATTAATTCTGCCAGCTTTCACAGAACTCTCAGCCCCATCCTTCAAAATCAAGAACTACACATAGCTATGAAACTTAGTTGAAGTAGTCCAAAACTGAAAAACAGACAGGAGTAGAGGACCTTCATAGGTGAAGAAAGAAGTCATAAAAGGAGTTAAAAGGGAAAAAACATTTAAAAAGCCAAATCAGGGAAATACCTGGAGCAATTATTTACCAAAATATCATCTCTACCTTTTCTCTGCCTAAATATAATCAAGAGCTCAGGGCAATGCTTACAACTTGTGTGAGGAGCTGATTAATTTGTCTCAACTTTGGCTGTCTGTGGGGGATGGGTTGTACATTCGCTATGTCCAGGAGGCAGCCAGAAGATGAAGGAAAACCTTGTCTCTGGGGGGACTTTGCCTGGCCACCATTTCATGTCTCCCTGGGGACAGGCAGTCAGCAGAGGGAAAACCGAAGGCACTGAGCCCAGAGACACTGCAGCCGGCCGGGAACGGTCTGTGCCAATGCATTGCACTGGGACATCGGGCGGGGCCAGGGTCTCCCGTCAGCAGGCGGACTCGGGGAGGCGCCGGGGGCGTAAAGGTGGCTGCACCGCAAGCTCCGCGGCTGTTCTGGCCCTTGCCTTCCGTCACTTTTGGGGGCTTTTCGAGCTTGCTTTGGAAGTTCTGCCTTTTGCCCCTCCTGCCCTCGCTGGCTCTGGCTCGCCCTGGCGTCCGTGCGGCCGCCCCGGGTCCCTGCCCCGCGCCCTGCGCGCTTCGTCCCCGCGGCCCCGGCCCCGCCCGGCGCTGCCGCCTCCGGCCGGAGCCGGCCCGGCCTGGCCGCGACCTGCCCGGCTGTGCCCGACCCCCCCGTGTCCGGGCTGTGCCCGGGCTGTGCCCGATCCTCCCGTGTCCGGGCTGTGCCCGGGCTGTGCCCGACCCCCCCATGCCCGGCTCTGCCCGACCCCCTCGTGTCCGGCTCTGCCCGGCTGTGCCCGATCCCCCCGTGTCCGGCTCTGCCCGGGCTGTGCCCGACCCCCTCGTGTCCGGCTCTGCCCGGGCTGTGCCCGATCCCCCCGTGTCCGGGCTGTGCCCGACCCCCCCATGTCCGGGCTGTGCCCGGGCTGTGCCCGACCCCCCCATGTCCGGCTCTGCCCGATCCCCCCGTGTCCGGGCTGTGCCCGACCCCCCCGTGTCCGGCTCTGCCCGATCCCCCCGTGTCCGGGCTGTGCCCGATCCCCTCGTGTCCGGCTCTGTCCGATCCCCTCGTGTCCGGGCTCTGTCCGATCCCCGCTCGTGTCCGGCTCTGTCCTATCCCCTCGTGTCCGGCTCTGTCCGATCCCCTCGTGTCCGGCTCTGTCCGATCCCCTCGTGTCCGGGATGTGCCCGATCCCCTCGTGTCCGGCTCTACCCGATCCCCTCGTGTCCGGCTCTGCCCGATCCCCTCGTGTCCGGCTCTGCCCGATCCCCGCTCGTGTCCGGCTCTGCCCGATCCCCTCGTGTCCGGCTCTGTCCGATCCCCTCGTGTCCGGCTCTGCCCGATCCCCGCTCGTGTCCGGCTCTGCCCGATCCCCTCGTGTCCGGCTCTGTCCGATCCCCTCGTGTCCGGCTCTGCCCGATCCCCTCGTGTCCGGCTCTGTCCGATCCCCTCGTGTCCGGCTCTGCCCGATCCCCTCGTGTCCGGCTCTGTCCGATCCCCGCTCGTGTCCGGCCGCCGCAGAGCCGTGCCCAGCCCGGCACGGTTCCCCCTCTGCGGGACATCGACGGCACCCCCGACCTCCGGGGCATCGCCCTCTTTTCCTTCTGTCTCCTCTCCCTCTCTCTCTACACCCTTCCCCCCCACCATTCTTTGCCCGTTTTTCTTCTCTTGGTCTCTTAAGTAGGCTGTTTTGTTTTGTTTTGTGTTTGTTTTGTTTTGTTGGGTTTGGTTTTTTGGTTTATTTTGTTGTTTTTTTTTTTTTTTTCTGGGGGGGTGTTTGCTTTTGTTTGTTTGTCACCAATAAACGGTTCTCAGATAAAATGTTTGCCTCATTTGGCTTAATTGCGTTCCTGACCATCTATTTTTAAAAGAACTTCTTGCTGTTCCCCACAGTGGAATGCAGCAACTTGTTACTTATTATACTGTAAAGTAATGTCAAGTAATACAATTCAATTTGAACTCACACAGCATGACCATCGAAGCAATAGCACTTACAGAAGAAGCAGTTACAAAATAAACGGTTACTTGATGCTGGAATTGTGATAATTTTATCCAATCTAACTTTGAGAAATTGCTAAACTTGTGTTCTTGCTCAGCAGTATTTCTTATAGAAAATTGACAGAAATATGTTTATATTATCAGCATGTTATACCAGTGATTTCTTCCTCAGTCCACCCATGAGCCCCTCTACCCTGGTTTGAGCCCTTTTCACAATTAATTTCAGCCCCTTTTGCTTCCATATACATCCACTGCCATTTTTACCTTGTGCTTCTCAAAACCCCTGTCTGCAAAATGAATTTAAACCCATCCTGGGTGCAGAAGAGCTATCACTTGAAGGGAGTTTTATGCCCTATTTCCCTGCTCACCAATGTGAAGACATCTGCCCTCCACTGACTGTTCTCATTCCCACCAGCTAGCCCCAGCTGCCAGAGAAAATCTGTCCACTTTGGGAATGGAAAGGGAAACCATTCTTCAGCCAACCACTCTTTATCATTGTATTAATAACCATGTCCCCATCTGTCCTCCATGTCCATCTGCTGTCCTCTGTCTTATGCTGGGCTTGGAAGATCCTTGGTGAATGCATAGCTCTTGGTGACTGTATTTTTGTCATACTTCCAGAAAACTGATTAGACTTAGCCTTGATCTATGCATAACAGATAATTTAAGAGAAAGAGAAGGAGGAATATTTTTATACAAGGAGACTTGTCACCTGCACGCCACAATATGGTCCTGGAAAGGCCACCAACTGTCTGCTCCTGTTCTGAGATGGGAGCTGAAAACAGGATCTCACCTATCCCACTCCACCTGAGGACTGAACTAAAGACCCATAACCAACTGATCAGTCTAAGTCAAATGGATTTTAGGAATCTGAAGTCAGCCAAGGGAGGCAGTAAAATGACTAGCCAAAACACATGACTGAAAATAAAGATAATCTTTTTCATTAGAACAATGTGGGATCCATAGAAGATTTGCATGTTTTCTCGGGCGAGGTGGGGGTGGTGGGGAGGAGTTGTGATTGATTATTCTTAGGGGTCAGTGAATGTGGCAAAAGCAAGGACCTATATTCTATCTATAGCAAACATACTTAGTAACAAGTATCAGTGTGCTGGAAGTATTTAGATTCATGGGTATTTTTTATGACTATTACACTAATGGTGTGTAAGTCTTTAGATAAATAAATTTATAAGACCCTGATACTATAGTTTTAACAACATTTTGTGTTTCAGCTCTTTCAGCATAGCCACAGGACAGAGTGACATTTGCAGAACAATGACCATGAGCCATTGGAAATTCTCAGGATGACACACTAATTTCCACAATTCCAAAAAATTTTCTGTCATTCAAAAGAGATGTACCAGAAAAAAAATAAAATACTTTTTCTCTCCATTAATTTTTTCTGAGTTATCCAGTTGTAATATTCTCTTACTATTTTTGAAATCTCACAAAATATCACAAAATGTGCAAAGGCAATTACATGAAATGAGAAAGCCACAGGCGCAGCATTGTCTTGCTCAACTCATTGGAATCTGTCACTGAACAAAGGAACCAGAAAAAAAAAAAAAAGAAAAATAGAAAACCCACTGTGTTGGAAGAAAAAATGTTCATGCAGGCGCACAAACCAATAAAAGCAAGGAAGTTCTGAATCCAGGTCACTGTGGAGTCCTAAACACAGGCCTATTGTGTTTTGATGCAGCAGAAGCCCATATGGTCTTCCATTAGAGGGTCTCAAAGCAATGGGCAATGTTACCATACCATATGTGCTGATTTGAACTACTGTGATGATTTATGTTAGTGAGCATAAGGATTTTTTGCCTTCCCATTTTTTTCTTGTTCTGTTAACAGAAGCCTACAAATGGACAAACCTTGTCATTGGGGTTTGCAGCATTAATATTAAATTTTTCTCTGAAAAAAAAAAGCTAGCAAAATAACTATAAGGCCAACAGAGATGGACTTCATGTTTAAAAGTGAGTTCTCTAACCTGGAACTACAATTTTCTCCCAAATGAACGATCCCAGTTTCTACTTCAGCTTCACACTGCTTCTAATCAATTCCCTGCTAGGAAGCTACAAAAAGGCAGTGGCCAAAAATGAACCTTGCAGAAATTTACCTTTCAGAAACTGAGCCCCACAAGGCAGGATTGTTTCTCAATTTCCCTTTTAAAACAAAGCAACTGGAAGGATAATCAAACATTTAAAATGTCAGTGAGTAAAAAAAAAAAACTCTTGCTTTCTGGGAGAAAGAAACAGTAATATAGCTAAACAAACAAGCAATAAAAACCCAAGTATCATCTTTCTATTTATCCATAGTACAAACCAGAGCTATCCATGGCTCTCTTACCATGGATTGATTCTGTGCATAAAAGTCACCACACAAGATCCAACAAACGTGCCACTCATCCTGTTCTGCTGAGTATTGCAGACTTAGACAAAAGATCATAAAAAAGACAAAACAGCCCACTAAACACAGGAGCAGATTTCTTTCTTGTCTCCATGCTGTTACAGCTCTAACTACCCCACCCCACCAAATGTCATTGTCAAGTGTAACTGCTTGGTGAAGACACAGGTTGTAGTCTACAAACTCAACCAGTTGAATAATTAATTCAGCTGACAGTTGTTGCTTTTCCATATTTATAAAATGTCAAGACAAAAATGGCATAGAAGGAAATTTCAACAGCACAAAGATAGGGGGTATTCGATCCCTTATAAAATCTTGGGCAGCTGCCAACCAGCCATAACAAGTGTTCTCCTTTGACTCAATGTAATCTTCCAAATCAACTTTCCCTACACCTTTTCTAAATCTCAGAGAAATACCAAGTGCTCCAATGTCAGATGGGGCTCTGAGCAGTTGAGCTATTGGTTTAAGAACATGGGGAGGAAAATTTGAGGTAACTCATCCAGTTACATGTACATAGCTTTGTGTGTAGAGATGTATATGGACTGTATGTGTAAACACACTGACATAAGGTTCTGGTAGTTTTACAGATTCTTTCTTTATCATCAGCACATTTGCAATTGCCTATGAAGCATGGGAATTAAATCAGAACTCAAATAAGCTGTTCATATAGTTTATAGAATTGACTAGCTAAGGCAAGGCACATTCTGCCAAAAAGCCAATTACAAGAAGGATCCACACAATGAACTCAAGGAAAACCCATGGGAGTTTCTGTTAGGGCAAGGTGAACTGAACTGGGCAAAGAGAAGCGACAAGCCAGAAAATATGTGGTTGTCCAGAAACATATGCAAAAAGAAGTGCTTAGGGCCAAAGTGCTGGCTAGAAAGTCAGCTTGCTGACCACAGGCAGAAAAGCAGACTGATCTCATCCAGTAAATGTAAATCATGTCATTCCATTAAGTTATTCTGAGTCTAGCAAATAGAGCTCTTAACAGAATCCTTAATCGTTGTGTTTTGAAGTTGTTTAAATGCTAAATCTTTTGACTTCAGAGTGCCAGATCTCAGGGAGGACAGAGCTCTGTTTGGTGAGAGGGGATGACAGGGCCAGAAAAATGCACAGAAATAGCAGAGCAGCTTTCTCCTGGAGTGAAGACCTTCTCACTGTAAGTAACAATCAGGTAGTTCAGACATGAGGAACCTGAACATGGACGTAAGTCCATGGGACTTCATGAGCTGCATCCCAGCGTCCTGAGTGAATTCACTGGTGTAGTTTCTAAGCCATTTTCCATGATACTTAAAAAGTCATGTCAGTCAGGTGAAGTCCCAGGGGACTGGATGAAATTGTGCCCATCTTTAAAAAGGATAGAAAGGAGGACCCTGGGAACCGCCAACTGGTCAGCCTCCCCTCTGCGCCTAAGATCATGGAACAGATCCTCCTAGAAGCTGTACTAAGGCATAAGGAGGACAGGGAGGTGACCCAGGGCAACTGACAAGACCTCATGAAGGGCAAATCTTGCCTGACCAACCCAGTGGCCTTCTATGATGGGGTAACTACATCAGTGGAAAAAGGAAGGGCTGCAGATGTAATTGTCTGAATTTCTGTGAAGTTTTTGACAGTCCCCCAAAACATCCTTCTCTCTAAATTGGAAAGAGATGGATTCAAGTGTTAGATGGATAAGAAATTTGGATGATTGCATCCCAAGGGTAGTGGTCAATGGCTCAGAGTCCTGATGGATATAAGGGACAAGCGGTGTACCTCATGGGTCCATGCCAGTGCTGCTGCCTTTTCTAACCTAGAAATGAAGCTCAAGATAATTTTAATATGGGAGGTAATATAAAAGTGGATCTTTATTGAAGGTGTTCAGGGGTAGTTATGGAAAAATGTCCAAAAAACCTGCACATACAGGGTGAATACAGTTTTTATATGTTTAGCAAATTAGCATAATTGACAAAAAAGCACCAGTTAAGAGGACAAATTATGATGAAATTTTCCCCTAGGTCAAGCTCCCTCTTTGGAGCCCCCACCTTGGTGCTAGCTCTAGTTTGTTTATGAAGATATATCATGAAGAGTTGTTCTCAGCCTTGGTTCTCAGGAAGAACCAAGATAAAATAGGGGTCTTGTATCCCCCAGGGCTTGGAGTTCTGGAATCTGCCTAGGAAAGAGCCATGGAAAATTACTGAGAAAACAAGCCACTAATACAATAGGCTACAGAGCTAAAAATATATGTGCAAAGAATACAGAGAACATAGGAAAAAGTGCAAACCAAAACAACATCAGTACCAGTGTTATTTAACATCTTCATTAATTATATAGATGAAGGTATTGAGAACACCCTCAGGAAATTTGCTGGTGACATCAGGCCAAGTGCTGCTGTTGTCTGAAAGAAAAATGCCATCCAACGGGACCTGGGCAGGATCAAGGGCTGCACATCCATGGCAATCGCATGAAGTATATCAAGACCTCATGAGGTATAGCAAAGTGCTACACCTGGGTTGGAACCCCTGCTTCCAGTTCCAGCAAGGCTATGGAATTAACAGATGGAGAGTGCCACTGGGGAGAAGGACTTGGGGATGCTGGGGAATGAGAAGCTGGACATGACCCAGCAATGAGCACTCACTGCCCAGAAAGCAAAACATGTCCTGGGCTGCATCCAAAGCAGTGTGGGCAGCAGGGTCAGGGAGGGGATTCCCTCTGAGACCCCACCTGCAGGGCTGCATCCAGCTCTGGGGTCCCAGCACAGGAAGGACATGGACCTGTTGAAGAGAGTCCAGAGGAGGGTCACAAAAAGAATTAGAGAAATTGAACACTTCTCCTGTGAAGAAAGGCTGAGAGAATTGGGACTGTACATCCTTGAGAAGAGAAGGCTTTGGGGTGACCTAATTGCAGCCTTTCAGTACCTGAAGGGAGCTGCAAGAAACATGGAGAGAGGCTCTTTATTTACAAGAATAGGGGGAATGGCTTCAAACTGAAAGTCTGTAGGTTCAGATCAGATATTAGGAAAAAATTGTTCACTATGAGGGTGGTGAGGCACAGAAACAGGTTTCCCCGAGAAATTGTGGATACCCCATCCCTGTGAGTGTTCATGGCGAGGCTGAGCACTGAGCCACATGGTCTATTGGGAGGAGTCCCTGCTCATGGGAGGGGCATTGGAACTAGATGATCTTTAAGGTCCCTTCTAACCCAAGCCATTCTAAGGGTCTATGATTCCATGACTCATTGAGCAAGTCCTTGATTTGGCTACCAAATAGATAGAGCATGGTGGGATGGATGGATGGATGGATGGATGGATGGATGGATGAATGGATGGATGGATGGATGGATGGATGGATGGATGGATGGATGGATGGATGGATGGCAGTTGCCCACCAAGCTTCTCCATCACTCTTGACCTCCACAGAACACAGGGGAGAAAATAACCTGGACAAAAATTGGCAGTCAAGATAAAGGCAACTTAATAAAGCAAAAACAAAGGTTATGCACAGAATCAAAGGAAAAGCAAAGTTTTGTCCTTTATTTCCCCATCACCAGATGATGTCCAGTCGCTTTCCAGGAAGTAGGGCTTCCAGATGCATAGTGGTGGCACTAAAAGACAAATGTATTAATAACAAATGCCTGCTCCTCTCTTCCCTCTTTCTCTTAGTTAATATTGCTAAGCAGATGCCATATGGTATGGAATATTCTTTTGGTCAGTTTGGGTCAGCTGCTTTGGCTGCAGTCTCCCAACATCTTGCCCAACCTCACTGGTGAGCAGGGAAATGTTGGAGGGCCTGCACTGATGCTGTGACAGCACTTCTCAGCAGTAGCTAAAACCCTGGTGTGCTATCAACGCCTTTCTAACCACCAGTGCAAAGCTTGGCACTACAAGGGCTGCTGTGGGGAGATTTAGCTTCATCTCAGCCAGAGTCAATACAGTGGCTGAGTCCAGCCGTAGATTACTTCTTTCATTCATTTTTTGCATTATGACAGAATGCCTCACAGGGAAGCCTAAATAACTCCACTTTATCAGTTCTTAAAATAGAGTCACATGTCATGCAGAACTTAATGAACTTGGAAAAAAACAGTTATCAAGTTGCAAAAAAATCAATTTTTTTTTTAACCCTTTTTATTTGATCCTAATCACTGTGTGCTATAGGCGGTCAGTAGACACAGGATTGGAAGACAAATAAATGCACCCTGGCAGTTGGCTCAGCTGCCACTGCAAGTGCTTTCTGACACATAATTAGAAAACAAATGGAAGATTAGCTTAATAATATTCATTAGCATCTACCAAAACGAAGAGTGTTTCTTGTTCAAAGCATGTTGGGCTTTTAGATGAGTTTAAGAAAATTCTGTATTTCCACCCTTCAATTATGAGAAGATTGGGGGATGGGGCAAGAAGGGGAGGGAGGAGAGGTGGGGGAGAGAGGGGGAGAAGGAAGAAGGGGGAGAGAGATCTTGAATAGGGTTAACCCCTTTCTCTCCTGTCCATGTTATTTATTAATGTGTTTTTTTCCACCAGTCTTTCTCCTAATCGTCAGGGCAGGAATAGTTAACAGAGAAGCAGGGCCTCCTTTCAGGCATTGTTGTTTTTCCATGCTCCCTTTCTCTTTTTTTTTCTCAAATTATCCTAAGTAAGGATTTTAATGATATTCAGAAATCACGGCTGTCTTGCTGAATCGCTGTAGGACTGACCTCCCTTGACAGTTCTTAAATTATTCAGCTATCAAGGGCCTGCTAAACATTAAATTAAGCATCCTCTCTCCCCTGTCCTAAACCATTAAGTTATGCAAATGCACAGATAATGGGGCATATGACAGCTGGAGGCATTAATCAGGCAGCTCTGTCTCTGGGCTGTTGTTATGTAGAAACTGCATCTGCCAACAGACAGAAGAGACACAATTAGATCTCACTTAATGGAATAAGAAGAAACTACTGAGCTCTCTACACTCCTGTTAGGTTGTAGACCTGGGAGGGAATAAGGCACTTGGGAAATCTCACTCGCTCTCTGTTTCCCTTGCTCTCCTTTTTTTTAATACCTGTTCTTCCAATTGAAATGAAAAATTACCTGTAATTGTTATCATTTGCAAACAAAACCTGTCAGAAGACCCACCCGCTGTTTACAATGGATGTTTTTCTTGTTCCTTGCTAAGGTTCTTTGGGGAATTTTCCTCCATTTGTTTTTCTAACTAATGCTCTGTCTTTTGCAGGAGGAGGGTGGAGGGGGGAAGGAAGCAAATAAATAGGTCTCCCTTTACACCATTCAAATTACTGCTTTGAAAATGAACTGGCATGCTCAGTCATAGTGAAGAAGCATATTGCTGAGGCATGACTCAGTTTTCCATTTGTACATATGTGATGATTTCTTTCTTATTACTTGCTAATTATTGGAGACCAGTCTTTGCATGCAGATTTTTCTGTCACTTTTAACACATTTTCCCCTCCAAAATTTCTTCTCCGCTCTAATGAGGTGGGTGGGGATGGTGCCCAGAAGGTTAGGGATAACCTATGAATTTTTTTAAGCGGTTTGGAAAAGAGTCTAAATAATTTCATGCAGCTTACTTTAAGAGTGGCTTTAAAAATCCTTGTTCAGAATTTGGGCTGTGATGGAACATAGATCAAAAAATAGTGAGTAAGTGGGTAAGTGTGCATGCATGAGTCACTGTGTTAGAAAGCAACCTCTTTCCTATACAGACTGACCTTATGTAATCTGCTGGAATTTCTCAAAGCCTTCATTATTAATAAAGTATATGGTGGAATTTTCATACTGCAAAGATCTTTCACTCATGGTAAGCTCTCCCCTTCTCTCTGAAAGAAAACCTACTAAAACAACTTAATCCTTTAGACAAAATCTTTAATATAGCAATTTTCTCATGGAGAACTGTCTTGGTTCAAAAACACAGGTGTCTGCTAAGGAAGGAAGGAGCCTTTCTTGAAATTGAAAATGTAAACCCTCTCTCTCCAAATTATTATAGTTTTGCAATTAAGGGGCTCTCAGGCAAAGATATGGGAGTAGGAATAACAGATCTTTATTAGGAATATAAAAATAAAAATGCAGTAATAGAAAACAACACTGACAGAGTTAGAATACAACCTGACACCTCTTGGTCAGGGTGTTGGTAGCAGTCTAATTAAATGGTGGATGCAGTCCTCCTGGAGTGACAGCCATGATTCTGCTGAAGCAGTGATCCTGTAGAAGAGTGTAGTTTTCCTCCAAATGTCCGGTGGTGGTGTAGATGGGCCTGGTCTTCCTATGGGAATCCAGTGGGAAAAAGCTGCCTGTGGTGTTCCAAAACTCAGATTATATCCAGGTAGGAATGCTTGGCTCCTCCTCCTGGGTGGAGCATGTCACATTGGGATAATGTAATTTTTGTCATTCATGCAGTAAGACTCAATGGCCCCTTAACACAAGATATCTCCCTGGAGGGAGGATGGGTTGTGGAAGATATAAAGAAAACTGCTCCACCTGGTTTTAATGGATGACCTATTAAGAGAAGATAACTGCCCAACCTAGTTTTAACAGATCTCAATAGAATACACACCCCCCCACCACATCTTGTATTGCAACCTAAGTCAATGGGCTTTTAATTTCAATTATGTGTTAACTTACTTAATAAAAGCAAACAATCTTTACTGGTACCAACTTTGATTTTTGGAAAGCAGTGTCTTTTTTTCTGGGACTAATGTTAAGATTAAAATGTTCTTGAAGCAGTGGAACAGGTTACTGAGCATACATCAGTATGCAAACTGATGCTACTCAAATAAAGCCAGTATATGCTGCATGCAATTAGTAATACGGATCTTTTTCTCCCCAGCTGCCATGATCAGAACTTCTGCCAAAGGTTTTACAATCCAAACTGCTACCTGAACATATTGGAGCACTTAAAATTGATCTCTATCCCCACACACAAAATAGTCACATCCTCTTTCACTACTGAAAGCCTGAGACCCTATGAGCTTAAGTGTCACTACAGGCGAGCAAAGCTAGAACCCTGTCTCTAGGGAGGATGAGAACAAATCTCAGAATCCCAAAACTCCAGGTCTTCCTTAGCAATCCACTTTGGGAAAAAAAGGAAACACTAGGATAAAAATTTTAGATGGTCACACCTGCCAGATTTCCACACTTAGAAGAGAGAATGATAGAAAATGCAAGCTGCTTCTCTTATTTCTATGACTGCATCTCTGACAAGCAGCTGGAGATCTAAGACCTTAAAACAATAGATCATGAAGCAGTACTAAATTAATGATGTGACTTTCTAATTACTTCTATTCATTTTGGTTTTCTCTGTTCTTTTTATCTCAGGAGTACTGGGAATTTGGGTCAATATACGTCATCTCTATCTTCACTTTTTATGCAGAGGACAGCTTTTCCTACTGGTCCAACAACCTTCAAGGTAGGAAAAATAGAAGCCAGGTAGAACATAATACCACCAAATATTACTCCTTTCATTTTAATTTTTGATAATCATAGTATTTCAGACACGACTTCAGCACAGATTGGTTGATGCGTTTGCTTCCAGTGATCATATAGACTTGTGAGAACCCTGGGCTTTGTCTGGGGCCTCGTGTGGTGGTAAAGTCTCTCCTCCAACCCGTGCTTCCAAAGAAAAACTCCACAGCCTCTTGTTGTTCTGTCTCAAGGCAGTTTCTTGTGAGTTATCTAAAAGATTGTCTTCTCTGACTACTGCGGTTTGGTCAGCAGCCCAGGCAGAGGCACAAACACACCCTGACATCCTCTGTCAGCTGTCTTCTTCTTCTCTCCCCCCACCCAGGGCTGCTGCTATCTTTTATATGATATATTACATATTACATGTTATAGTTTTCCCCCAATACCTACTACCTATATTACAAGGTGCTTTTCTACTCTAAACCAATCCATAAGTGCCAGCATCACCAAGAACATGGAGGCAAGGAAGGAGGAAGAACAGGGTCAGCCCACTTTCCTCCAACTTAGAACTTCTGACTCTCATGTACAAAGTAAAAACCCCCCTGTACAGGTGCTAAAATCCCCCTGTACAATATAAAAAAAATTCCCCTCTGTTTTGTAACTACTTTTACTATACTATCAAACCCTTTGTGTCTGCTTGTCCCACCTTTAAAGTTGGTAACTCATTCCATGGCTCAAACTCAAAATCACAGCTGTTTGCAGCTGCCTGCGAGGATCTAAAATGCTTCTGGCCAAGGCCTGGAACCTCTAAAAAGGTCTGAGAGACATTTTGAGTTCCAACATAGACTCAGGTATCATTCCTCTTGTTTACAAAGTGCTCCCAAAGATCTGGATCATTAACTTCTCAGCAATAAAAAGGACATGCAAGCTAAATACTGGTTTCTTCAATATTGAGATGTTGGATGGCTTCTGATTTGGGTTTGCAAATCTTCATTGAGGTATTTTACTTTGAAATCAAGTGATAAACAATTAACATCTTAGCTTTTCTGTAAGTCTAGAAGTATTGTGTCAAATCAATAATATGTGTATAAATTATTGTATACAAATTCTATGTGTGTAAATTGCATCAGTTTCTGAATCCTTCACTGGAGGGGATGGGACAGATGCAGAGAATCAAACCCAGTTTGTCCCATATTATATGCTTTGTGACATTTAAGGACTTTCTAGATCCAATTCTGAAACTGTGCTGACTATGAAGCAGCAATCCATTAACAGTAAATACAGTTATTTTTGAAATTCCTCCATGCCAATGCATACTAAGTTTTCAGTTGTATTTTTTAGAAGAAGCTAAATAGAGTATCTGACCAATCTGAGTGCTTGTTCTGTGTTACGACAAGATAGTCATGGCATTGTAATTAAATACCTCTATAAAAATGCCTCAATAAGGCATATGTATAGAGGACTTACAACCGTTCCAAAATTTATCTAAGGTAGTCTTGGCCTATTATGCTACTTACAGTCTAATTGCAAACTTATAATAAAATAATCTAACCTTTTCTGGTTATATTTTGACAAACATATGTGGGAATAATTTCTTGGGTGATCCTGTGTAGCAGGTGAACTGTACAAAAATATACATATATATTGAATTCTATTAGCAGAGATTGAGCATATCAAGAGACAAAATATTTCATGATGCAGAAAATTTTCCTTGCATGATAGCATCATACAGAATCTAGAGATCAGAGCATATATCTGTGTTTTAAATAAGAAAGTGCATGCATATTCTTATTGTGACTGTTTTTATTGGTGGTTAATAAAATTTAATATAAAATATTAAATAGGTTGCAGTAGCCATTCATGTACATTCATGTAATCACCCTGCTGTTCATTTGTTTCTGGCAGAGTTGCAACCATACAGTGCTCTCAGGCTGCTTTATAAAGGAGAGTGGCAGCACTATCTTCACAGTCTCTCTTAGGGGAAAGTGTGTGTTCAGCAACACTTCTGTAAGTGAGACAACAGTGGAGAGAGCAGCACTGAAGTTGTTGATTGGTGGAACAGCTATCTTACTCTTGTTTAAGAAAGCTTGTCCTCAAATATTATTTTAAATTGATTTCTAAGCACCATAATTTATAAGCACCATTATAATAAGGCATCCTGCCAATATATGTAAACATTAGTTATTTTTACTGTTTGGAATCCAGAAAAAGTTGTACTGTGATCTTCATATGTGTTTTACACTACATATGTAGGTACATTTATTTTGAGATGAACTGGAAGCTTAAAATGTGCAAGAGCAGATAGTCCTATGCTGACTTTCTAAATATAAAAACAGAATTTACAATGTGTTCTTTACCTTGAATTTGCAAGTGCTTTTTCATATATGCTGAGTGGCAATATGTATCAAGCTAGGACTGAATATGTAGATTACTTTTTGAATGGAAGTTGACTATGAAGAACACAACTTCCATTATGCATACATATGTACAAATATGCTCTTTGTGTTTGCCTATTACAGTGTAATACTGGACTGTTGTTTATATTTGCCCCTTCTTCAGGCACAATTTTTTTGCTACTTTGTTACCTGGGACGGAGCTCAGACTGCAATGTTTCTTTGAAATTTATTTCTATCTTTCAGAAATTCAAACCTTCTCTCACAGCTTTGCCACCAATTTCATGACAATAGGACTGCACCTAGTGTAGTAATTTAATATGAAGTTACATTGGCTTAGCCTATTAAGGCAGTAAACAACAGCTTTCACTACTGTATGGTGAGAAACAGTTATAAAAATATAGCAATTAAGACTTATGTTCTAATTTCAGTCATCTACATCAGCAGAATTACTATATTGGTCTTCCATGCTAAGCTTATTTCTGATATTAGCTGTTATTCACTGGCTCCAAAGCAGAACTTGATAATTTCCTGCTTGGTGCTTTCCTTGATTGCTTTGACTGATTATCTTCATACAACTTCTCAAAATGTAAAAACTGACTCTGTGTCTTTACTCATTTCTTATGTTTTCATGTCTGGAACATGATCATTTTCAAGTTGCACTCATTTTGTATTGAAGGATATTTTGTACATGTCAACATTTCATACAGATTCCTATCCCTCTCTGTTTGTAATCTCAAGCATGTTTGGGTTTTATCGTTCTGAAAGGAAATACATTGTTTCACACAGTTCTGCTCATGTCATCTGTGGACACCATTAGACCTTACTTACTGTTGCTCAGATACTGTATTTTCTTTTCACTTGCTTTTACAAATAGCCAGTTGTTGAAATCCTGATCTCTAGTGACTTTTGCCTACATTTTGATAAAAGATTTTCTCACTGTCACTTACCAGTTGCCTGAATTTCCCTTGCCACAGCTCACCTTTGTCCTCACATTTACACATTCTGTCAAGGCTTGTATTTCCAAATCTGTAGGGACTGGCCACCTTTCTCCATTCACTCTCCTTTGGAAGTCAGCCTCCACCTGAGTACTCATGACCCACCTGCTTCCAAATACATCCAAAGATCTAGCAGATCCATAGTTTACTGTCCTGTGAAATATAATATTGGGCAGTTGGCAGTCTGGAAGGAAGAACAAAATTATCACTTGTGCTCATGTGCTATACACACAGGCAAAAATTGCCATCAGGTTTGCCTCAAGACTTCCTCAGTGTGAGTGTTTCCTGGACAGTCATCAGCAGAATTCTCATCACATCAATAGATGCATCCTTCTCAAACCTATGTCAGGCTGCTTCTGATCATTCTGCTTTTCACTGTCATTAGTCAATAGACACTAATGCAAATCCACTGGTCTTCCACAAATTGATGATCCTTCATCAGTAACTCAGATCCACCTCAATAGATTAAGCAAGACCAGCTTCTAATCAGGCAAGAAATTTGGCCCTGTAATTAACAAAATTTTGCCATACCTAATTTCACCATGACATGGGAGTTTCTTCCCATCTTCTGCAGAGTATCAGGGCACTGTCTCTTTCGTACCACTCCTCACACTGCACTAAAGTGAGAACTCTTAGTCTGCACATCCTGGGCTACAGGGGACTTTCAAAACTGTCTGTCAGTCTACTGAAAGTGTATTTTTCTAGGATGTGATTTGTGCATCTTCTGGTAGTCAGCATGTGAATTTACACAGAATTCTTTTCAGAGTTTCCAGGTTTTCTATTAAACTTTTACAAATTTATTAAACCATCCATTGGTCATTCACATTCTATTTTCACCTGTCTGATTGATTTTTATAATGGCCCAGGGAGCAGCAGGTTTCCAGTAAACACAAACTGGCTCTCATAATCTATTTCACTCACTTCCACCAGACTACTTACTGGTTGTTTTCCTCACATTGTTTTATTTCTGATAGTCTTAGACATTGAGATTCCCCCCCCCCAACCCCCCGCCATTGTTTTAGCCTATGTTCCATAATCACTGCAATCTATTATCTATATAGTCTGTATAAACAGGGAGATATAAGATATTCATATAATAAGATTTATGAGATAAAAGATATCTCCTTTGTATTTAGTATAAAATCTGTCAGATATATACTTCTATTATGTATCTCATATATAATACATTTTTATATCTTGACACACACATTCATTATAGAGATCAGCACTTCCTGCATGGAGAGAAGTTGAACTCTGAGCCCTCAGGCCTCCCTAATTTCAGGGTCATACTGAAAATGATAATAATCCGTGGTTTATTTTGTCATATTACTTAATTAATCCAGAAGCTCTTGAATTGCATTCTTTCACTGGATATTAAACCAACTTGTCAATTGTAATTGCAGAGTGTGCCTTTTACCTTTCTTATGTCGTTCAGGCCAGTTCTAATGAGTCTATCTTTTCTTGCATGATATTGCTTTAGTTCAGTCATTTTTAGTCCAAAGGAATACATGGTATAGAGAGCTGAAATAAAAAAAATGGCCAGCAAGTTCATGAAATAATACTCTTCATTCATACATAAACTTAATTAATATTTCAACATATTTTAATTATAAAGCTGTATCTGTAGAAACATAAGACTTGTACAGATAATGCTAATACATCAGTATTCAGTAACTTCAAATTCTTAGGAAGTTTCCACTCTGAAGTGTTGAAGATGCATCAGTCTGTTAAAATGGGCTCACAGTGCAACCCTGCCACTTATAGAGGAAAACAAGTACTTCCAAGGAATATCAGGTGACATTCAGTACTTGTAAAGTTGCTTCTTTCTCTGTGAACAAGCACACAAAGTTACTTTTAAAAATTAGGTGCATAGCTTTCTTGTCATCATTTAATTTTTGCCTTCCTTCTTCTATTGACGCTGAACAGAAAAACATACACAAAGAAGAAACGAACAAAGCATTAACAAATTAGGGTAAATTAATGACATTACATCCATCACCACTTGAACCACAGGAATATCTACCAGATATGAATATTCCTGGCCTTCAGAGAGACATAACCTTTGTGTCATAATTTCTGTTATTTTGCCCACCAAATATTCTAGAATCAAGACCTTTGAGCAGCTCCCTTAAGTACACGAAATTTCAACCTTTATCATAACTGTGAGTATGATCAGGCTCAAATTAACAGGCACATGTGTAGTCACAGAGATTTGCCAGCTAGAGACCATAAATGAGCCTGATCCTTTTTTGTCCTTTTTACAGAACAGTCCACATTTTCATTCCTTCTTGAAAGATGTGGTCCTCACAAGTCTTTCCAAGTATCTATATGTCTGATGTTTAGCTCCAGTAGTAAACTTTTGTATATTTCCCAGGGAGCTGAAACCCAAAAACTACTGAATCAATGCTAACATGTGATCTGCTCATCTTGTTTATCTCTTTGTGAATTTGTTCTGTTTATTTTCTCAAGCGTATTTAGTGTGCAGTCTCTTTGTGGAGTATTATATATTTCTAAATAATGCAATATTTCTGACAGAATTTTCATGATGGAATCATTGATATTGATGTGACAGCCTTAATATCTCTCCGTTTATTATTATGAAGTATCTTTGCTATGATACAGAAAGTAGTATTCTTCACTCTATGTGATTAGTTGTGCTGTCTTAAAATAAAATCATAATTCATTCTGGATAGTGACAGTGATCTTGATAATCAGTAACACTCATCTTCAGTGTGATATCCATTCCCCAACTATTCCTTTCATTCCCCTTTATAAGGCAAAATCGCAGATTAGACAGATACCTCCATTACTCACCTGAGTCATCAGTCATCCCATGAACCGCAGGCAGGCAGGGTACCCCAGCTGCACATGGAGCATGCTTCCACAAGGCTCCAAAGATACTGTTACAGATGAGAAAAGTAAACCTAAACATCAGTAAAAGTGAGAAACTGAAGCGCTTATGTAACCCAAAGTGAGTTCTTTAAGGTTTCTCAAGTGTTGTATCAGCTAGAGCTCAGCATCATAATCTCATTTAGGCAGGAAGGCAGGCAGGAAGTGTCTACAGTTACCTTTTCTTAAAATTTCCCACTGGTGCTATAGTTTTCTTGTAGTTCTGTCTGATTGTTTATGGCTAAGTATTTTTTAGCTGCTCAGAAATCAGCTCTCTAAAACTCCAGCAGATTGTGCTATACTAATCACTATTGCCAGCAAAGATCTAATGCAGAACTGACATAGCAGTTGCTTCATTTTAGAAAACGGACTGTAGAGAGAATAGTACTGCCACTGCCACATAGCCCAAGCAGCTATTCCCAGACTGCTTGAGAGCTCATTTTGCTGTATATATTAAAGGTATGGGCTCTGGCTATGCACTGTTTCAGCAACAATAGTTATTAAATAGCTCAACACATCCACCATCAATTTACTATCAGTATTGTTCTTGTTTAAGGAACAATTCCCAATGCTGCTTCTTTTACCCAGCTGCAGATTCCCCATCCCTGGAAGTGTTCAGGATCTTGGATGGGGCTCTGACCAGCCTTGTTCATGGCAGGAGGGTTGGAACAAGATGATCTTTATATCTCTTCCAGGCCAAACCATTCAATGACTCTATGATTTTATAATTCTATGATACTGCTAGAGTACGGTGAATCTCTCTATAGTAAAAAAAATTACTTTTAGTTTACTTTGTTGATCTAAAAGTCACAGAGATGCTGCACCTGTGTAGTCCAAACACATACTTACACTAAACATCTGGTTTGCATTTTCTTCTTAATAGCATAGAAGTCAGCCATGTTTCAAGAGGTTTTAATAGTCCAGCAGAGTAGTCCTTTATTTTATTTCTGTATATTTTTTGTCACTATGAATTGCTTTCACATGTGGAAGTAAGATAGTTTTTGGCAGTTTGGAAATGTTGATTTCCTAGTTACAAGTCATAACAACACAAGAAAGGCTGGGTGATTATGGATCTGAGAGAAGGACATAAAATCATCCAGAATTGAACTGGTATCTAGAGTAGAGAGTAATACTGACAAATTTGGATAAATTTGGATAAATCATCTCCTGAATTTAATTGTACCTTAGAGTCCTTGGAATTATTTTTACACAATTTTACTGTACCAAAATTTAAAGATTATTGGTGTTTTCATTTTAAAATGTTGTACGCAGATATAAAACACAAAAGCAGTATCACAAGCCCACATAGAAAACTACTCCTACCATTCAAAAATTTGTCCACAGTATCACTTTGTTGCCTTATCATATCCAGCTCTTTCCCATGTCACTAAATCAATTGATAGGATTCATTTCCAGTGAGTTTTGTTTTCTTAATATATGACTGCAATGAAAAGTCCATCCTCGGACTCTTTGCTGGCCAGCATAAGCAGTCTCAGTTTAACTCTCAGCAAGGAGGGAACCATTTCAGCAATCAGAAAAAGGAGCAGACCTTCAATCTCAGCAGACAGACCTTGTGTGTACAAGAAAAATTAATTCAGGATAGGCTTCTTCAGAGATATGGCTAGCTCACATTGGCCAAGCCAGGCATGTTGTTGTACTTCTGCTGTAGGGAAAGAGCGCTCAGGTTTCCCAGGTGCCAAACACTCAGCAAATTTCCTCAGCTCTGCTCTCACTGCAAACTACGGAAGACTGTAAAAGTTGTGCAGTCATGGTTTGCTATTTTTTTTTATGCCAAGAGGTTTTGGAAGAAAACAGTTTTAAAAATCTTTATCATATCAACTCTTTGCTAAGAGTTCTCAAACAAAAGAAAGCACTGCAAAACACTACACGCTCATGGCAAATGGTGCTCATAAAAAAAAAAAAAGGTGCATCTTTCTGCAGAGACGAAATAACTTTCATGTGATTCAATGTAATTTTTCTATTGGCAAAAATACCTCAAAATCAGCTATAGGCAGAGACAAGTCTATCTGTGATAGAAATAAGCTAAGAAATTAACACATTTGAAGCAATTAATAAAGGAAAAATATTGACCCCTAAAAAAAATGTTAGGGGCAATTTAGAAAGCAATATGATATATGATAAAAATATTATTTTAAATCAAACATAGTACTTGTAAGTCACCAGCTGTATTCACTCTACCCATTTCTTTTCCAAAGTTTAGCTTTTAAACGTGTCTGTGCATCTGTCTTAACCAAGTCTTTGTCTCCCTCCTGTGTTCAGACTGTTATTAACATGACTTTGACAGAAACAAAGATCTTCAAATATTTACAGTCACTGCTTTAAAATAATTTTTTTAACCCAGGTCATATGTAAATCATCATTAATATTTCTCAGATGAAGTAAATACTTTCCATATAAAGGCAAATTCACATCTGATAAAAGCAGGACAGAAGCAATTGCAAACAAATAACAAAATAAATTTGCAATTTATGATTGATTTTTTTTCCCTGCTAAGATACTGCATCTAAAATTTCTCGGTACTTGCAATATAGTAATTTTCAAAAACTTATCCAAGACCTCTAAACGTTTCTTTTAACTGTCAGACTGCTGAATTTACATGGTGTCATCAAGCAGTGACTTTCAAAAGCATTAACATCAGAAGGGGGAGAAATGATTAATGCATAGATGAAACATATCATTAAATCTTAAACTAATCAATTATTAAATTCTGCAATATCTTAGTAAAGTTGCCTGGGTTTATTTCCAACGGGATTATATGGAGTTAAGGTGGATATGTCATACATTTTTGATGTACACACACATCTATGCTTCACTCATTAAGTAGTGTGAGACTGCTTTAAAAGACAGTGCATGGGAAAGACCCTTAAACATGTATATAAAATCTACCCACTTACTTTTCCTTTATTTTCCTTTTCTTCATATTTGCAACAGCCGAGACAACCGTGTTTGTGAAATTACAATATGTGGTTTGTTGCTGTATTTTTACATTTTCTAGTGATGAATGTGTTCCCCTTTTTAAAAGAATTTGTAGAGCAGAGTCTTTCTCTTTTGCTGTAAGAGAAAAAATTTCCAAATCACATCACATTATTTGGAAGGCACTGCATCTGATATTTGAATAATTGAACCTCCAGGGCAGTAGAAAAATTGTATGGACTTTTAGAAATTTGTAGAAGAATGTTCCAAATATTTCCAATAACAACAAAAAAAAAAATTATACACATGGATTGCTACTGTCCATGTATTCAGCATAAAAAGATTTTTAAGAAAAGCCATAATTTCAATCTAATGGAAGTCTGGGATAAACCCACAACACAGTATCTGTCTAGTTACGTCTTACTTGCTGTAAGCCTATTCCATCAGCAATGGCCTTTAGTCTTCCATTTCTCTTTGCTATATGTGTCTATAGTTGTCCAAAAGGAGAATGAGGACCTTAAGCCAAACCTTTTGTTGCTTGTTTATGTGCTTTAGCCACACACACACACCTCAAATTCAAGCCTGGTAGATTGCTTTCCAATAAGCTGAGGCAGATGATCCAATTCTAAAGGTATTTAAAACATTAAAAAATGCCTTTTTAAATGAAAATTACTTTTGTAGTCCTTCTGTGGAATTTGGATATATTTCCTATCATTTCTATTCCCACTTCTTGCCTGCCCAAGAGATCACAAAAATCCTCTGGATAATTCTTACTTTGGTTTGGTAAAATAAGGAAATGAGCAAAAACACCTTTAGGCAAAGAATCTTTTATTTTAACCACCAGACTGTAAATAATTTGGTATAACATAGCCAATAACTATCTAAAATTTGCACACTCTTATTATCATTGTGAATTAGTTAGCATACATTGAGTTATTGCAAACCTTTTGGGGATCATACACTAAAATGCTACCTCATGCTTACATTTTTGACCCAAAGGAGGAGTCAAAACTTTTCTTCAGTGTTCAACTCTCAGTTGCTCTAATAGAAAATATTAGCAGCTTTCAAATCCTTCTATTTTTTTCAGTCACTGGAATTCTCTCTTATTCAGCAGTCTGTAATCTGATTTTCTATAAACCTCTACCTTCATTGACTTCTACAGAATGGCACACATCTCTCTGAAGTTGTAACCCGTCACCCTGGTATGTTATTGCCATTCCTGTTTCAAGGAGAAATTAAATAGTTGTTAGTTTTATGGCTTTAAAAATCCCTCCAACAGGGATAGAGACTACATTGAAGAATTTCTCACTGTAACCTTTTCTCACCTAGCTAAAGAGAAAGGCAGCACAGTAGAGCTAGAGTAAAGCATGTTCACAGATTTTTCAGCACTTATCTTCTATACCTGCATTTGAATATATTTTGTCTCCCTGAATCTTTGCTTTCCTTCTTTTCCATTTTCTACAGTTCAGAAGGTAAATGCAACCACAATAATGTGCAAGTTGGATTTGTAATCCATCCTGAGAGGGTGAACACTAAGTAGGTCACAAGAATACCGATACTGATGGGGTGGTTTGCCTGTGGGGTGAGGAAGAGCTCCCACACTTCTGTCACACACCTTTTTTAATGCAATGTGATAGAATTATCTTAGACAAAATGTCAAC
The DNA here is from genome assembly GCF_050655825.1 of Lonchura striata. Lineage (NCBI taxonomy): Eukaryota > Metazoa > Chordata > Aves > Passeriformes > Estrildidae > Lonchura > Lonchura striata. The sequence continues at coordinate 63,245,955 of NC_140740.1, forward strand.
TCAAGTAGGCTTTTCTTAGGCCTTCAGAGATGATTTTGCTTAAGTGATGAAGTACTTAACCCACCACTCAACACCAGTTTTTAGTAGTAACATTATTGAAAATTAACTTTGAAATAAGCAGAGGAATGAGTGCTTTGTTTGGCAATAGATGTTGCACAAATTCAGCTGCAGTTAGACAAGCCAAGCTTTCAATTACTGCAGACACCATGGTGGAAAGAGGACCAGCATGTGGGCAGTAATTGTTTGCTTTACTCCTGTATCCTTTGATAGCCAGCTGGTGATGGATGGGAAGCAGTGCAATGATGCAGACTCTCTCTTCTGAAAGCCGTTTTGTACAGCAATCCAGATACTAATAAAACCCCATGAAATACCATATTTTTACGAACTGCTAAACTGATATGACTGTTACATATTGATAATGGTAAAATGAAGGAGTAATTGGCAATAATTTATTACCCTTTTCCTTGTGAGCAAATTACTTATACTGCTAAATTATACCAGTATATTATGAAAATGAAGTCGTTCTCTTACCAGGCTACTCCTCTTACAGCTAGAAGCTATGTCTGCTGGTTTTGCATCTTTCACTACTGTTGAATTGTGAACTCCATGCAAAAGGGACTGCTCTTTCTTTTCTTTTTGTGATACAAAGAATGCTACGATCCAGACAAGGATCACAGGATTAAAATCTTTTAACAGAAATAATGGCTCCAAAATATTTTTGTAGCCTAAGGTGATTGAAAGAAAACTTCTTTATACAGCATATAATGATACAGTCTAATTTCCTGAACAAGTAACTGATTCAAGATAGTAAAGCAACAAATATCCTACTGAGGAAAAAAGTTCAGAATTAATTAAAGAGGAAGAAATAAATTATCTGAATAATTAAAAAGTCATCTCTAGTTGTTCAAAGCAAGATGAGCATACAGGAATATCTCTTTAGTTCTCATCTCTGAAAACAGATCATAGATTACCTCCTTGGGATGAGAAAGAAATTCATTAGTTCCTTAGTCATTCAGTGGAATCATTCACCTCAACAAAATTTGTTTTCAGTCAAGTTTGTAATTGCAGAGATGTAATAAATACACCAATAGCAGGGAATATCTTTCAAAGAGCCAAAGGAAAGCTTTTGATAGCCACATTGACAGTGGCATGAGGTCTCCTGAGCATTCTTTTTTATAGGAAATGTTTAATTGCTTTTTATTGAGCAGAACCTTTCCTTCTGCTTGTAAAAGAAATTATTGCTTTCTGCCTCTGGTTCAGTCAGAGGAAGTTAATAGTCCCAGTTTCCTCTGGCAACAGACACAGTTAATGACTGGAAGACTATCATAAACAGGGTTTATTGCCCAAATTACAATCCAGTTCCTAACCAGCCTTCTCATTTCAAATTGCCCTCCTGGCATTTTGGTGATTTTTCTGTCTTATTATCTGGTTCACAAAGACAGTTCTCTGATATTTAAAAACTTTATGTGCTTCTTCTTCCTTTTTAAATTTTTTTTTAATAGCATTCACATTGCTGGAAATTGTTAAGTTCAGTGTGAAAGGTATATTTATTGACTTCACAACACCAAAGTGCTTCTCAATAGAAGTGATGCTTCAGCATGCAGCAAGACCTATGTCCAAATAAAAAAAATTAATTATTCCTTCTCTGCCCTGAAGCTGTTCCTTCTGGTGTAATATCTAAGTGCTGTTATTAAGGCATTTGTTTAAAAAATACAATTGTGTAGGAAAATACTTGTGAAATCTTTAAGGTAAAAAATTAATAGATTCTACACATATGATAATTATTCTTATTATGACATCATAAATGCACAGAGAGATTTGCCGTTAAACAAAATTCTCTGCTTTATAGTGCTATCAAAGTAGTCAAACATATTGACTAGGTGTAACTGGTACTATGGTTGGAACACATCATGAAATGAGGAGACTTAAAGAAAAATTAAGGCAGATTTTCCCTAATTATTTAGCAATGAGAAGTGTTATACAAAGCAAAAACTAAAAATTGTATTTCTTTGAAGGGGATCTCAGAAAGGGAGATTTTGGGATTGCACACTAGAGAATTTCTTTGGTATTACACCTCAAACTAGGCGTCAGGTTTTCTAAACAGATAGATACATCCAAGACAGACATTAACTCAGAGTGAAATACAGTAGCAAGAAAAGTAAAAGCCACATTCCTGTCAGGACAAGGACATAATTACAAACACTGCATAAAACTAATCATTGATTGTACTGTCACAGATTGTCAGAGGTGACAAAAGTCTACCAAGAACATGGGTTTGAAATGTGATCAAGTCTCACTATGAACTCTAAAAGTTATTACTGCATTTATAACAAACAAGTCTCCAGAATTTTACATAATTAAAAAATAAAAAACCCAAAACAAACACTATATGGGAAAAGAATCTTAAATTGTGGGAGAAAACAATGATTATTTTTAATTATACTACCCACTTCCTAAATCTCTGAAGCATCTGAAGACTTCCAGCTCTATCAGGGCACCTCAGTGATGCTGTCATTTATAATTCAGACCAGTGATCTTTTAAATTTAAGCGTTGCATAACCATCAGCATTGCAATTCTGAAAATATTTACTATCACTGCATCAGGATTTTTGCCTCTCATATTGGTATTTTTATAGTCTAAATATAAATAGCTGTATATATTATGTCTTTTAATTTTTTATTGAACAAAATGAGGCTTCTATAAAGAATTTCAAGACTAACAGGAAAAAAAAAATCTATGTAGAATAGAGGTAACATCTAGTTTGCTTATGGCTAAGGATTCATTCAAGGGTATATCCATGTCTCTGTAAGAGGTGTTGCAACAGGCACAATAAAGATAGTAAATATTTTGGACAATCAGCCTAATTTATTAGCATGCCTAATTAATATTTATAGAACATTTCAATATCTAACTATGACATACTACAGGATTGAATTAAAAATCAACAGTAGCAAGTGACAGAGGACTGTGTAACCAGGGCAAGTCTTCCAAATATTGCTTATTTTTAGTGATAGTAAAGATGGTAAAAATAAATGTATTCTTTCTAAAAAGCAAAGAGTGCTTTGAAGCATAGAATCTTAAGTTCAGTTTCAGCCTTACTATATTCTTTACTTACTGTGTCAGTATTCTCTTTGGCTCAGAAGCTCATTTTGTGCATAGCAAGATACAGAATAATAATACAAAAGACTGCAGCTGATGACCGATCCCTTAACATTTTTTATTTTGTGTTATTGCTGTGATATACAATAGGTGATTTCCTGAGTCTGGTACCAAACCAGGGAGTCACAGACCATAGTAAACATACAGATTCTCCAGAAAAGCTGCTCCCAGTTTCTGCCTGGGAATGGAAAACTCTTCCACAACATCAGCAACAGCTGCACCACAAACATAATAAAAGAGTTACATCAATCTGATGTAACTCTTTTAGAGTGGAGAAAAAGCCACTCTAAATTAGCCCTGCTGAGCAGCACCACTTTCAAGAGACCTCTCCTTCTAATAAAAGCCATCAGACATGAAATTTGTCACTCTATCTTTCAGCAATCAAGTGCCATCATTTCACTTTGACAGCAGAGAAATGAATTAATCTCTATCAAAAATATCAAATAGACATACCTTGAGTAGCACATGAAAGTGAAGTTTAGGGCTAGGTTGTTGTCTGTAGCAGGTACTTGTTTCAACAATTCCAGAAATGGGAGAGAAAAAGGGTATCTGTAACTAAACCAGAGCCTTACAACAGTGATGGAATTGCCACTTCAGCATTTCTACTCAACATGTCCATTTTAAAGCTCTCAATCTATGTTTCAACCTGACTAAATCCTGAATGTCTTCTCTGAGTGACAAGTAGACAATCAGAGGACTTGGAAATTAGGGCCTAACATGGGAAGAACATGGTACAAAGATAGCACCTTGCAGAGCACCTCTTAGAACAAAACTGCACCTTGATGTTTTCAGATACCACAGTCTGAGTATAGCACTTGTAAAGCCCCATCTTATGTCTGCCCTACTCACAAAAAATGTCCCAACACTCCACACACCTGCAATGCTGGCAATCTGACAACTGTCTCACTGCACAAACCTGCAGATGGGAGAGATGGGTAACAGGAGATGGGTAACTGAGGCTGTGGGAAAACAGGAAAAGGATAACCTGAGATTGGTCTCATTAAGAGGAGATAACCCCTGGAATAGACTAGTTCTACATATTCTGTGGCACGTGAACTCCTTCCTCTAGTCTGGGACACAACAGATTGGCATTATGGTAAACTCAGTAGCCTGTAGGTCTGTTGTTAAGAAAGGCAGAACATGTGTCACAAGTCCTACACCATACAATATGATTACACATACCTGTTAATGGGACCTTTATTTTTTAAGTGAAACAAAATCCAAACAGATTAATCTGATCCTTCAGCCTCATAGCTACCATATGTTGAATGAGAGGATAACTGGTTTGGAGTTCTAGGAGTCATAAAAATTCAATTTATATCCATTTATTCCCGAACTAAAAGGATATGTGCAGTAAGATATTATAAAGTATGGTCTAGTGGACTATTACAGAAGCATGGTATAACTATGTGGCAGAGAGCCTTTACTTTTCATCACTAAATAATTCATTAATGACCAATTAAAGAATCCCCCTGAACTAGCTCATTTGGTGTTAGAGGTAAGTTTTTAAAGAATATTTCAGAAAGCTAAGTTGTTACTATGAAGCATATTGGAAAACATGGTGCATCAGAAGGATCTACACTACTATTAATTACATGTCAATAAAGTCCATTATCATTCATCCAGTTATACTTCCAGCAGTATTCAACATTACCTCAGGAAAATCAGATCTGGAGCATACAACACTCCCCTTAATGTAAGTGGCAGGAGTGATGCAGCTGCAACTAACAGGGACACCACAGTGCAGGCTGTTGCTATCAGTTATAAGGAAGAAACTGAAATAACTTTCAGTGACTGCAATAAAATGCACTGCCTTGTATACAGCCTTGCTTTACTGAAATATTTACAGATATCTTACTTCAATATCTATATGCTGTCTCAAGACTTTGGGTAATTTCATAGCGTATACTCAATTATTGTCCAAGGGAAAAAAACACAAGATGGACATTGTTATAGGTAAAAATTATCAAGCCAAATTAATAATTAATAAAATAGATTTTTATTTTGAAACCAAGATTCAGTCTTAGATAGCCACAATCAAAAGGATACAATCCCCGCCGAGCCCAGGATCATTGCTGGGTGATCCAACCTCTACTGCATCAGTTCCCCTCTGTTCACCAATGCTGCCTCTGCCTGGTCAGTTTTTATACAGTTTGTTCTGCCTGGGGCAGAGGTTCTCCTATTCTTCCCATTGCTTCGATATTCATGGGGTCTCCTTTTCTCTGTGCTGAGCTGGACAAAGCTGTTTCTGGGAAGCGATGAATGCTGATGTTGTGTTATGGGAACCTGGTATTGGGATGCATGTTCCTGACATGCTCCTGATGACTCTGACTATCTTGATCATAGATATCTCCTGTGTATTCATCGCTGAGTTCTCCTGGATGGTCCAGGAAAGGGCCCATCTCCGCACAGAGCCATGCTTTTTCATTTGTAAACAAGGTCTTTCTGCTTGCTGCCAGTTGTGGTTCTCCGACCTTTCCCCAGTTGCAGCTTGTGGTTTAAAACTGAGATTTTTTCATACAAGCACCATTTATTACATATATATATATGTAATAAGCATGAATTATTCCATAATATGTATTACAGGCATCACAGTTTAAATGGAGGACACAGAGATTCATCTACCTCTCTACAGAACAGCAGCAGCCACAGCCATGAAAAGCCTTCAGCTGTCAAGCTGAGCTATTTGTCCTTTGGTCAGTTTATCCCCAGTTGTCACAGATTAGGAAAGAATTAAGAAAACAAAAGGAAAAAAAAATTGCATGCATCACCAAAAGAGTAATCAGGTTATTTGCTCCACAGCTCTTGCAAAAAGTGCCACCAGGACACAGTGCTACCAAATGAGCACCAAATAAGCTAGACCTCTGGAGAGCAGGGTTTTTTTTTTAGAGGAGGAGCCCCAGCCTACTGCTACCTGAGCTGATAAGGGGTTGGTTGAAAGCATGTGGCTGGAGCCTGTCTGTTTCTCCCCTTTGAACTGAGGGCAGATTCCCCCTGTCTTTATACAGCTCTGTGAGGAAATATACCTAAATTTTTGGCCTTGAAAGCAGCATCTCTCCAAGAGCACTGTACTTGAGAGCACCTGACTGAACAATCAGCAGCAAAAATGGCATTTGCTAACACTGGTACCCAAACCATGACTTCTCACCCTCATTCCTTCTCTTTTGCACTTCGTCAGTCCCCATGTTCCTGCACTGCAGCCACCTAGCTTTGTATCTCCAACACCATTTTTATCTATCTCCCTGCAAAGGAAAGGCCCTCTGGGGTCCTAAGCCACCAATGTGACTTCTGAAAATTCATAGCATGCCCAAGTTTAGGGAAGGAGCAGGAGTACTTCATTGTAAGGACTTTTAAAACTTCTGCACCAGTATATGGGAACTTGCCATACTGGGCATCTCTTCTTTACCGCCAACAGATCTACTGTCTTTCTGGAATTCAGAAACAGCTGAACAATTTCTCTCATCTTTGCTACTATTTCCAGCTCAGTTTCTGAGTCCCTTATCTTCTCTTGCTCAAAATGTTGTCTTAAGTGTGAATCCTAACTACCTCTGTCTTAAATACATGTTATTGAATAATGTTTTCTTTGTAATAGGACAATAAAACTCTGCACCATATTTTGTCATAGGCTGCACAAATGTAATTTATAGTGTGTTTTATGCTTATTGTCCCTCAACCAATGGAAATTGCTTTTCCTTCTCCTTTACCCTAGCATGGGACACTGTGTGTGGCCAGCCAAGTTCTGATTGTGTTGCTCTCCTTCATTAGTCCTCTTGTATTCCACTCAGTAGAACCAAAAGTGGCAGCAGGAGTGTTGAGAGCAGTGCAAGGTTTCTGGGATCATTGCTATTGCTGCGATGAACTGCAAAGGATCCTGCAATATACTGTAATCAGTTGCACATCACCTTCAGCCAGCTAACCTACTGGACTGAAGGTGTGAATGGGGAGATTCAAGAAGTGCCATGACTCAGAATATGCCTGGAGTAGGACATACCAAGGCTCACTGCTAGTGATGTCTCTGGCTTCTCCTCTAGAACTTCACATCTTGTTTCTAAAACTAATAATCTGGTATCAGTTCTCTTTAATAGCACTGTAAAACAGAAGTAATCTAAATTACTTAAATGAGCATAAGTAATGGAATGAGCCTCATAAAAATTCTCTTTTATCCTACATTTCAACAGTAATTATATTCTTTTCAGAGAACAATCACCACTTTCTAGAACTGAGCTTTCAATAGTATTGCAGTAATTTAATATAGGGACTGGAATTTTTGAGACTTCATTTTAGAAAACATAATATCCCTTTCAGATAAAAAAAAAAATAAGGTAGGCATCACACTAAGAATAAACTCAAAGCAACCCCCACACTCAGCAGCCTGGGACATTTCAGCTCCTAAGCTTCCTGATATCACAGGTTTTTGAGATGGGTTGCTAGAGAAATATATTCCGTAAAACAACCTAAAGATAATCCAAATGTAATCAGTCAGACATGTAACAACCAATTCACTGCCCTTTCAATACCTAAATGAAAAGAATTTCTCTTTCACAGTTCCACACTGCAGTTCCAGGAGCTCATGATTTCTCTGGGATGTACAGCAACTTGTCCACTAATTGCCTGTGGCAATTGGAATCTTCCCCATTTGTGAGCCACACTGGTGAACTAAGGCAAGAGATTTAGGCCTTGCAAGTCACATCAGAGCTGTGGCCATCTCTGGTGATGTCCTGAGTCAAGTAAAGCACTGCTTATCTGGAGCTTCACTCTTGTGCAACTTATGAACTCTCTTCTGTATTCTTGGACCTCTGCTCTACACAGAGCTGAGTTAGGCTAAGCTATTAATTGTCCACAAAAGAAGTTTTTGTCCCAACCTGAACTACAATTTGCTCTGCAATGTGTAAGTTTGTTTAGCCTTAAAATATGCATTTTCTGACCTTTTATGACCTTGCTTAGAATTGAACTCACACCTAAACACTGATCATCTGCTTTACACTGAGTAGGGCGCCATCCCAATGTCTTTTGCACAGACAGGCACACAAAGCGTTTGCATGCACTTCAGCAGAGAACAAGAAGTATGATACTGTAAATCACTGACCCCCTTCTGCTCTTGTGGATCTTTCCCATCAGTGTCTCCTGAGACAGAGAACTTCCCAGCCTTTCACAAATTTCTTTCACAATTTTCTAAATGGTTAGCCTGTAATCTGACTGAGATCAGACTGAGACACAAGGTTATTCTCCATGTGTAAAAGACATTACAAGAAGCCTTCCACATTCTCTGGGGTTAACACAGAAGATAATGGGTATCAACACTCCAGATTATTTATGCTTGTCTTTCTAACATCTTCCTCTTTGAATACAGTTTCATTCTTCCACAGACATATACTTCCTATCTAGTTCTGTCTCAGTTTTATTCCAGAAGGAAACTGCTTTACAAGATGCCTTTTTGCAAAATATCCTTCCTTTCAAAGACATGGTGAGAGCCATACAAAGTGTGTGCTGCTTCATATTGCATCCACAGATAACTAATCCTTTAAGTAAATTCCTCAATGCTTTCCATTCTGTATGACCATTCTTGATATAATAAGCTCTGAATTTTCTACAATCAGGAATGAGAATCTAAAGTGAATTGTCTAAACAAAGTTTTTAGGAAAGTGAGAACTGGAAGTAAATATACTGAGCACAACAGTCTTCCATTGCTGTTTGCTTTCTTTCAGTAAGGATTTGGAAATGCTCAACTGCAGTTTGTCTCAATATTTAAAAGTATTTAAAGTATTTTCAGTACTGCAGAGCTGTGGCAATTCTGTGCTGTGAACTTCCCCTATTATTCATTTCTCCCATTCTGAACATCAATTGTCACACAAATATCTATCATTTTGCTAGGTGTCACACTGATTGTGGTACAAGTTTTGAACTAAGATTTATACTAGCATTTTTCCAAAGTAAAATGTTTGCTTCATCACAGAGTGGTTTGTGTTGTAAGGCGCCTTCAAAGATAATCTATTCCAACGCCCCTGCTGTGGATAGGGACTCCTTCCAGGAACATGAACAGGTTGTTCAGAGCTCCATCCAAACTTGAACACTTGAACACTTCCAGGGATGGGACACCCACAGCTTCTCTGAGCAGTCTCTTGCAGTGCCTCATCACCCTCATCATAAAAAAAATATTCTTTATGTCCTATCTAAACCTAGCATTTTCAGTTTAAAGTTTAAAACAGTTATCCCTTTGTCCTCTAAGTACAAGTCCTTAGAAAAAGTCTTACTCTGTATTTCTTTGTATACTGAAAGACCACAGTAAGGTCTCCCCAAAGCAATGTCAATGGAATAACTGTGGAACTATTTCCATATAGGATAAATAAGTCATGTTTAAGGGTATATATAAAATCATGAGAATCAGCACGATCAGAACACAAACTAAAACTTCCTAAAACAAGGGTATCTAATATTCACCTATACATGGTATCTTTAAAAATATAAAGGATCTGTAGTTGATTGTTTTGAATGCATTCCCTTACATGTGTATCACTGAATGGATAATGGAGGCATTATGGTAGGTCATCTGCTTCAACCTTCCTGCTCAAACAGGGTCATCCTAGAGTAGAAAGCACAGAATTGTGTCCAGATAATTCTTTAATTTTCCCAGTGAGGAGACCCCATACACCCACTGCTGTGCACAATCTGTTCCAGGGCTCAGTCAAGTTCTTCTTTATATTCAAAGAAAAGGTCCTGTGCATCCATTTGTGCCCACTGCATCTTGTCCTATTGCTCAGCACCACCAAGCAGAGCCTGGATCCATCCTCTTGATGCCCTCCCTTCAGGAATTTATTGACATTGATCAGGTCCCTTCTCAGTCATCTCCTCTCTGTGCTCAACAGGCCTCCCTCCCTCAGCCTTTCCTTGTGAGATGCTCCAGGCCCCTTGTCAGCTTTGTTTTTATCCACTGAACTTGATCCAGCAGCTCCATGTCTTTGTTGTGCTGAGAAGCTCAGAAGTGGACATAATACTCCAAACATGTCTCACCAGGGTTGAGCAGAAGACCAGGATGATCTCCCTTCACCTGTTGTCACTGCTCTTCCTCGTGCAAGCCAGGACAACACTGTCCTTCTTGGCTACAAGGGCAAAATTTGGGGTTTTTTGCAGTACTAAAAACTCAGAAAAATTAATTAATTAAGTTAAAAAGCTTAATATGGAATCCAAATTAGATATTCATAATTCACAGGGCAAAAAGGGTTCTTTAAGCATTCATACTAATACTTTTGTTTCCATGGCTCTTATAGGAAAGACTCTTCTTGCAAAGAAATAAAACACACATGAGGGAAACTTGCTTTTTAAGGAAAAGAAGTAGACCAGAATCTAAAATTCTGACACATATTAGTCTTGATTTTCATCCTGAAAATGACAAAAATCAAAAAGTTTCAAACACAATGGTACTTCACATCATGACACGATTAGATTTTATTTGTTTCACATTATTTACTTACTTTGAATAACACTAAGTTGACAGAAATCTCCAAACAGTAGTCTTAAAATTATGACTTTTCAGATAGGAATGTAACTCAACCCTAGCACATTCCACTGACTTGCTCTGAGGTTCCATCAACAAAGGGATAGTGCATCATTATCATTAATAAATTGTTACCACTGTACTGATGTTACACAAAAATTTTTAAAAAAAAAGAAATCCCCATTATGTGTCAAAGAGTTTAGTCTGAAACCAGCTGTAGTAATGCTAAACACTTTGACAGTAGCAGATAGCTTCTTCACAAGTTAAATAGGAGATTAAGGTCAATATATGAGTAGTAAAGTCACAAGCTGAGAAAAAAAGTAACTCAAGGGTTCCACAACAGGAGAGCCTTCAAAGATCTTTGCATAACCACAGTGACTTCTCTAGCCCAGAGTATAAAAGAGTGCAATAAGCTAGAAGGACCAAGTGAGAAAGTGGGACCAAAACTACACTTCAGTGTCAGGAAAAGGCAGAGAAGACTATTATTTACTCCAGCTGGACAAAGTTCCACATATAAAAGCCTACACAACTGAAAGAATGAAAAGGTAGAGCAAATACTGGAGCAAATAGAGCACTTAAGAAACACCAGACAAAGAAGTCTGCTGCACTTCAGGCTCAAAGTCAGCACAGAGAAAGTCACAGGCTCGTTGAGTGGAATACAGCAATCCAGTCTGGCACCAGGTCAACAAATGAAAAGCAAATTCTTTGCAGCAGCAAATATGTATGCTCCAAAATAAGAATGTAACATTAATAACCTAGGCGTTTATTATACAAAATGCATAGAGAAATAAAATACATCTTAGAAACTGATTTAATCAGACTCATGAATCTCAGCTTTAAACTAATAAATGTTAATCGGAAGAAAGGCCCAGTCCTGCAGACTTTAAGCACAATTACTTGCAATGGTTATGACAGTACTTCTAGCACTGGAGCAGTAGTCTGAAGGCCTGATTCTCAAGTTAGGAACGCCAGTGTTAACTCCTAAATACTGCTGGTGGTACACTGTTGCAATATACCCCATAAATGAACTAGATGACCCTAGAGACCATGTCAGTTTACCTTCATTATGCAGAGAGTATTTGTAAAGCATTACAGAGAGCTTATGACAAATTTTGCTTCCTGAGTTTTACTAAAAAGAAGGCAGTACTGAAGTCAGTTGTAACTAGAAGTGAGAAAGAGACTCAGATCCATAGCATCTTATAATGTTATTCATGTTTTAACCACATATTTTCAAATTTTGCAATCAATCATGATCAGTCTGGGGATCGTCACACCTTCAGCAAAGCCAAAGTTGCCACATTACTGCAAGACTGGGCTTCTGTTCCATTCAGTTAATTAAAATTGCTACAGGAACTAAAAGAAAATAAAACTTGTGCACTACAGCTGTGCAGTACCACCATAATGTTAAAACCCTTTAGCTTTTATTTCGTAGATGTGCAGCATGGCTCTAACCCGTGGGTATTTATGACTGATGCATCTGCATGAAGCTTCTCATGAATGTTGCAAGCTTCTGAACATCTTCTACAGTCACTGCATTATATAAAGAGGCACGGATTCCTCCCACAGACCTAGATTGAAAATTAGAGAAAAAAAAACAAATCCAGGAAAGTTTTCTATATTCTAAAAAAATACATTAATAGCAGTCACAGACATTTAAATCTATTCCTAGTCAAAAATTTTAAAATTCACATTTATGTGCATGGGAAGCAATATTTAATTCTTCAAGGCAGGCTTCCAATCTACAGAAGCTTAGTATTTATTAGCTGTTTACAGCTCCAAAGCTGTAGCCCAATGATATCAAAAAACTAATCCCACAAACATTATTGAACATGGGAAAGAACTCTTGCAACCAGGCAGACAAGCGATCTGAGAGATTTTATACACTGATACAATATGACCTCAAAAGATATCTGGCGTATGCACAGAAGCAGATTTGCAGAAGAAAGCAGAATTAAGGATAAAGCTCTCTGAAGCCCACCTCTTCACCTAAGCAGTAGCTGAGCCACCAGCAATCTCTGAGTACAATCTCTAGACTGCTATTCTCAAGTGTTGCCAAACTAGTGTTAGAAACAGCTTATGCATGAGAAAGGCTGGTAAGTCAATGCGCAATGCCTAGTGCTATACCACTGTAGTAATAGTTTATTCTGCACAGGACAGAGATTCACTTGACTAATACTTACCGATGTCCTTTCAGAGATATCATGTTAAGTTCCACAGCCTTCTCAAGAAATTTCTTTTCCAGAGCTTCATCACCCTTGACACTGCCAATGCGGAAAGGTACATTCATTCTGCTTCGGTTTTTTCTCTCCACTGGACATCTAGAGAGGTTGCAGAATGTAATACTTAACCCACTTCATGCTAAATTTGAATTTCAGATATATGCAGTTTGAGAAATTAATAATCACACCTGTTTAGAACCAAAATCAATCCTTCATAATCAAAATTGTAATTATTTTATGTAAAAGAAAGCAATCTTCCTTTTTTAACCAAGTATAATAATAGAAGTGGTAAAGTATAAGGCTTATTAACCCTTCCTGTCATACTCAGAATCATGCCAGAGAAATGGACACAAGGCTTGTATACAGACCAAATTAAATAAATAAAAAGAAAAAAAAAGAAAGAAAGAAAAATAAATAAACAGTTACTTTGGATAGGTAAGGTAATTACAGGGAATTTTAACTAAGTCTAAAGCAGTTTCTTCTCTTCCTCTTCAAAGACTGACACTTCTCAACTAGTCAAAAGTGCTACCAGAATCACACTCAGCTAAACAGAAATAAAGGAAGTATAAGAACACAGCATAAGTAAATTTTCATAGACATTAGAAACGTCTGTTAGTGATTTCAGTCCATCTTCTAAATTAGCACTACTCAGAATCATGAAGTAGAGAAGAAGTATGTCTAGAACAAATCTTGCACTGCATACATGGCCACAACATTATATGAGATGCATCACAGCTCCTTAATTTCTTATAATACCATTTAATCTGAAGTGGATATGTGCAATTTCTCTTCAACTATTTTGTCAAGCTAAGAAATTACTGGGGAAGAAGAGAATATTTAAATATCTTTTTTAGTGTTTCTACTTATAAATGAGATCTGAGGCCTTCATATTTATTTTTTTCCAGGGCTATGATGTAGATTCTTGCAGGCATTCAATATAAATGAGTTTTCATAAACTGCACGTGGATTTCATACCTATTATTATGCTATTTGGAAAAGAATGTGTTTCATTCTTTTTATTTCCTCTCCTGTTCCGTTGTCCAGATGTCTTCATGATGAAAAGAAAAAAGAGTCATCATAACACCTTCCTGTGCAAATCTTCTACTTCAGGTTCAACCAGGAAAATAATGTTTTAAAAGGCCTATGCTTCTAAGCACTCCCATATCTGAATTACTGCAGCCATGCTTTAGTTTTTAGAATATCCAGTTGCTACTGAATATTCTATCCAGGCAATCTGATGTAATTCAGTGCACAGACATTGAAAAACAAACTACAAATGCCACAGAGCACTTCATGGAAGAAAGGGTCCATTTGCTAAATGGCCTGTCACATGGCTTTCTCATGGAAGTGTGCCACAGATTAAGTGCCATGTTACAGCTGGGAAGGCAGCTTCAAATTAAGTCTTCCTTTTAGTTATGGATACAATTTAAAAATTCACAGTCTTAACTGTATTACTTAGGAAGCTGCATACAGCTCACTTAGTGAAGCTTGTTCTGCTTTCCCAACTGACTATTTACCATCCATTTTGCATTTCCCACTCATTGCCTTACAGACCAACTTGCCAGATACAGATTTCTGTTTCTCAAAAAATGTTTTTTTCAAGGCTTCATTTGCTTTCTGACGTTTATGAAAAGCCCCTGGGATTTCCCTAGAGTAGGATCACAATCCTGATCATGGTGGTGCTAAAAGCAAAGCTGTTTTCATTAACTAAATGAATAAGAAGAATGTATTAAATATTCTGATTAAACTTTATCCCTGACAATTATGATACAGACAGCTTTAATTTAAAATCCAAATTTAATTTGCTCTATCCTAACTTGGACTTGAAAGTAAATTAGGTCCTCCCACTGTTGCTTTTACACTGAAGGTGAAAGAAAATCTTTTGCAGTTTCATGGTCAATTAGTAGTCTGAGCTTGGCAAATATTAAAATTATTACAGTATCAGCTTTTTAACTAGGTCCTGTGAGCTCAAAAATACCTTGCAACTCTATGTAAAAGTCAAGAGGATTAAATCTGCTTTGGAATCAACTGTGCATAAAGTACATAAAGAAAATGTATTCCATTTTGAGGTCTGATCAGTGTTTCAGAACTTAGCAGAATTTGCTAATAAAAATGCTCTGCTTGACAGAGAAAAAGCAGAGTCTTTGACTCCTGAAAGGGGGTAGACAAAATACAATGCAAAGGGGCCTCTACAATTTCTTACAGCAATTTTCTCTGTTTTGGCCTATGTGTTACCAAGAGTGTCCATAAACATACAAACCAGAATCTGCGTATCTGTTCTTTGTATACTCTTCTCCCACGCTCCTGTTTTATTAAGTTTAGAATAAGTTTTTAGTAGGGTTCACTACTGATCTATACACAATAAGGTGAAATAACTTCCTTCTGGAATGAGACTTATCCATGGACAGCTACCAAGAGAATGGTCTGCACAAATAGTCTCTAGGAGTCCTCAAAAAAAGTGAATTCAAAAATACAATTAAACTCTCCAAAGTTATGAATGTTTGGTTATGTAGCAAATATTGAAGCAAAGGGGGAAAGCACAGCAACTTACACATAAAATCCATTAGATTTGTCTATAATATCATAGATCATCCGTGACTTGATTAAACTGAGTTTATCCATAGCTGCAGCTCCACCATTATTCTTTATCCATTCCAGTACCAATCCCATGATATAAATACTGCCAAGGGAAAAGAACATTTTTCAGTTAAATTATTCAAACAGGAAAAGAAAAAGTCTTGTCTAATAGTTCACAAAATGTTTCAGTAACAAAATGCCATGTTTGATTTAAGGGCACTTAAGATTAAAAAATCAAAACCTAGACTATTTTACAAGTTATGACAACTCTAAACAGACAATGTTTTCTGGATGAAATATCCTGAAATTTAAATGCCACACATATCTGTTGGACCTGTTTTAATCCTTTGTACCACATAAGGACATGTTCTGCAGACTTCCTGCAGCCCAGCCAGGCTCCCAAAGACATCCCCAGACATGATGCATGCACTGTTAATTCATTGCCCACACAACTCCCTGTCAGGTCCAGCCCAGAAGGATTACACAGCTGCCTACAAGGAGCCAGATTTAGCAAAAAAGTTAATACCATTTGCCCTGCGCAGCTGCCCTAGCAAAAAAAAAAACCCAAAAATCTCAAATACATGTACATTAATATGCTAGAAACGTAACCATATTTTCACAAATGTTAAAAATAAGAACTCTAATCCCATTTCTGTCTACAAAGACCTTTTGCTCACATGAACAGTGAAGTTTTGTGAAACAAATTATGATGTATCACACTTGACTGTTACCAGTCAAGTTCTTAGTAGAGATCTGGAAGCCTACTGGTGTCACATGGCTTGAGACCAAGAATTCCAATGCTAGTCACTAAGTGCAACATAAAAAAATCCTTGACGCCTTTTGCCTTTGTGCTTTTGCTACAAAACTCAGCTTGTTCAAGTTCAGACATTTCCCACGACTACAACAAATAACATAAAAACCTGCTCACAAGTTTTTATGGCCTATATACAACAAGTTCATTCTTATGAATCCCTTCATTATTGATTCCAAGGGAGTGCTCAGAGAACATTACCCTAAAAGTTTCCTTAACACATATCTTGTAGGAGGCTGTTTTAAATTTTGCTGCTTTTTATTTCTAAAGGGATGCTAGTACCAAATCCTTGAAGACTTCCAAAAGGCTGCAGAATAACCAATGTTACAGACTGACATTTATAGGGAATACCTTACTGTTCTAAGAGCAAAATCTTGCCACATTTATGACATCACACTATCAATTACACCAGTGTAAATTATTTAAGTGAAGTATAGACAATGCCCTTGGCAAATATACAGGGCCACATTCACATCTTGCCCTCACTTCCTTGAGCAAACTTTTTGGACAAGCGAACTCTTAGAAGTCAGCCTTAGAGTCATTCACAAAAACCCAGACAGCTGAAACCTTTTATCCTTCTTTTATGTCAATCAAAATAAAGTTTCTGGAACAATTTTAAGTGCAAAATGCATTTCAGAGCTGGCAAATGAGATTTTTATAGCAAAATCATTGTTAATTTTAGCTAAACAGATTAGGGTCAAAGAATCAACTATATAGTGCCATGAGGTTAAGCCGTTAGCATCACCTATATTTAACATCTTGCTGAAGTAGTTTTTGCAAATTTAGTTTATATTTCTTGCTTGTTTGCCAGCAAACAATTAACAAGTGCAAGGAAAAGAGCAGAGAAAAAGAGAACTAAGAAGCTTTGCCAGTTCCTTAGACTGGAACAGGCAGTTAGAGCCAAGCCAAACAGATGTGCATCCTGCCAACATTTCAGTCTGTTACATTCTGGATTCTGGAGCATACTCCAATGTGAGTCTGTAGCATGAAGTGAAATCTGGCAAGATAGTGATGAGAAAGAAGAAACTGTTAATTCAACTTTATTTTCAGTTCCCTTAACCACCCACTACTCTGTTAAGGCTACTGTCAGATACTGAGTAACAGCTAAAACAGCACTTTCTCTTCAGAAGTTCTTTGCAATGGCTAAAATAAGGCTGCAGAATCTGATTTGTTTTGCTTTTCAAATCAGAGGAACAACACTGTGTCCAAGTACTGAGATTAAGTAGAACTTCAGTTTTTCAAATGGAAATAGCTTTGTACTTGGAAAACATGAATGGCCGGATTTAAAACCTGGCATATTCAAGTATACAGTGTCCAAAAACAGTATGTGTGACTTGGCAGTCAGGCAAATAATCGATCATGAAACAGAGGTTTCATCAAGCACTGGAAAAGACATACATCCTGCCTATGTTACAAATCTACACTGAGCACTCCAAAATCTGGAAACACTGAATAGCTAATTCTTACTGGGCGTACCCAGCCAACAGGGCAGACAGGCTGCCAGTAAGAATGCATAATTACAGCACTATATACTGTACAGTATGCACACAACTTGGGGGAACAAGTTCTGCACTGTAAAATGTAGCATAAACAAATGTTCATAAGATTTACTGTTCTGTTGATAAAGATAGCTGCTCCTATGTCATGGCAATAGTACACTACAGTGACAATCAGCAGATTCAGAGATACTTAAATTCAGTGAAATTTGAAGTGATACTAGTTGTAATGATGGGATTAAGTTATAGGGTTTATACAAAATCACTGAACTTTGGGCCTGTACAGTTCATTTAATGCATGTTGGAGATCATTAGGTAACCTAACTTTGTAATTCTGGAACATACAAACAAGCTATAAGAGTTGAGACTAAATATCAGTATAAAATTCCATTATGAAATTATCCTGAAAAGGAAACCTTTATTATCAAAGTAATTTTAAAAGCTTCTGGGAAAAAAAATAACTAGATTTTTTTTTTTTAAATAATAATTTCAGAGGATGCTGGCAGAAAAATTCTTCAGGATAAGAACAAGTAGATACTACTAGCTCAACAGCTAAACATACTAGTAGTAAATCACCATTTCACTAATTATGAGAAGCTACAAGATAGCAATTTTTAAAAAGCAAGCTGCAGTCTGATCTGCTTCTTGTATAATAAAATCATCAGGTACATGGCAATTTTATGATTTTGATTGCTAGCAATGTTTATAAAGCTAGGTCAATTTTATCTTTGGATTCCAAACCAAACACTGTGGCAGTCAAAGAATTACACAAAACTCTGCAAGAGAGTAAAAGCAAAGAAACTACTAAAATGCCTTTTTAAAAATTCTTCTACAGTTTCATTTCAAAACCAACAGTAGTGAAAGATGTAGAAAGAGCAATAAATATTTTTAAATATTAAAAGAGTACATATTCTTGTAATATATTATTTAAAACTTTAATCACAATATTATTTACCATTTTCTAATAAAGAAAGTCAGTGAGGATCTGGAGGTTCAAATGCTGAGAACAACATCAGGAAGAAATTAATTCAAACTGTATTTAGGATCAAGAGCTAAGTCTGAGTGCCAAATTATGTCCTTGCAATGAGAGAAGCATCACCACTGAATTGGCTAGAGCTGTGCTCATGTAAACCAGAACAGCATCCTGAAACTTCTACAATGGAACTATGACATGTAATATTTACTCTGAAAAAGGTGACATCTTCTGTGGCCGAGTCACACTAGGCAATGCAAAGCCTACTAGTCACACTGCTGGACACTTCCCATGTTCTCACAGGAATCACATGAAACACTCCCAAGGTATCAGTGACTTGAGGGCAAATATGCAGCTTTGGAAGCTTTTCTAGATAAGACTGGGAGACGGCAGTGTGGCAGCTTTCTGAGTAAGGGGTATCACATAGCAGGGTGAGTTACCTGTAGCATGGTGGAGTGTTATACAATGAGCTATTTGCTGCCTGTGTTTTGTAATCCAGTACAACAGGGCATTCCTTCAGTGCAAATCCCAGCAAGTCCTCACGTACTATTACAACAGTAACTCCAGCACAGCCAACATTCTTCTGAGCACCAGCAAAAATCACACCAAACTTTAAAATGAAGAAGAAAAGAACTTGGTACATGCATTCACTTGTAGATCTTATTACTGAATAATATCCCAGGCATACTAGTCAGCTGAACATAACAAAGAATGTGCTGAAAATTAGCACATTAGGAGAGTTAGCAGAAGTTCTGGTTTCAAAGTGCACTTAGTTTGCTAAATGTATATTTAATAGCTACAAAAATTCTCAAGACAGCCTGTTGCATTTCACACTACTCCAGGCAAATTCCTACACAGTTCACAGCATTTTCAACCCATCTAGTATTTCAGAAAAATTATCATAAACTCCACCTGTAAAAAGAAGCAGATCAGAAAAGGAGAAGCTGAATGCATTAACAACTACTTCCTTTTGCTACACACAGGTAAGAAAGGTCAAACACACTATTTCACTAGTCAATAACACTTCTACTCATAGTATACTTTACAAACATAGTAACTGCCTATGTACTATCTGTGAAACAGACACCAGAATTGTGAGGCAGAGGAAGTTTTAGGAGCTTAAAAGAGGTTACAGATCTTTCATGTAACAGGCAGGATTAAAAAAATTTATTAACAGTACCCTGCTGTACTATCTACAGACTAAATATTATTTAGAAGATATTTATTTTAGCTGTTATTTTATTTTAGCAGGTACTTTCTTCATCAGTGAATATCAGACTAACTAAATAATCTTGGGCAGCTATTAACATGAACAATTTCAACATATTTCAGTATGTTTTTACAAGAAAAAGGAAAAGTGACCTTGAAATCACAAACCTGAAATTTCAACACCTCTATCTATCATCAGATATTCAATTAACAAAATGCGACTTTCTTAATTTCACCGCTCAGCATCTCTAGCCATCCAAACATTTCAAAGTGCTTCACTATATGCATTAAATTTTGAAAATGCTTTGTGCAGGTCACTGTGTCCAATCGTTTACCTTGGAAACATCGACAGGTTTGGACAGGAAGTTTGATGACATATCACAAACCAAGACAGCTCCTTTGACATCAGGTACAAAGTCAAACTCCACACCATGAACAGTTTCATTAGCACAGTAGTACACATAAGATGCATCCGGATTAAGATTCCAAGTGCTTGGGTCAGGAATGCCTAAAAGACAAAAGAGAAACTCAGAGGTCACTGCAGACAAGTAATTTTCTTGGCATGTAGTTTTACCTGAACATTAAATTTAGTGCCAACAAAGAACAATTTTGACACTAGACTATTAATAGTCTATAGACTATCAGTCATGTTGTTACCAGGAAGATAATGTATCTGCAAAGCCAACACATTCCCAAAATTCTCTGGTGCATTCCCAAAATTCTCTTGTGAGCCATCATTAAGTTTGAAAAACCTTTTGATTTTCACCCCTTATTCTTCAAATTATTTTCCTCCCATTTGCAATTGCAGACTACTGTCCTAGGGGTTCAAAACAGCATTTCAAAGGAATTCAGACACTAAGTAGAATCTTCCTGCTGCCTTCAGAACCATGAAACATCCAGATTCTCACCGGCAAAGTTCTCTATAAAACTCTGTTTCAGTGCAATCCCAGAAGCATTTGAGTCTTGCCCAAGCTGAACAAACACAAGGTCACCCACCTTTCTCCCACTTTAAGCTTTGCAACTGATTTACCAAACTAAGATCTCCTCTGTCAACAGGCAATATACAGGCATGTCCTGACACCACAGAACAGGTTTGACATAGAACAAATTGTTGCTCTCCCTTTCTTTTCTCCTCCAGGTCCTGATAGGAGGTGGAGGGAAGGGTGGGAGATGGCAGCATTGACTTCATCATTATTTACTGCCTCTCCTCTTATCCACAACTACGAAATGGTGAATTATACTCCCCTAGACTGGACAGTTGTAGGTTCAATTCCTTCCTGTGCCTCACAGAATATAAACATACTTTCCAAGTTAGTACCCTAATTGCCAGTTAATACACTAACTTATGGGGATATTCTTTGTCTTGCTGCCACTCTTTTTAGTTCAAATGTTGTAATTTGGACCAGAGGGAAGAAAAGTGAGCAAAAGTAACAGGAATAAAAATTCATGTGTTCCTGCTCCAAGAATTATTTATGTATATTCAGTAACACATTGGTGGGAAAGAATAATTTAGGAATCCTTAAAAGCAGGTAACAGAATTCAAGTCTCCCATATCCTGGGTCAACAAGGTTAAAATCTCAGAACTGCTTCTGAATTTTAGAGCAATCTTATTACAGAGTGTACATTAAATTGAAATATGTCACAATATCCCTCTGAATAGCTTAAGAACTAAATAGAAAAAAAACAGAGATTCCAGACAATTTCCCTACTTAGACACTTTTGTCTTGCCACTTATTACCTGGCATTTGTTCAGCTCCATTTCAGCATTTTTTTTTTCTGGTGGAAACTGTTAAGCCATTTAATAAATCTCCCAGTGTTGAACAAGGAGGAGTATGGCAGACATTCTTTAGAGTTCTGGGCAATCAACTCTAGTTAACATTCAACAGCCCAATAGCTACATTGGATCCATTTTTAGAGCAAGTCAAAAAACTAAGCATTCACATGGAGAGATGTAATCATCAACTTACTTGTGTAGGTTCCTAGTTTGGGATGAACAATATTTACTTTGGCATACTTCTCTGCTTCTTTAGCTGCTTTTGCCGACCAGCCTCCAGTAACCACATAATCTGCCTGTCTTCCCTCCTTTAAACCAATAAGGTTAAGCGGGACTGCACTGAACTGAGCAGATCCACCTCCCTGAAGGAAAATAACTTTGTAGTTGTCTGGTATATTTCTGCATAAAAGAAATAACCATTTATGTTATTCCCAGGTGACACAGGATGCATGCATAACTTTTCCTTTTAAAGTTTGATATTATGCATTTAACCATGACTGAGGAAGAACACTGTCATGTTAGAAGACTCTGCCTAGAGGTTAGATGAAGTCCCACTAACTTATCTTAGCACTGGTCTTGAGAAACAGATTAAATATTTAAGAGTAAATGCTGTGAATTTTAGGGATAAAAATTTGATGAAAAAAAGTTTCTTCTCCCCAGCCCTGACACTGTGTGAAACAAACTCACTCCTGAGTAGCTGTACACACAGACTTGAGAGACAAACCATCAAAATTTATGCTGACTTTTAATTTTATCTATTGGTAGCTTCATGACTTTTCTGCCATGAAGTCACCAAAATGCTTACAGTAGCACTTGGCTTTGAGACTCTTAAATTTGAAAGCGCAAGAGTACAGTAAAGTGTACATGCAGAGCAAGTGAAATAGTGTCTCATACAATCACAAAAAATACATATTCAAATATTTCATTGAGATCCCTTTGTCAATGATTCTGGCTGGACTGAGGGTGAAGCATTTGTGTTAAATGACCAACATTAGTAACTACTGTGAGAACAGTAATTCTAATCCATTATATATTTATTTCAGTTTTTTTTTAAATGTGTCATTCTATGAATAGGAAAAGGGCTCTTGCTCAGGGATTCTAACACTGATCCACAGAGCTTTTGTTAATAAAATAGGACTTATGGACAACATGTAGATCACATTTATATCACTAGAGAACTGATTTTTATTATTTGCATTTATTTCTTTTAGTCCATGTCCTTCATTAATTCTGTGAAGGTGACGAAAATCAAAATTTCAAAAAAACTCAGCTAGACATATAAAAAACATCTTAACCTAATAAGAATCCATTGTCACATGCAAAAATACAAGCATCAAACTTACATATAAGAAGATCAGCGTCTTCCTCAAGGTTATTACTCTACAATACACAGTAGCCATGCATGAAAAACACCACCAAAGATGTGCTCTTAAGAAAAGGTCTCCACATTAGACATTACTGATGCAACTAGCACACACATAACAAAAAAAATAAGAAGAAAGTAATTCACTTACAGCAATTCACGCATGAGATTTTCAGTTGTATTCAGAATTTTTGTGAAATCTGAAGACCGATGGCTCATTTCTTTGGTGGAATAAAGAGAAGAAATAACATGAAACAAGATGGTAATACATTAATTTGATTTTAAAATTGTTAAGCTTTAAACCTTTTACACTACAGACCCAAAATGCCTGAAGGTTGTCATTCCCAATTTAAGTACTTAAATAATCCTAAATACCCAAAGAACACCTATACCTGCAATCTTGTCTAGATACAGGCAAATCCTGTTCATTAACATTTGGCACCCACATGACCTTATCACCACTAGGATCAACCACATTTGTGGGTAAAAAAATAGTCTCTAGAAAGGTTTCATTCTTCCTCATGTTGAGAACCTTCTCTGCTGCTAATGCTGTAATAAGCATGTAACAGTATATACAAAGCACAGGAAAAGTACAGGTTTTGTTCTCTTACCTTTAGCAAGGCTTCCTCACACAGTAAAGCTAAATAAACATTAAGGACAATTACACAGTAATTCCTTTTAAATCCATAGGCTGTCTTCCATGTGTAAGTGTACAGTTTAAACATTAATCTGCATTGTGTGGAGACATCTGCATGTACTTTTAGCAACTAATACAATGCAAAACCAGCTTGATGCATAAATCATTTGTCCAGCTGGGGCTGAAAAGCCAGCCAGCAGGAGAGCACTGCCTTCCTAATGGGACAGATGCTATACATCTATATGGTATCTATACACATCTGTACAGACACACAGGTATTAGAAATGGAGCCAAAATACCAAGATCAGAAAGTCTAATTAAACAATTCAGTTAAACAACAAATTCATGAAATATGTAGATTTTTTAAGTCTTACCAAGAACACTTATACCAAGTCCTTTGTAGTCCACCAATTCTTTCTGTGCTTCTAATAATACCTATCAGAAGAAAAATATCCAGAACTAAATTAAGGGACTTTTCCACTACCTGGAGTCTCTGATGCATCATGCCTACACCAGCTACCCCATATTGCAATAAGTTGACACTTGTCAAGTGAGATTAACAGAACTATAGTTACCTATAAAATTTTGCTGTACCTAGAAACTTAAGGCTTTTCATAAGATAGCAAACTTAAATAATATGCTTGTTGTGGAGACAATGTTGTAAGTTATTATTTCAAATGCTACATTGCCAGATTTCTGAATGATTTCTAGGAATTGAATGGAACTCTTAACCTTTACAGAACACCTAATGTTTGCATATATACTTTCTAAGCAAGCATCCTAAATACCCACTCCCACCACTCCATCCTGTGTCCTTTCACTTGACCTGTGCAAATAGGAAAGCCAAAGTATTGAAGAAAACATAACCAGAAAGATCAGCTTGGGGAATTTGATATCTTAAACTGAGCCAACATGACAATGACTGGTTTCACAAAATGAAGTTCCACACCTTTTGGAGATGAGTCTCTATCTTATTGAAAGTTAAGAAAGAAATTAAGCAAAATTTTGAGAAAACAAAAAAACAGGTCACTAGCCAAGTAGTGTTTCAGCCATCCTTTTTTTTTTTTTTTTTTTTTCTCTGCCTTCTCCCCTGAGTATGAATAGAGTAGCATGAAATTCCAACCACTGGATCTGCAGCTTCTGATTTTGGTAAATTCTTGTCTGAGAGCCAGAACAGTTTGGATGCTCCTAAAGGAAGCAGGAGAAGTGGCTGCCCCAGTAGAACCAAACGAATGCTGCACATATGCACCCTAGCATCTGACAAGAAACTGCACACTCTGGACAATTTCAGGAATAAGAAATCCACCTTCTTGACCGGGTATCTGTATGGCCTGTCAACTGTAACAGCTGGCTACCAAAAGGTCAACTAAAAGATTGTGAAGTTTTAACCACCGCATTTTACAAGCAAACTTATCCATGACAGAGAAGGAGGCAAAAAAAGGGAGAACATGCAGACTGTTAGAGTAGCTCTTGCTAAGCTGCTTCATAAAATCCAATTCTGTCTATAACATTCTTTATCTGAAAATCTGCACATGCCTCAACAGACATCTCTGACACACGTTATAATCTGTTAATTGCTCCATCTTCTTGCTTTACCGAGTCTGTGTGCTTCATGGGCAGCATCAGCCCACGATCAAGAGAAATAAACCATCAAGGTGATACAGCAGCCTACACAAGAGCACTGCATTCTCAAGAGGGAAACTGATTAATAATAGGGAGCTCAGCTGTGCCCACCTGCACTCCTCAAAACTTAAATCCAGTTTTTAATCATTTCTGTCAGAGAATTGGGTATGGAGGCAGCGTCTGTGAGAGCCCCTTTGGAATCTAGTGCTCAACACAGAACAACAAATTTCTTTGCAACGAATTTTTTTGCAACCTTATCCACGGGAGGGGAAAGAAACCCAAACAAAACAGAAAAGAAAGTTACTCTGCAGCAAATCTGTTTATCTAAAGGATTTTTTTTAAGAAGTAACACAAAATAACAAAGAGTACTATGAATACCACAAACTATGAAGGATACTAAGAAATTAATCAAAAAAATTCCACAGTAGATAGCCCTTAAAAGGAAAGGCACATACAGTTCGGCAGAAACCACCCCTCTCTATATGTAATCCACGGCTGCTGATGCAACTTTCCAGAGGGTTGAGTGTACACAACATTCACTGTAACTTCATGTAGAAAAGCGTCTCGGGGAATTACCAATCTGTTTACCAACTGACAAATCTCACACTCCACAGAGCTATCTTTGTGCGCTTAGGTCCTACTTCCCATCCCAAAACTAACGATATAGGAAATGCTGGTACCACCAGTGCATCCAGCACTGAAAAAAAAAAAAAAAAAAAAAAAAAAAAAAAAAAAAAACCCACAAAAAAAAAAAACTAGAGAGTATTAGAGAGTATTCGAAGAACCACACTCGAGCTCCTTTGCAAAAATCCGAGCTTATCGGGGCAGCTCGTTGGAGAAGGGGGGAGACAGGAGGTTTCGGCGCTGTGCGGGTAAACTGCAATTACGATTTCTTAGTTTCCCCATCCCTCGCTTCGCAGCCGGAGTCCCGCGGGGCGCCGGGGACGAGGGCGCCCAGCCCGCCGTGCCCCAGCCCGGCCCCTACTCACGGAGCGCGGCAGCTTCGCCGGCCCGGCGCCGAAGTTCGCGACCTGCCGCCCGCCCTCGGTAGCTGCCATGCCGCCGCTCCGCCTGCTGCAGCCGCGCCGCGAACCCCGCCGCTATAAACCCGCGGGGGCCCGGCACTTTCCCCTCTGTCCCGGCCGCCCATTGGCAGCGCTGCCGCGGGAGGCGGCGAGAGCGGCGGGAGGCGGCGAGAGGGGCGGGCGGCGAGAGGGGCGGGCGGCGAGAGGGGCGGGAGGCGGTGAGAGGGGCGGGAGGTGAGAGGGGCGGGCGGCGCCGGGCGGGCGTGTGGGCACAGCCACAGAGACACACAGACACAGAGAAACACAGACACACACACACACACACACACACACACACACGGTGAATGCACGTCACACTGTAACTTCCTGCCTGTGCTTCCCCCCCACGCGGGTACTGCAGCAGCGCTGGGATGCTTGCTCCAAAAGCAGTCTGCGTGAATGCGCGAGAACTTAAAAGCAATGACGATCCACAGTTACAGTGAATTTTAGGAGATCCTTCATATGAAATGACAAAAGGCAACGGACAGAAACTGATGCACAGGAAGCTCCAACTGAATACAAGAAAGAACTTAACCATGCAAGCGATCACGCACTAGAACATGTTGCCCAGAGAGGTTGTGGAGTCTCCCTTGCTGGAGACACTTAAGAACCATCCAGGTACAATCGTGTGCAATGTGTTCTAGTACATCCCTGATTAAGCTGTGACGCTGGAGATCACCCACTGTCTCCAACCAGACTATTTTTGTGATTCTGTGATTCATCTTGAGAGATGGGTTTACAGTACCCAGATCTTATATTTTGTGTCACTTTCCTTGTAGAGGAGGAGGATCCCTGCCTTCTATAACCCAACAAGTGTCTGCACGTTATGCACTTTCTCCAAGCCAACAAGTGTCTGCATGTTATGCGGTTTCCCCAAAAAGTCCATTGCAGGCAAATTGTTATTTGAATTTCATCAGAGAGTAAAAACAGGAGAGCTGTGAAACTTGATCATCTTCACATAATGGATAGCATAGCTTGGACTTGTCGAGGTTTGCCAAATCCTAGGCTAATATCCCTGAATACTAAAGCATTCCTCCCACATGTATCTATGGAAGTTATCTGTGGTATCTTGGTTCATTGAAAACAGAGTACAACTGAATTGTTGTAACAGAGACTTTAGCTCCTTCCATTTTCTGACTGTTGATACTGCCTATGAAAAAGTATTTACACTTTTTCTTTTACTCTGTCTTGTTTTTCCAGTTATGCATCATAGTAAATACAGCTATCTTTACTTTTGTGTTAATTACGCAAATCCAGGTTCATCTGCAGAGACTGATCTGTGGCACTTGAAGGGTCAAATTCTCTGTCAAATGGTACAAGTTAGGAGCATTCTTGGAAATCATGGTTTTGAAAGCTTATATTGGGTGAACTATGAATACTGGGATGATTCCATTAATTCCATCATGGACTCGTTGACTGAAGTCAGTTTTCAAAGTTATTTTAAAGGCAGTAGCAGTAAACCAATTTTGACAAAGCAAGCCATGAAGTATGATTGAAAACAGATAGGCATCACAGAGTCCCATAATATCTAAGTACCTTCAAAAAGATTGATTCACAATTCTCATATGCAGCTGTATAAAGCACAGCTCTTGAACACATTAGATTGTCCAGTCTTTCCTACAATGCTGGCTCTATTTTAGTCTCATGGGTGCTCCCCAAGCTAATCATCAACATTAATCATCTGTAGAGAAAACTGCCAGTATCAATGTCTGCTATTTTGTGAATTCTGAGATGTATATAAAATACATCATTATCAGTTATTTCACCAAAGAAATAGTGACTACATGAATTTGTCCCTTTTTCTATCAAGCCAGGTGATACCTGGAACCACAAAACGAATTTACAGACCACAGCCTGATATGGTATTTAGTTGAAAAAGTTTCATCTTAAGGAAGTTATTTTGTTTAAAAATTTGTAAACAGAAACATTGGTATTAGAGCAAAGATAATTTTCATTTCAATGAGAGTTACAGCTTCAGA
This sequence comes from Lonchura striata, assembly GCF_050655825.1. Lineage (NCBI taxonomy): Eukaryota > Metazoa > Chordata > Aves > Passeriformes > Estrildidae > Lonchura > Lonchura striata. The sequence goes on from NC_140740.1 coordinate 63,274,332, forward strand.
AAAATCCATCAAAATTGCCTTCAGGCACCAGAAACCTCCGCAGTTTTTAAGAGATAATAGCAAGCTTCGCAGACAACACAGGCTTGATACATTATATTCAAAACACCAAGATAGTTTTAAAGTATGTCTCACACTACAATACCCAGAACAACTATGTTACTTCTTAGTTATAATTAAATAGAAAATGCTACTGAAATGTTTAGTAACATAGATGTGACTAAAAATTTAATTACTTTTACTGGTGTTTCAAATAGAAATAAGATCAAAAGATACAGGCTTCTCATGAGTTTTTCCAGTATTAAATCTAAAGCACCTGTGTAGTCCCAGAGCAGCAACTTAAAATTCCAGTCTGCTAGGAAAACCGTATCCAAAGTAGTAAGGGGGAGTGGAAGCAGTCAGAAATAGTGTAGGTTGGGGATTCAGGTCAGGAAGCCTGCCCACTACTACAAAAAGTGCTTCAACATCCCGCCAAGATCAGACTTGAATCTAATTGTGTGGCACAAACCACAAGGGAAATTAAAACTTTGGAGTTAAAAATGTACTTCAAATGCTGGCACAAAGAGCCAGAACACAAAAATAGAAACAAGGCAAGCTAGTGCTGGTATCAGCTCAGAGCACTGGTGGAAATACCAGGTATTGGAGTTTTCAGTTCACCGAAGTCTCATCCTGACCAGAAGGGTCAAAAATAGCAGCTTCCACAAGATCAAAGGACAACTCCACTGAAAGTCTTGTCACCCAGAAGCTCTAGAAAACCCTCTTTGTGCTCTGCATTGATGGGAAGTATATAAAATTGTAAAGAATGTATGGATGTGAAATTTTTGCTGTGGACAAGGGTGATTATGCTTTTGCAGACAGAAAGACTAAAGAGAAATAGTAAAGGCCACATTTAGTTTTGTTTGTATTGGATTAAGATTTCTCCTATTTTAGTAATTTACTAGCAGCAATTATAATTTCATGTTTTAATTACATCAGAAGTCACGAATTCCATCATGGAATCATACCAATAGTTCATCCAATATAAGCTTTCAAAACCATGATTTCCAGGAATGCTCCTAACTTATACTATTTGACCCTTCAAGTGCCACAGATCAGTCTCTGCAGATGAACCTGGATTTGTGTAATTAACACAAAAGCAAAGATAGCTGTATTTACTATGATGCATAACTGGAAAAACAAGACAGAGTAAAAGAAAAAGTGTAAATAATTTTTCATAGTTTTCAGTGAACTTTTATTAGGCTCATTGTGACTTCATGTTATGCTGGGCAGCAAAACCTTGATCAACTCCTGGAAAATAACCAGCTCACTCAAGGAGAGCACATGTACATAAATTCCCTGTCTGGTTCCACAAATGGACGTCATTATTTTAAGACAAATAATGCTGACTACATAGCAACCTGGCAAGCATTTCAGGAGGCAGCTGGGATGCCTGGTCCAGCATACCAGTGAGATGAGCAAATTTTGGTGAAACCTTACACTTCAGTGGTTCAAAAAAATGTTTGGGGCTATTTTGTTTTTCAAAGATCAAAGTCCTGAACTGTGAAGAGTAGGTGTTGGGAAGACTAAGTGAAAAGAGAAAAAGTTATTGAGCTTTATGAGTAAACAGTAACATGTTCTCTAGCAAATAGCTGGTCTATTGATTTCAGGCTTTTAGGTCAAACAAGAACACAGACAATTATGTAAAATATTAACTAACAGCAAGAGAACGAAATTGTTTCTATTCAAACTCAGGGTAGAAAATGGTTTCCTAATAATTTAAAATAAAAATATTTTTACTTTTTATTATAGTACTTTACTGTTAAATATATAAAGAATATATATGTTTATATGTGTATAATACTTTTTGTAAATTAGTTTTTAATAGTTAGAAAAAGCGTTGGAAATTCTGATGTATTCATGATAGCTCAAAAAGAATACTTGTCCCCTAGTAGCTTCAATCTATTGTCTTTGCCAATTTCATATCCAACTATATATAAAGTATGCACCACAGTACGAGAGCAATACCATAGCCCTAGTAACATAAATCAGAAACATGAAGGATTCTTCAACAGAAAAACAAAGGTTAAGTACTAATCCACTGAAAAAAAGTATGCCCATCTAAATTGCAAACTGCTTGGTTAATTTTGCTTTAAAATATTGGTTTTGAAATAATTCATACTCTAAAATGCAAATACTGAAAAGCAAGTATTTAACACGAAAGGTATTAAACATCACCTGCGTTTGGGCATGTAATATATAAATTGTTCTAAGTTCTTCAAGGTACTTTTAGGGACAAGAAATAGATTCCTAACTCTTAACCTTACAAATAAAACACTGCTGAATTTATAATTTTATCCGGCATTTCTCAGCAATTAGCTTTAGAATTTTAAATTTAAAAGGGGGAACAGGTAGTTTTTTTACTGCTGAATATGCAGATTGCATGTAATCATTTAGTCAGACCAAAATCACAAACAAAGAATAACTGAAAAATTAGACAAGCAGTTGGGAAAATATGTAAAAAATTACAGATTATTATATTACCTTCTAATATTCTGAAGTGACAAAGTCTGTACAAAGAACATACTTTCATTGTGCAATTACTTGTGCAATATTGCAATAGCTAAGGTAATCTTGTGCTATTTGCTCTGTAGGATTGAATTGAGGATTCATGAGTTTTTTCGTATTTGTCAAGCAACTGGAGTCAGGAATTTCTACAGATGCTATGTGTTCCAGAAATCACATAGCAGATGATTGAGTAAAAAATAGTTATGGGCTGGTTTTTTTCCCAGTTCAGGCTAAATCATTCTGCCTAGCTCCTGTATGTAATTAGTATAGTCTAGTTCAGTTAAGCTGCAAACCACCTGCCTGTGCACAAGGACAAGAACAAGATGCCAGGGCTAAATCCCAGGAGTTTTAAAACAATGGTAATTTTCTTAGTTTTACATTTTCACATTTCTCTAGGTCCTGAGAGCAATCTGAATTAGACTATACATCCTCCAGAGGCTCCTTCCAACATGTGGTATTCTATGATCAGCAGACATAGCACTAACAATGGTTGTATTTAAAGGCTTCCTATAGCAATATTTCTGAGCTCGTTTTTGACTCTGAAACTTCCACTAATTTTCAGAATGTCATAACCACACACTGTTACGCAGGAATTGATGTTTGCCCCAAAGCCACTTCTGCACTCCCACTGGAATACACTGAAAATAAACACTAGGGAAAAACTGTAATCAAATTAACTTTATTAGCTCAAATATCTGTGATAATGAAATCCGTATTTTGAGTCCCTCATGTTTAGTACAAACTCATGGGTACCATTTTAGGTGTATCACGTTTTCAAAACTAAAAATCTAGTGACAAAGAATGCAAATACAAAACAGGAATACTAAGCAGTATACAATGCTCTAAAAAGTCAAAGTCTACAGAACTTTACAAAAAATTCACTAATTTTACTGAGACATCCAAGACATAATCTTGCAAGTCTCAAGAACAGTTCAAACATTCAACCAACTTCAAATGCTGGTAACACTTGGTATACTTTCCTGTATTTCAGAGACAGATCCTACAGTATCAGTTCCAGAGCTAACATTTACTACCTGAAGTCTACTTTTGTCTCCTCTCACTCCATTACTTGGACTTGCAGTTTCATTTGTTTCAAGGATGTGTTTCTTAGAGGAATAATTTTTGCTTTTTTCATCAGGAATACCATTGGATATTCTGCTATCATCACTTTTGATTTGTACGCTGGAATCAGCAAATGAATGCAGACTGGTAGCCAACTGCCTTGCTGAGTGATGTCCTTTTGCTTGTTCATTTTGTTTGACTCTCCACTCAGATAATACTGGAGTACTACTTCGAGTTTTATTCTCTTTATTTTGGTTAATTATTTGAGCTTCATTTTCTTTCCACAAACCTGGCTGATACTGCTGTCCAGAAGCCTGAAGTTCTCTTATTTCTCTAAGTGATGAAAAGGCATTATTCACAACCATCTGGGACTGAAATGTGCCAGGAAGTGGAAGTTGGATGTCCCCAGCCCTGTTCTGAAACAAAAGATTCCAATGAAAAAACAGGCAACTAGAGGGGAAAAAAAAGCAGTTTTGTAAGTGCCATATATACTGCCATATTGAGTCTGCAGAGCAAAATACAGTTTTTACCTCGTAAGATGTAGCAGAGCAAAAGCAATTAAACAATTTTTATCACCCTTCAAAACAGATTTCTGAAGATTGCTAGGGTGATAATGACACAGGGTAGGCACATTACGGTTTCACATATAACTTGAAATTTATACCAGAGATATGTCAGTTACACAAGAGCAGACAAAACTTAATCACATCTATCATCCCAAAACACCTGCAATTCCTTATGTTTCCTAGCAATTCACAGAAGTATAATCTCAACACTACACCGCAACACCCAGCTGCTACAAGAACCCAAACTAATCACCAGTATTGGGAGGTAAGAACAAGAGTCTTCAAACTGCAAAACTGGATATTCTCTCCACACTGTTAAAACAACCGCCAAATTTTTAACATTAGATTTAAGGAACCCATTTGTTCTTGAGGAATTTAAAACAGAGTGGAAGACTTTGGATATAAGAAACACACTGGAATGCAGAGTGATTCTTGGTATGACAGTTTTACTCAATTTAGACATAACTGTAGTCCTCCAGTATCTAAATTTTTAACAGCCTTAAAAAAGCCTGGGTCTTTTTCCTTTGTTATAGGGATTTTAACATATCCTTTGAAAAATCCTCAAGGTTTACTATTAATGCACACAGTAGAACCTAAAACCTTATGCAATATTTAAAAATACTAAAAATGTGTAGTTGCCTGAAGCTCGTGTCATGGCCACAGGGAAATCTATACTGGACATATACACTATAATTACTTAAATAATTTACAATTTTCAGGACATATACAATATAATTACTTACTAGATAATATACCATTTTCAGAAGGTACATTGTATGGCCTCTCCTGTAAGACCAGGGTTCTTAGAAACACTATACTTCATTATTAAATGTTTCTAAAAAACCTTATCATGGTATTTTCCAATTTGAATGGATGCATTTCACTACTGGAACTTCCTATTTCAGACTAGTAAACAACACAATTACCACTAAAGTTTAACAGGTTACAAAATACTTCAGTTTGTGCTCCAAGTGTTAAACACATTAAAAGCTTACATTAATCAGTGAATTATTATGCTATGTATAAATGCAGCTATAGCAAAGGGTTCCAGTAATAATTTCATGAATCAGAGGGGAATTAACAGCTGAAAAGTGCATTAAACAGTATAAAGCAGAATTGCCTCCAGCATTCCTTATAAAGACTTACTTTGCTATTCTCAGTATGCTCCTGTCTTTCTTCTTCAAAAGACTTCTCCTTTATCACAGGCTTACTAAGAGTAGCATTCATTTGTGGATGCCCCAAAATACCAAAATCTGATTGATCTATCCCAGCTAATACAGCAAGTTGTCCAAGCCTGTAAAATAAATGTTTAGTAGAAAATCACACTAACCATTATTACTTTGAAAGACCAAACATTCAAAAACAGAAGTAGAATCTGTTAAAGCTTTGAACATAGTTTTCCATTACTTTACGTGAAACTCAGAGTATCTTAACAAGACAAAAACAAGTAGCTGAAAGTATTTTCTTGTCTTTGCACAAATTAGCCCTCAAATTCAAAACAAGTGTTACAAGGCTGAGAATGAAGCTCTTCTAGTTAGCAGTGAACTCAGAGCAGCATACTGGCAATGAGATTCCCTGTCAGGCAGAACAAAGATTAACACTGCCATTCAAACAGAAATTGGTGCACAAATAGCATAATCTCTTTACATGTCAATGACAAGCTTCATAAATACCATTATGTTGGGTCATGTGCCAGCTTGTAAGATGGCCAAACCAATCACATGCGGGTTTTAAGCCTCAGTAAAAAGTGGAAAGGGCAGACATTAACTGATAGCATGGCATATGATATATATAAGCTTACTGAGAAGAGTATTCTTCATGACTGGGATTCTTTAACGTTCAGTGAAGCTCCTTATTGCTATGAATAGACATAGGGTCCATAGTAAAGAAACTTTTTTCATGTGGTAAAAATGCATTTTTCCTTTCCTGAGAAGTTTGAAACTCCTGTGGTAATGGCAATACTACAAACTGATTGTCACAAAAATTAAAATAAAGCCTTAGGGTGAAATTTACAGTAAGTTAGAATCATTGAATCATGGAATCATAAAGGCTGAAAAAGATCTCTTAATATCATCAAGTCCTGCCATTAATCTAACACTGCTAGGTTCATCCTTAAACCATGTCCCTAAGTGTCCAGATGTTTTCTGGACACTTGCAGGGTGGAACGTTCCTGGACAGCCTGTTCCAATGTCTGACCATACTTTCAGAGAGGAAATTTTTTCTAATGTCCCTTCTAAACTTCACATGTCACAACTTGAGGCCATCGTCACTTAGGTGCTGAGTTATATCACCACCATTTGGATAGGGAGGACAAATAAAATCTTCTGTGATATTCTCTGAATACACAGAGTAAACTACAACACATATTCATATCATTCCCTTCTTGTGGATGAGACTGCTGTGCTTGGTCATACAAGCTTTACAAATTGGGTTCAAGCTGAAATTGTTTGAAAAATGGGAAGGATAAACCATCCTGACAAATTGCAGGTACAGTGGTAATACAAACTTTAATTAATATTCTCTGAAATAACTGTAGTAGTAGCAGTACTACTAGTAACAATAAATAGTGACTTAAAATACAAAGGCTGGAGATATAAATCCCATGTATCCCAGTACATACTGCAATGTAGATTTCCATACTTCAATTAGTGAATGGAGAGCACAAGGTAACAGGACATTGTCTGAAGGCAGTTCAACTGCATTTTAAGCCTTTCATATTAAGGGAATGCTAAGAGCCAAAGGTGATCACTAAAGACTTGTAAACAGGCTTTAATAGAAGCTTTCTACTCTTTTGGCGTAGGCTTCTTGAAAGCCTTTCCCAAAGTCAGATACATGCTCAGCTGTAGAGTGCTTAGGTCATGCTTTTGCCACTAGGAAAATACTAAATAATAGGTACATGGCTAATTTATTTTCCTTTGCTCTCTGAGAGTACAGACCTAGAAATCTGGCAGGGTAGCAGGCAGCATACTTCATTGAAAGAGTAGTTTTGGAAAGATCTCAGGAAAAACAGCAAGACTTAAAGTGACAACCTACCCAGCACCTTTAAGGAGGTCTAAAAAAGCATGAAACTTTTGAAATGAGTTCTCAATGCTGCCTAGAACACCTTCATCTTCCAAAATCATGCTGGTTACTGATTGTGCATGAAGAACCTCGGATAGGGAGATATTTAGACTCCTTAGTCTTGCATTTTCAATTTCCAGCTATGCAGGGGGGGAAAAAAAAGAAAGAAATTTCTTTCATTTTCAGTTTAAAAGACCCAAAATATCAAACCTCACCTGTTTAAGCAGCATCATAACTGATGTAACAAGATGCAGAGTTGGCTGTACCACACTCTTTCAAGGCACTGTTACATGAGCTCTGTGCAGGTCTGCTTATCCACAGCTGCAGTTCTATGCTAGCACAGATATTCCTGCAGGCACTCAAAACCACTGGCTTAGCACTGCCTTCAGTATGTACAGGATGTTACAGATCAAGTACAAGCAGAAAAAATTAGTTCACATATTGTTTTACTTTGCTTGTATTATATGACATGTTAACACCAAAGAATTTATTTTACTAGTAAAAAATTATTAATGAAGGCCAATGTCCTTATATTTACCACTCTATACTGGGGGGATGCATATGACTGTTATCTCTCCCCTGCACTTGTATCTCTCTCCTGTCTTGTATTTTTTATGAGGATGAAAAAATTATAGATTGTATAGTGGACTGTAGGTGATAAATAAGCAACAAAATAAACACTTTTAGAGATTAATGCTTATTCCATCTCCTGGTACAAGGTGCCAAGTCCAACCAGCCTAGCCTTTACAGAGGAAGATTTCTTGTAGGGGGTGTTTAGCCTAAAAAGCATTTAAGGATCTAAACAACAGACAGGCAGCAGAGCTCACTGTGCACATCACATTAAACATGAAGATAGTCACACAAGAGGTCAACAATCTGTCTTTGAGGAGTGCAGAGTTCTTGGTGGATATCTGTTCCCTGTACTGTGGGCTATCACTTGTTGCTCATATTTCAAAGGATACCACCACTTTCACTCCCCTCTAAATCACATGTAAGGACCAAGTCCAGTTGCTTACACTACCTTACACTCAACTATATAACAAGAAATTCTGCTTATTCATGCAGAAGAATATTTTTAGGTTAGCAACAGTAGAGGAAAACAGATCTTGCAATTCAGCTGTGGTAAGTTGTTTAGTTTTGTCAAAGTTGAACTGCACTTCACAACAACTGACATGCAGAAAACCATCCAATATGGTTAATGCCTGCAAAAATAAAACTTAAAAACCAAAGGTACAGAATAAACCAAATTGAATAACAGTTGTGACACACAGCTTTCAGCAACAATCATGGTAAGCGAGTTGGGAGACAAAGAACTATCCATGTGTACATACTGCAAATAGATTTAATCACTTTCTTGAGAAAAGCAAGTATCAGGATGCCCCAGATCATAAGTGTTTCAGAAAATGAATAAAACACATTGAAAGAGTAGCTTGAGTTGGAGTTCAAGGCTCTGGAACAGAATCAGTAGAACAAACATTACTAAACACAGATTTCATCACTGCCCTTAAGACCAGTAAACGATCCACGTGACTTTGAACTGAAACTCTGGAAGCTACCACATTAGTCATCATGGATAATTACCCCTAAGCAAGTGCATTCTCTGAGCAGTGTCTCCTTTAAAAGTAAAGATCATTAATAGTTAAGTATCTTTACCTCTAGTAATCGTTCCTCAGCTTTTACTCTAGCTTTCTGTTCTTCCTTTAGTTTTTCCATGCATTCTTCCAGCTCCAACTACCAAAACACAGATAAACTATCATGAAGTTTATCTCAAAATGCCACACTAACATGCAATAAAAAGAAAACAACTTAGCAGCTAGCAAATGGCATTCCAAACATACCTTCTTCAAAAATACAAGACAGAGGTCTACCAGTACATGGTAGGATAAGACAGAGAAGTAGAATTAAGTGTAATTCACTTAACAGATTTGTAAGACTTGAACAGATCACATGAAATTACAGTCCAAGTCTCTTTGGTCTATGACATAACCATCAAGAATGCATACTCTTCTCTACTTCACCTTTTCAAGCATCATTTTTAACTAAATATATCTACATCATCAAAAGCTCAAATTGGGCTCTAATAAGAAATCCTTAGCAGTTATATCTAGATTTTCCAACTATACTCTTTATCCAGGATTTTATTCCTTCCTTTATTCCTTCTTATAGTTGTAAGAATACAAAATTGTGAAGAACTGTACTCTCAGTAGTGAGAATACAAATTCTGAAGTGTAAGAATTGTACTCTTTCTAATTGGTTTCACTTAGGTCTTCAGTAAAAAGTTTTTCACAATTCCTAGTGTTGCATTAGCAACAATAAAAACAAATCCAAAACACCCTAATAAATATATTCTAGTCTTATTCATAATATGCCTAAATTTGTATTTTAATTAAAATCTGCTTCAGTAAGAGTAGCCAAGATTTGCAATACCACATTTTCTCGCATCCCCACAGAGCATTATTGTCTTTAATTACAGTATCTGAACTAGAAAAACACATAAGACTTTTTTGTTCTTGCACACCTAAACAATCTTCTGGTTCAAAAGATGAAAAATGTTCAAATTATCAAGCTATCCTATTTTTCAGAGGTTAGACTATACAAATCAACAGTATACAAAACTTCTCCCTTTCACTTTGTATACAAGCAAATATATGTAAAAGGACACTGCATTTTGTACACACTGTGTCAACTAGTTCTCAAGAGAATCAAAGATTCAAGTAGTACTGAAATAGTTTATTCACTAGTAAAAGCTTATTCAAGTGATGCTACTGCACTACACATAAGCAATCAACTGAGAAGACTAGTGTGCAACAGAATGCATAGTAAAAATAAGCCTTCTACAAATGCAAAGGTGTTATAAGTTGCAAGGTACTTTTGCAACTGGTTCCAAGATGCAGGTTCTAGAAAACTCTATGTAGACTTCCTAGTGACAAGCACTCAAAGTGATGATTATGGGTCTGTCACTATTCCAGTGAAGCCCACTCCTAAAATCCTTAGACTAGCATCGACCAAGCAAATGGTGCAAGTAGAAAGTTAGTCATACCTTTATCATACTCATATTTGAGCATCAAAACAGATTTAGCACTATCTCTAACCTGTAGGCATAGGGTGGAGGGCAACTACCTAAGGAGAACCATCCACAAATACCATAATCTTACTGTCATCTACCTTTGAACATGTGGAAATAATGGGAGCTATAGAACTTCTACATAAACAGCACAGAAAGTAGAAAACATAATGTTCTGCACTGACAACTTGACATGTAACCTGGAATCCCCCAACCTAGCTTTGAAGATCAGTATTAGCTATCACAGACTGAAGAATTCTTACCCTCCCAAATAGCGCAGATGCATATATATGATTATTTGTATTTTGAAGTTTCTAGGACATAGGCTAGGAACTCTATTTCTAATATTTTATGTTATGGACATATTTTAGATAATTTTAAAGATGAAAGCACTGGCCTTTTTCTTCAAATTGCTGGTTTGTAATGTTAAAAATGAATGGCTTAGACAGTAATCAAATTATTATGATTTTTTGAACAGAAATGTAGGTGTTTTATCACACTCTAGATGTACATAGTATTTCATGGTTATGGGCCAAGTTCATAACAAAACTGAACACTGCACTTGCACCTCCTTGTAAGCAATATCAAAGCCAGCATTTAAAGAAACTAATTGTCACCATTATATTACAAGTATATATACATTTTTATCTTTGATTTGCTTTTAAGAAATTCACTAGTTGACACAATGCCCAAGTCTCTGTGCCAAAAATAAAAAATAAAATTGATATCAGAGTTAAATGTACATCCAAGCTACAAGACTAAGGCTTCAAATACTACAGCCCAAAAAAGCAGCACTGATAGACTTTAAGATGAAACTGAATACCAAAATATAGGGAGCCCTCAGAATTACCACAAGCAGTATGTCTGTTCAACACTAGACAGAGGTATAAAACTGAAGTTTAAAAAATATATATTTTAAAGAATGTAGTAACTGATCAGCCATGTTCTTCTATTTAACTGCATCATACTTTAAAGAAATAAACAGTTACAGTGCAATCTCTACTTCTTTGCAATTCACAAAGTAGTGAGATGTAGAAAGAGCTGCCCTGCTAACTCAATTAAGGGTGAAGTTCATCATATAAATCCCTAGTTAAAATTTAAAAGTATGGGAGTTACCTCAACTACATACTTCATCAAAACCAACTGTGACATTTCATTCCCTCTAGTGGAAGGAGAGAGTATTTATCAGTTCTCATTTTCCATTTAAGCAGATACTAGGCTTTCACTGGCCAAGGCTTTTTTTTTTAGTGAAAACACAACTAAGTACTATTTGTTTCATTAAGCAGTATGCTTAAAGTCCCTTTTTCTGCAGAAGGATGTAGAGCCTTGCATACTTAAGTGAAAGTCTAGTCGTTCAGTCACATCAAGCGATGTTTAGAGTTTTTTTTTTTGACAAAGCAGCAGTTTAAGGAACTTCTACCTCTTACTGTTTACTCCCACTCTGCATTCCCATCATTGCTCTAACACAACTGGTTGTCCCATTTACTGAAAGGCCTGCTACCACCAATTACACTGGACTATTTTTCCATTAGATCAGTTCCTCAAAGCACCTCCCATCCCATGCTGCTGCACAGTAACAGCTGTTTAATGACAGTCTTACGACCAGATAAATGTGAAGAGGAGCACAAGACAAAAAGATTGAAGTAAGAAAGGAAAAGGCACTAAGTGACAGAGGGAAAAGGGACAATTCAGTGGGGCCAATCTGGTGGTCTGATTGTGCCATAATGTGAAACACGCTTTGTGTGAAGGTAACAAAACAATGGGTGAGGCACAAAATCAGGTGCAGAAACTGGTGCTATCTGATAAGCAACCATGGCCTAAGAAAGTATTTTGGTTTTCAAATTCAGAAAGTCATTAAAATCTGGACCTTTACAAGTACACAAAAACCAAAATTTTGGGGTAGGTTGCCAAAATTTGTGGGTTTCTCTCTAAGGAAGTTCAAATTGATCACAAATTGTCTCTTCCTTATAGCTGCCCTACATGTAGTACTACAGCTAACATCAACGTGTTACCTGTAGTATGGTCAGTATGACATCCTATTGGTCAGTATGACCCTTCCACAAAGCACAAAACACTGCCTGCCTCTGCTGTGTGATGTGAATGTAATATTCTTCCCTCTCCAAACAGTAAGAATAAATACATCAAAAGCTTTCTACATGCATAGTAGTTCCTACACAGATGTTTTCAGAGCAATTTGCATATCATACAGAATTCCATTATTTCAGACACACTGCTCTTGATAAAAGTGTTTAAGCCACCACACAGCACAACATCAATACATTGCACACTAACAGTAGAAACTGCCATTAAACTGATTTCCAGCAAGATGTGAAAACCTTGAAATCTTCCTGAACAAAAGCTCTAGGGAGAAGATCTAAAGAAAAGTATACATCAGCTGAAAAGGCTGGTTGCTATTAAAATACTGCAAATATGCAATCCTTTTGCTTTCCACAACTCTATCCTACCCGAAACATTCCCACTACTGATAAATATACAGCAAGTTAAAATTTAATTTCACTCCTCTTACAAAAAGACAGGTATACAGCCCAGTATTTAAACATACAACCAGCATATTCACCCAGTGTGGTGCTCTGAAAATAACCAGGAAACACTAACTGTAGATCTTATTTACAGAAGTAATCATTGGTTTCTCTGAAAAAAATTTAAATCTTAACACTTCAGAAACAGTTAACTCATTTATTCTGCCTGCAGGTGTTACTTTATAATAGTGCTAGATTACCTCAGGAGCATTACAGAGCCGCTGATATATATCTTTTTTCCACCCCTTTCTTTTGTAAGAACATTCCCAATCAAGACAAGTAAAGAAATAGTCCATTTCACTACTGCTAAGTTTAAGTATTGAAGTAGAAGGAATAATAAAAAGCAAATAAAAAAAATTACTAGGCTCAATTATAAAATGGAACTCAACCACTTTTAGTTATTTTTGTAATTATTTTTAAACAACAGTAATTTCTATATTTTAGCTCTTAGAAACAACCCTAAGTTATTTTTGTAAAGGAAACACTTGAAAGAAAATACTACAGGCAATAACACTGACCAAAAGATCTGTGCACTATGATGCAAGATTGAACACAGAAATTACACATGCTGCAGCTGTATTAAGTTATTCTGAAATCCTGCTCCAAAACTGATTATTTGCTTAATTACAGTTTTCTGAATAAAATATGGTTGAATTTATGTAATTTGCCTTTATGGAGTCTAAGACATGGAACCTGTTGTTACCTGTAACTGTTGATATTGTGCTACATCAGTCTTATCTAATGATTTTGACAAATCAGTCTGCTGGACAACATCCTCTATATCTTCTGTGTCTTCAGTTTCAGATGTAGAAGCACGTTCTAGTATCACTTTCACAGGAACACCTGTCTAGTTATACCGGAAAAGAAAAACAGGCCCACTCATAGCATTAAAATGTTCAGCAAAAATCAAAGATTATTTAAATTAGACTTTTGATATTATTTAAAGTTGTTTCCCAGAGTCCTTTATAATGTATACACATTGCCCAGCCATACAACTTTGAAATAAATTTGCATTAAAAAAACAATCCTATGTGTGCCTGTGTTGAGTATTTGTGGTGAGGATTTAGTAACAGAGTCAGCCCCTGAAAGGCACAGCCAGGGCTGCCCCACACAAAACATACCAGTCCCAGCTGACCCACCACAAGGCAAAAAAATGCCAGACAGGAACAAAAAGTGGGAACAAAAAGAGTGAGAAAAAGCAGAGGGAACATCAGGCTGGGAGCAGGAAGAGGCATTCCATGGTGGAGCCAATACCCTCATTCCAGCCAGGGAAGACCCATGTCAGAACAGAGGGATGGGTCAAAGGAGCTGCTGCCTACAGGCATCCTGTGCCAGCCCACATTTCCCCAACAGACTGCAGTCCATAGGAAGCCTACACCAGAGCAGAGGATAACTGGTGGCTTCTGCAGCCATTGCATCCTTCTGAAATGGAAATGAGATACAAAGGAGAAGGAAGAAAGACGGGGTTTTTCTTCTCCTGCTGGCAAAGCAGCTCACAGAGAGGTGCAAAAACAAGTACATAATCTAAGACAGGAGAGATGGCGCAGAAAGCATTCTGAGAAAAATGCTTTGGTTATTCTTATTGCCTAAGGAGGGATTGTGCCTATACTCCAACTCAGTTAGCTGGTAAGACTAAGAACCCAAAAGCTACACAGATAGAAATGGAAATAAACTAAGTATCAAAGAAGCTTTAACCAAAGGCCGATATAAACTACTTTTTTTCACTCCTGTCAGTAAGAATCTTTAAAATTATGCTCCTGTCTTAACTTTCAGACAATGAGATTCTGTTAAGAACATTTTCCCCTTTTTTCAAGCATCTACCCACTAAAAACAAAATCAGTGTGTGAGGAGAAATAGTACCTGAATCTTCAATGGCAACTCTCCAGCACAATCCGCTGCCCTGCCTCTGAAGTTTGGGGAAAAAAACCAAAACGATACTTTTGAGGAAAGTAGGTTTATAATGTTCCAAACACAAGATTCTAGGACAGGTGAAGCAATAAGAATAAATAAACAGCATCAGACACTGCATTACATCCCTGTAAGCCTCATTACATTCCCATTTTGATAAGTACTCCCTAGTTAATTATGATTTAGAGCAACACTACTGGATGCTAACATTAATATCTTCAGTACATATCTTACTTAGTTAATTATTTTGAACTAAAGTCAACAGGAGAATTTGGTCTTCAGAGTTTATGTGCAGCTTAATAACCACACTTGCAATAGAGTATTATGGAATTTTTTGTTTAAATAGTTATATAGCTTCCATTTTGAGAGGCCAAGATCTAGGGAATGGATTTTAAAAACAAAAACAAACAAGAACTGTTTCAAAAGACGACTTTATTGTGTAAGTTTTATTTTAATTTACAGGTCTTAGATGATCTTTATGCTGAGATGGAGTGGGGTGAAGCAACAAAAAGAGGCAGGAAAACACCTAAGCACTATGAACTGGATCTCAAACCAACCATACTACAAGTTTAGAACACTACCTTGCCTCTTCAGCTATGATACATTTCATAAATCATTATTAACAAAAGAACAAGCAGACAAGGCAGGTTTGGTTGTGGTGGGGTTTTTTGCTACATATGAATACTCCTATGGCTATCATGTATTTTTGTGCATTTAAAATCCTTACAAGAGAAAAATTAATGTAAAATCCTCAAAATTTATATAACAGAAAGAACTATGATGACATTCTGTGTATAATTTTCAAATCGAATTTTAAAACGCTAACATTGCTCTCTACTGTATTTATCATGCAAATTTTATTGTTTAGTATTTTCTCTTGTATTATAAAAACCTCACCTGTATCTCTTTGCACGTTCTGCAGTCCGCCAAGGAAGGAAGCCCCTTGTACCTGGTGGTAGTGGTTTTGGTGAGTAACTCTCTCTCACAGTGGAATTTTTTTTCCCAGGACTTACAGATTTTTTAGATGATAATCCTGGATTGAAGAGTAAGACCAGAAGAAAAGAGAATTCAATACCTTATTATTCACATACCAATTCATAATTATTAACATACTCATTGTTCATAAAATGTTCTATGTAATAATAAAGACTGTAAGAAATCTGCCACTCAGTCTAATTTTGCTAAAGTGTCCAAAAACTTGAGATTATAAAATGGTATAGTTAACTGCTGTTAGGTTGATACAACACAAGCTGGTTTTCAAAAAAGAAGGCAAAGCTTTGTAGCAGAAGAGGTTTAGATGGTTTTAGACCAACCACATAGATAATAAAGGCATATGTTTGAAATTGCCCTCTAGTGGCTTTAGAATGAAGAACATTATTTTATTTATGGGCAAAATAATTAAAAATAAAGCTTGTACAGAACACCAGCAATCTCTTCCCTTCACAAGACTAATAAGAAAAAGTAGGGTTCACTGGTCTGATCTTTTGTTATTGTTTAAATCAGACAGCATCAAAGTAAACTCAGAAAGAAACCCAATAGGGATCATCATTCTACCTCACAATCTCTCTAAGCTAGAAACTAGTAAGTCTTGGAAACTAATACAACTAATACAACTAATGTTGTATTTCCTACAGTTAATCTAGTGAGAACTCGGGTTATCATTTCTCTAAGATGAGTAAAATAACTGATTTTGTAATGGTATAGAAATGCATCCCTTAGTGAATGGGAGTCAAAATATCTATTCATTCTGAACATAATAAACAGGATGGTTTTCACCTTGACTCCCTTCTTCACTTAAAAAAAACAACCTGAAAGCACATAAAACGAACAACCCCAAAACAGAAAAGACAAAAAACCACAAAACTCTCCACAACCACATTTGCCAGGCATTTTTAGTTTCCACCACCACCCTGATCACTTACCTCTCTGCTTCCAGATAACTAAAGTGAAGACAAGAGACAGTGAAATGTATTACAGTGAAATTTTTAGTAGCTTACTGAAAAATATTTACTATCGCAGCTATCAGTACTTAATTATAAATATCCAAGATACCTATGTTATTTTAAACATACTATTTATAACAGGTTTACATGAAGTTAAAGAAAAAATCTTAAAACATTTTGTACATCAGTTAAAAATGCTTGTTTGTTTGTTCTGGCAGAGGACAGCCTGCTACAGAAAGGTTACAACAGTAGACAAGTAGACAACTTGCTACTGCCAAGCTCTGAAGAAGTGAAAGCTTGTGGAGACACAGAATAAATATGCCTGATGCTTCCACAAATTTTAAGGTCAGCATATCCCACCATTTTTCCAGCCATGTATCTAGCAGCACTAGAAACAAGAGCAAGTTTCCTACAGATACCAATGATGATAGAAGGTGCATTATATAATTAAGAAGAAACAGAATGGGTTTTTTTTGAGACAAACATTCTGTAAAACACTAACATTTAGACACATAATATATTTTTAATTTAAACTCTTAAGCATTAAGATAAAATTTCCTAGACAAAATGTACTATAGGCAGAAAACAAAGAATTACCAATACGAATAGTAGCTTTTCCTTTCCGACCACTTCCTAGGACAATAGTTCTTTTCTTTGGCTTAGTTTTCAAAGCATCTTTGGAAGACGGAGAAGTCAGCCACTTAAACTGGAATTTGGTTTATATTTTAAAGAAAAAAAAATCTGTTCAGCAACTGAAAGTTGGAGAGGAGCTTATTTAAATTTAAAGGTAGTTTGTCAGATATAGAGAACACTGTACTTACAGGAAACTCTACAAACTGTAAAATCAAGAAAAAACTGAAGTGTAACAAGGCCCAAATTTAAGCAGATGATAGTCTACCAGAAAATGTTCTCAAAACACCACTATAATATCCCATCCAATATTATCCTTTCTCCTGTTATCATTCTACAGCAAAAATGCCCCAGCATCAACCCTATAAACAGGCAACCCTGGCTTCTGCACTTCATTCTCAGACAACTGGATTGATAGGAATGACTGGCTCAGACCAAAGTAATAAAAGCTTCCCTAATGTGATTTTGTATTACTGATAAAATCAGTATTTTAAAAAACATGAAGTTTATTTTTATTTACCTGTAACGAAAATTCATCCTTACAAAGTAAAAGCCCCAAAATAAAATCAAGACACAGTGATAATCAAAGGCCACAGCTGTACATCAAACTTCATTTCCTTACAGCAACAGCTCTATTCCTAAAGCCTCCCCTTGCCCTCATAAAAAGTTTAAATACTCCTGGTAGATATTCTAAAATTACTCTGCACTTACTTTTCAGTGTGCATCACTAATACAGGGCCTAGTGCTGGAGCAGTCATTGAAGAAAATACAGATGACATCAGCACAAGCCTTGTCTCACATAGCCCTTTTAAATCCCACATCAGAGTACTAGGAACAGTATGCCAGAACTATTCCCATTTAAAGCATCAGAATTATTAAAGTGCCATTACTGTGCTCTAAGTTTAATTCAAACATAGTCAAGGAAATTTTTTTTTCTCTTTGGATACAATTAATGCTTGTATAAATTTTGCTGTGTCTCCTGATGGATCTGGTCCCTGTGCAAGCAAATTGATCATTTTAAACTAAAACACACCCAGAAAGAGTTAAATTAAATTACAAGCTTCTAAGGGCAAAAGTAATTTTAATTTTGTTTTGCTAGACACCTAAAAGGGCAGCTTTACTAGGTTAAACCAAAAGTTCATCTTGCACATAGCCTGTCTCATCTCTGCTGTTGTTGTACAATATTTAAGCATCTAAGTATAAAGACAGCAAAATATAAAATCAGTGTTTTGAAAGTATCCTGTTTTGTAGATACCTTCAATGGATTATCCCTTGAGCTAGTCTCCGAGAAACTACACAAACTTTCATCACCTATTACACTTGGTCATATCTATGATGACAGTTCACTATACTGCTACACAGTGCTGCTAGAATATATAGCTTTTGTTTTAGCAAAAGCATCAATTAGCAGTAGACAATTATTCCTGCAAACCCAAAAAAAAAAGAGTCCAGAAGAGAATCAACCACATGCTACTGAAAAACAAACACCCACATTTTACACAAAGCAGGATGGAAGAAAAGACAGCTGTGACTAGCAGAAACAAAGCTATGTAGCAAACCAGTGGTAAGTTCTTCTTCATCCATGTTGTTAATGAAGAACGAAGAATTACTAGCACTGCCAATAAAACTTAAAATACCACACTAACTGGCTGAATATAGTACTAATGTCTTGAGTCAAGTAATCTTTCAGCATATGAAAGATTTCCCAGAGTTGCTTCTTTCTGTGGCCTGGATATCCAATTATCTTTAGCATTTCCAGGCAGATGTTATTTTCATGTGATCCCTGTGATATTTTTTAAGTTTAAATTGCATCTGCCAAGCAGAGAAAGTACCTCTTCACAACCAACTTCAACTTCTCAAAAAGGTATTCTAAAGTTTGAAGTGGGGAACTGTATTAATCCTCCAGAAATTCTACACACAAATTTTTACTTTATTAGACAGTCGCTACACATCCATAGCTCTGTCTTTATTTAGTCTTTTCAAAAAAAGAAGACATTAAATACCAATACAAGAACTGGGATTGCTGGGACTCCTTTGAGAACTGAATCAGATTTCTGTATATTTCAACAGCATACCTAATCATAAATGGTTTTAGATATTCAGTTTATGCACATTACTGTGAACTCTGTGTGAACAGTTAGACAAAGATGAATGGGGGTAATGCACTGTAACTGAATTCTGTTTTCATAGATGGTCTGCATTGTAAGGACAGTCCTGAGCAACTTTAAAAAATTTGGTTACAGGAGACAAGAAAGCGCTAAATTTCAAATTGTACTTTCCTTTACTTTTTAATTAGAAGTTAACTCTTACCATGTTGACAAGGATATACGTAGTAGAAAGCCCTCTGGCAGTCCTATATTTAGTTAATATTCTATGGTAATGCCCAAATACACACAGATTTTCTTTTTTCTTTCCACTAAATGTATATCCAGGTTTTATGACATGTGACACCTTTAATTCCATAAGAAATCATACAGAAAGCCCAATACATGTTTATCATAGTGGTTTTAGGTTTCCCCCTAGATAGTGGGATTTTTTTATTTATACTGAGTCAAACATCTGTTTAGAACTAAATAATTGTTTTAGATTCATTTTGAAAAAAGTCATCCTTAAAAAATTAAATGCAATGGAAGCTACAAAGAAAATCCCAAACTCATTCAAAATGTGTAAAACATACCTCTGAGTCAGCACTGCTTCCATTCTTGAGAACTCTTTCAATAATCTGTTTCATTAGAACATGACCTAGAATGAATTAGAACACCTTTTTAAGAATTTTCTGTAAGAGACAACACTTTTTGTGAACAAAGAGATCACTGAATAGTAAGTACATATTACCTATCCTGGTTGTTTTCCCATTTTAAAAATGTTTAGCAAATTATTGTGGCATGTTCTTTTTTTCTAAAAGCAGTTTACATTTCCCCATATAGTTACTGAAGAAGAAAAAAAACCCCAAAAACACAAAAAGAATAAATGCAGACACAGACACATACCAATTAATGGATTTTTTCTTACGTCAAGTACCACTAATGTTGTATTAGTTTGAAGAGCATCTAACAATGACCTCGCTCCTTCATTGGATATTCCACATTGCTGCAAATCAAGCGCTAAAATGTTTAAGGAGGCAAAAAAAAAAAAAAGAATCAGTGGAGGTACTACATTTAGTTAGTAATTTAATTTAATAGTTAATATCTAAAATAAATTAATCCTGCTGAAAACCTCTATTTCACAGGACTTGAAGCATGAGAACTAAGGACATGATGGTAACAGTCCTGTGTAAAAACAGGAGTATTGCTTTCGAAGAAGACAACTAGAACTTTTCAACATTAAGAAATAACTGTTAACATCTGCAGAGGAGGCAATATGAACCACTCTACAACCACTGTGGGCAGCCTGTGGCAGTGCTCAGTCACCCTCAAAGTAAGAGGGTGTCATCATGTTGAGGAAAAGCCTCCACAGTTTTCATCTCTACCCACTCCATCTTGCATTGTCCCCAGGTACCACTGGAAAGAGTCTGTCTCAATCTCCTTTACATCCTCCCTTCAGATATTTGTACACCTTGATCCCATTCTGAGCCTTCTCTTCTCCAAGCCAGAGCCCTAGCTTCCTCAGCCTTTTTGAAATTAGAGCTGCGGTAGTCCCTTCATCTTTAGTGGCATTTCACTGGACTTGCTCTAGTAGCTCCAGTTCCCTCCTGCACTTCAGATTCCATGACCTCACTTGTGCTGAGTAAAGAGGAAGGATCACCTCCCTCAACCTGCTCACAAAGTCCCTGCCTAACGCACCCCAAACACTACTGGCCCTCTTTGCGACAAAGGCATTCCACTGTTTCATGGGAAGCTTATTATCCATCAGGATCTGCAGCACCCTTTTTGCAAAGCTGCTTTTCAGCCCCCGCATGTTCTAGTGCACAGATTATTCCTGTCCAAGTGCAGGACTTTGCACTTCCATTTCTTAAACTCCATGGAGTTTCCATCAGCTCATTTATCCAGCCTGCTGAGGTCCCTCTAGATGGCAGCACATCCTTGCCTTTCTAGGGATCCAAGTAAGACGGCAGTTGCCTGCATCCTTCTTCCCAGACTTCTTGAAAATAGGCACATTAGCTATCCTCCTTCAGTCCTCATGCACCACCTCCCAATCACCACGATCTTTCAAAGACTACTGAGAGCGGCCTCAAAATTACATCAGCCAGCTCCCTCAGCACTTGTGAATGCATCCCATTAGGGCCTACGGACTGCTGCTTGTCCAGTTTGTTTACGTATTCTCTAACCTGATCCTCTTCCATCAGTAAGGATGTTATCTGTACACCTGCCTCAAACTAAAAAACCAAACTAATAAACAGATTATTTTATTCTGGTTATACACACAGAATGTTACGATTTACACCAGCACCATTAATAATTTTGTATAATTACTAGATACAGTGATAGATATACTGTAGAACAAATTCATTCTCAAAGATACTGAAGGACAATACTAGATAACACAATAGTATTCCAATACTTCAAAAGAGGAGATTTCTTTGAAAAAAAAGAGTACTCTTCCCAAGCTACACAGGTAAGTTATTCCTCTGGCTGCAACTGTTATAACTGATAATTTTAACTGCCTGCCACTACTGTATTTTAAGAGATGCAGTAGTGAGACATAGAAATAGTAGAAAAGACAGTAGCAGAGAAACAGAGATATGGAGATCTTGCTGAAATCCTTACAGCAACTAGTAATAACCAGATATGAAGTATATCAGGAATTTGCTGGTGTAGGCCACATTCTACATTATATGGAATATCTCAATACCTGTGTATCAGTATGTTTACAGGTACTATACAAGGAAACTCCTGAATTAGTTTGCTGTTCATTAGTAAAAGACTTAGTAATACCTTTTAGCCAAAGGTCCTCTCCTAGACAGTCTGCAAAGGCACTTGCTCCTCTATCTCCAGTAAGCATGTTGCAGTTCAAAGTAATCCGCCTCAAACCCGTCATATATTCAAGGTCAGGTCTCCTGTAACGTAGGCTTTCAGCCCATGCTTCACCATGTCTTCGTATTGCCTGGTGCTTTGCAAACAAAGAAGCTGTTACCAAGTGAAATGGCAAAGCCATAATTGACAACATGATCACAAATTACCTTTTTTTGTAAACCATATTCTATGGCTTGAAAGCTGTTATAAGAAATATATGCTGGTATAAGTACACCATTCCTGAATTCAAGAAACATAACTAATTTTTAAACCTTACCGGTAACTTGAATCTGTTTTGACTGCCCAGTTTGCAACACAAATTATTAAACCTGGCTACAAAGTATTTTATCACCTTCTTTTGACTTTCAAGGCACATTGCATAGGAAATAAATACATACTATAAATAAATACGAAATTTTGTGCTTTCACAGAAATCACAACTAACACTAATTAAAACATAGTACTAGGCAGAAACCTTCTGATCAATTAATCAGCAGCTTCTAAACTGCAAACTTGATTATTCTTACCCAGAGCTTCAGAATACTTGAGACTCTTCTCAAAATTACTGACAAATAAAGAAGCACCCTGGTAACAGGCCTAGTCTTCATTTAAAGAAAATACTCTACTATTTATAGTTTTTTTCTAAGAAATAGCGAATTTAAATTCCACACTAATAAAGTAAACAAAGTCACAGCTTTCATAAGACCATACAGTTAATTTTGGTATTCACACAAGCTCCTCATGCCTTAATGGATTTTGAGCTTTAAAGCAGAAGTAAAAAATTTAATTGATTAAGTTCTTACAAAAGACTCCATTCTAAGAAAGTTGATTAAACTACCTTTAATAAATTTGTTATATGTTCTGCCCCTCGCCACGTGAGGCTACATGCTGTGAAGTTTAGAAATCTGATAGTCACTGTATTCTTTATACTCTGACAGATTGCTGAAGAAAAAACAAAAGCACACATGTTATCTATACACAGCATTTCCACGTTATCAGAACACACGTTTTCAGCGGCCTATTAAGAGGCAACTTTAACAGCCAAAAGCTTTGACAAAGAACTAGTGCTGAAATACAGAGTATATTTTAAATACAATTAATGTGTCCTAAGTTTATACATTTCTAGTGCAAATGTTCAGCAAAGAATATCTGAACAAGCTAGAAAATATTTGATTTCAGTTAATTTATAGAAACTTAAACAAATCAGGAAAGGGTAAAGAAATATGAATGCTGTTTTAGATAAAAAAGTATAAACATCACTATAAAGTAGTATAGATATTTACTAGCCTGAAGTGAAGAAATTCAAGTCTTTAAATGCTACTAAGTTATGCAGAATAAAGTGAAGATTGTTCTTATAATCTCCATAGACAAATTTAAAACAGGAATAGAAATACTGAAAAATTTGCTTACCTATTTGGAAACTTAAAAGAGAAAAGTATATTTACAGGTTGTGATTCTGAACTTACTTTCCAGCCCTTCATCTCCAATTGGACAGTGGGCTAAAGAGACACTCTCCAGAGATGAAGCTGTGGACAAGCCCTAAAGAATAAAACAATGTTATCTGGCTTGAAAAGCAAAAAAGAAAAAAAAATAAATAGACAAGACCAAGTCACCCAAACTGCTCATCCTCTGTTCCTTACAAGAAACTCTAAGGGATTCAAACAAAGGTCAAAACCAGCAAACCTTCACCTCCAGTTTAAGCGGGTTCATTTCTTTAGCACAGAGGAAGCTTGCCCGTGGGCAACCAGCAGCAACCTCCCTCCCTAGAAGCCAGTCATGAGCAAACTGGAGCTTTTCAGTAACACATCTGAAGATCAGTTTTTATCTCCTTGGTGTCCCACAACTTCCCTTCTATAACATACACAGTGGTTTCAGTCATGAGCCTAAGTTACATGCCTCAAGCACACAGCAGAGATACTGCTAAGATCTTTCTAGTAAGCCTTGTGTTTCTATGACATTCAGTTAAGATCAGGTTATACTAAAAGTCTCAGCAGAATCATTCTACAATCATTCATGTAAAGACTACACAAAGATATCTTAGGAGACCTTTCCTGCAACAAATATATGCAAAGATTAGTTGCTACTGTTCTCTGTTCTGGGCATACTTCCCATTTATTTGAACTATTTGTATCTTTTGTACTATATGCACTGTGTATTTGTACATACTATTATATTCTCACCTTTGTTAAAAGTGCTAGGTCTCTTTCCCTCAGAAACAAACCCTGCAGTTCTAAATGTTTTAGTACATCTGATATACTGAGGCAGCCTTTCACAGCTTTGCATAGTTGGCCAGTCAAGTCTTTTGACAGAGTTGCTGGAATTCTCCTTCTAAAGTTAGTTTTGTATCTTTCAACACCTAGTGAAAAATAAAAACGACACATGAGTAAAATCCAGTCCCTGTTTGCTTAAGAGCAATTATAATCATACCTTCCTTTTTTTGTGTACTTTCTTAAATTACAATAATTCCTTAGGCATAACAATTCTTCCCCCCATGTATTCAATCACACAGAAGTTTTACGCATCAAGTTTTTAACATGAATACATCAACATACTTATCTTTTATACAGACCTGATTCTTCAAGACCATGTTGATGTAAACTTCTTATTCCAATAGAAGTCAGAGTCTTATTATGCCTGAGAGCATTCAGTAGTGGTGCCCAATCAGTATCTTTGATGTGATCTACAATTAGATCAATAGCATCACGAGTCACATTAGCCTTCACAGCTTTCAGTGGGAGAGAGCCTTGAAGTTCACAAAGATGTTCATAATGTGAGTAGAAATCCAGCATGCACCGTCTTCTTAATTTGACTGACTCAATCATTTCTTTTATGTGATAAATTTCTCTCTAAAATAAGAAAGGGGAAAGAATACAAACTTTTTTTTCAATATATAACTATCCTGCATCACAGTGCCAATTCAACACATCCAAAACATGAAAATGTTTCTGGATATTGTACAACATTTACACATCTTTAATGTGTAACTAAAAACCTTATGTCTTATGATGCTTACTACCTGTGCAAGTAAAGTTGAATGAGTAAAGGGCTGGGGGGAAAAAACCCCAAACGCCAAAAAACAACACATCTGCATTTCTATTCTCCTCACTCTAATAGGTATATCAAGAACACAAAAGCCCTGATCTTTAAGCACTGACTGTTGTAGAGATCTTCTTTTTATCTTAAGATCTATCTCTATAGCATCATGGTCTGTCCAAAAGCCTTGGACACTCCCTGACCCACTATCAAGGGAAACATACAGAACAGGTTTACTTCTCTACACAGAACTAGTTAACTTCTCTGCTACTTTAGTTCAAAGTCTTAATTATAATCACACATAATAAAATTTATTTTCTAAATATTTTTGTTATTGCATACCAGATATACATATCCCAGTAAAATTCCCTAAGCACTTTTCAGGCATAAGGTTTTGTTATACTTTAGTACCCACAGAGAGTAACACTAGTAACTTCCAAACAGAATCTCTAAATACTGTTATGACATAGCTATTAAGGGTTAAGTAATTGTACCATCTCAATAGGGACATTTGTCAGTATATGTAGAAGATACATTTATTTATTTATTTATTTATACTCAGGACAGCATTTCACATAGGATATCAAACATTATTCACACTGTAAACTTTTTTCTTTCTTGCACACACCAGAAAGCTTTAACCAATCTTCTGAAATATTCTGAATGTCTAATTAAGGCAAGTTATACTGAACATATAAAAGCATAAAAGCCATTCATAAAAGCATAATTTAGAAAAATAATATATTGTTAGCATCTAAATGACTGGAAATATAATAAAATACAAACTCTAATAATACCGTTTCTCCACACCCTTTTACTTTTTTTTTTATCTCTGATTTACTAGCATTTAACGACCACACTGTGGCCTCAGGAACAGAGATGACTGAATTAAAATCCAACACTTCAGGTTCAGAAAATGGCCATCAGTTTTACGGCACCAATGGCTTTTGGTAATGTATCAATGTGCAAAATATTAGCCTTTTTTCTCCAGAGCATAAGCAATATTCTTTTCACGGGGGCTTTCACTGCAACACCTTGACACTACAACTCTAACTGAGAAAGGAACTCTTGACCCTACCACTAAAGTTTAACCCACTTGTAGGAAGACGAAAAGGGACAAATTAATCAGACACACAATGCTCGCCAGAAGCGCTCCGGAACGGGCATCACCCGGTCGCTCCCGCACCCACAACGGCCCCGCCGTCCCCGGCCCTGACGTCCTCGTCTTCCCGGAACCGACTCCGCGGGCACCCCTCCCCCTCCGCCCGCGGGCCCGCAGTTACCGCTGCTAGCGCCGCTAACCGGCACTGCCCGGCGTTACCCGCCGTCCCCGGCGCTGCGCGGCGTTACCCGTTGTGACCCGGCGTTGCCCGCTGTAGCCGCCGTTGCCGGGCCCTGCCCCGCGGTGCGTTCCCGCCGTTGCCCGGCCCTGCCCCGCGGTGCGTTCCCGCCGTTCCCGCCGTTCCCGGGCCCTGCCCCGCGGTGCGTTCCCGCCGTTGCCGCCCCCCGCTCCTGGGCCCGGCGCCGCTGGCGCGGCCGCCGCGTGGCGCGCGAGGCCGGCCCCGATTGGCCGCCGCGCCGCCGCCCTCCCGCCCGCGTGCAAAATGGCCGCGCCCGGCCGTGGCGACGGCGGCGGTGTTACATAGCAACTGTACCGCCGGAGAGAGTACCGCTGCCCTTTCCTGAGCAACAACAAACAAACAAGAAAAAAAGGAAAAATATCCACCCCCAAACATACCAAAAAAAAAAAAAAAAACCCAAAACAAAAAACCCAAAAACAAGCAAAACAAAACCAACAAAAACCAAACAAAAAAGCCCAAACCACCAAAAAACCCAGACCCATTAAACAAACCAAAAGCCTGCAACGCAGTGCTAGAAGAAAGCAGGCACTACTTCAGCTTTCCGTCTGCAAAGCACGCGGGTAAGGAGCTCCACAGGTAGGGAAACGTTTTGATATACAGCAGTATTCACAGCCAGGAGGCCTGAGCCGTCCAGGAGGGTAACAAACTCGTATTTCACAGCTGTGATCCCAATTAGGTTGCTAGGTTACATCCACGGGATCACAGAGTTTTCATTAATATTCAGTACAGTGCATTTAGGGCAGAATAACTCAAAATGGAGTCCAGGTGCTGCTTCTAGAACTTGCAGTTCATTCATTGATAGGGACACCAGCTAATCAGGAAAAATTATTACTGTAGGTTGATGACTAAGAGCAATTTGGTTATTTTAAAAAATTATGCTTCTAATCCACTCACAGGCAGCAGGATTTAATCTCTAAAGGTGAGCAAACTTCAGAGAGCTTTCCACAGAAACTAGACAGGCCGCTGGAACATTCAGAGGACACTGTGTTTACACAGATGCAACGTTACTCACTGTCTTTGACTGACATCAGAAGCAACTGAAGCACCTTAAGTGCTATCAAGTGTACCAGAACCAGACTTATTTCAGTAAGTCTGATATCACCATCTGTACAAATTGTCTCACTGTGATGTTTGGGAAATTCAATGTAAAAGAGAAGAAACGCGGGACCATTATCAGTGAAATGGCAAACCCAATGTTTCCATAACTGTATGACAAAATATTTCCTGTGCTTGCCATAACTGTCAGTGTCACAGACCAAACTCAAGCAAAATAAAATTCATATATTTTCACGAATCTTTACTTTTAAAGGTTTCTTGTTCATGCTACTTATTTACACAGACATCTCCAAAATTGAAATTCAAAATCTTGCTGAGAAACTGCTTTGAGTTGCTCCCTACCAACCTTGGTTTTCTTATAAAATAATGCTAAGTGTCCCTTTCCTCTGCATTTGATTCAGTGCTTTAGATTTGGTTTCTATTTGCAACTCTCAATTTTTTGTTTTGGTTTGGTTTGATTTTGGTTTGGATGGGGTTTTTTTTGGGGGGGATTGGTTTTTTTTTTTTTTTTGGTTGGTTAGTTGCTGGTTTTCGTTTTGGTTTTGTTAGTTTGGGGGGATGGGTGGTTTTGTTTGGGGTTTTTTTTGGTTTTTTTGTTTTTGTTTTGGGGGGTTTTTTTGTCAGATTGTTTGTTTGTTTGTGGTTTTTTTTGGTTGGGTTTTTTTGTTGTTGTTTTTGTTTTTGTTAGTTTTTTTTTTTTAATTGGGTTAGGGGTTTTTTGCTACACAGAATTTTGGTACACTTGACACAGAGGTTTTGGTACACCTTCCAAAAGAGAGGATTACTGGGGAAGTCTCAAAAGTGTTCTGTGTCTATCAGTCATTGAGTAGGCCCTAAACACAGGCTTTATGTGATGATGTCTCATTCTGCATTCTGGTGTCTCATGTGTAGGCCTTTTGCAGTCTACAGACTTTTTGCAGAGCACACCTAGTGCAGGTAGCTTGGAGTGCAAGCTGCAGGTTGTACTCTGGCTGGTGGGACACAGCTGCAGCCCCAAACAATGAGCTGTGTACAGGCAGCTCTTTTCTGCCTAACAAAGAGCACAGCACAGTCCTGGAATGCCAGCCATCACACAGAGCCTCTGCAGTGAACAGTGAATACTGAGAAGAACCTAGCTGCCACATAATTTTTACTGCTTTATGTTTTCTCTTTGCTTAGAAATCTCACTCATTTTGCAAAAAATCCTATATATTGCATTTGCCACTATAATCACTACTTTCTTTTGTAGTCAAAGGCAGTTCCCTTTACTGTTTTAGAGCTTCAAAAGCATAAAGTAATTTGGTGAGATACCAGATGTCTCTGTAGACAACAGCCCCAAAAGAGACCCAAATCTGTCACTTTGGCAAATTATGTCTTCTTCACCAGTCATCATTTTGCTGAATTTGTTGAAGCGCTTTTTGTTCTCACTGTTTTCTTCCTGTATCTCTCCAGGCCATATGCTCTTGTGAGTTTCTTTTGTATAATTGTATAATTTAACTATGTATAATTTAATTTTTTTATCTGATTCAACAGTACAAGCATTTCTCAGTCTCACACGATAACCAATGTTAACTTTCTTAGAGATATTAGGAGATGAAAAAGGGGCTGTGCAATCTACCGTTAGTGGGTGGGCAGCAGATGTTTTCTCTTGACTTTATGAGTATGTCTGGAAGTTATCCTACTTGACTGGTGTTCTTCCACATTATCACTTACTGCCTAGTAAGGATGTGTTAAAGGAACCGTTTCACATTTTGTCCTTTCTCTTTTTTTTAACTCCTCTATCTAGCCTTTTAAAGCCTGCTTCCAAGCTGTCTTGAAATAGCTGTCTGATTCCAAAACTAAATAGCTAAAAATTATTTTCCTCTGTTCTGCAGAATGCCAGTGCGGTTGAATGCTAAGTGCAAAAAAGGAAAAAAACAAAATTTCCAGAAGTATTTGAGAGGTTTCAAGAGCTGCTTACAGGGCAGCTCTGTATAGCTTTTGTCCAGCAGCCTGAGAGGGTCTTTTATTGATAGGTGGCAAGGTTCATCAAGCAAATCTGTATTGGAAGAGCCCGTAAATCTGCCCGTAAAGCATGGAGGAAACAGTTATTTTCATTCCGCCATTATTAGATAGCTTTATCATATTTTTATTGGAAGCTCATAGTTGCATAATGACAGTGCCCAGTGCTCCTTATTATATTATATATTATAGATATAACAGGACTTGACCCTTCAACACACAGTAAATGTGACAAACTACAGAATCTCAATGTCTACTTCAGGGCAACCTAAAAGTACATCAAGTGAAAAAGAAGAAAGAGTCATTGTTTTCATACCAAGAGATCCAAAAAGGTATGAAACTTGGTCTGAAGACAGAAGTTTTTCTGATAATACTCAATTGTACAAAACATATACTTTCAAGTAGAATCCAAAAGGAGGAATATTGTCTGTCCTCATTCAAGATTTGTTATATTAACACATAAGATTATGTTACAAGGGGATTCTAAAGCCTGAAGAACACAAAATTTTCAAGATAAAACATCTCCCAGGTGCTTTAAGGAAGCAAGACACCCAGAAAGCTACTGTAATTGGCACTGCTGCTGAACAGCCAGGTAACCCCTCTGAATGCCTGTGCACTTTGACCAGAAGAAGACCAACCAGAAGCAATTACCAGTACAGGCAGAAAATGTTCTCTTACGACTTTTATTGCCAGACCTGTTCCAGAGCTATACTGGGTAAGATTGGACCAAGTCAAGAAATTGAATTAATTCATTAACTATTTAGTGCATAATTACAAAATACTTTTAGTTCTTCTGTTCACCATTCCATCATTACTAATTTAATCACTTTTGATATTTTTACACAATATATATTTGTCATGGTTTAGGGATGGTATTCTGTGGTCGCCGTTGAGGCAGGACAGGAAGGAAAGAGCTCTAGTTCAGAAGGCTAGGTGATGTGAACACTAACTACTACATCGCTGTTTTATAGAGAGCATCGTGCAGACTAATTTAATAGGTCCTAAAGTAAAAACATCTCAACCATTGGTGTGCAGTGAATGACATACAGTGGCAGAATGTACCTATAAACAACGTAAACAACAAGGAGAGATACAGAATTATTTACATTCCTTTGCAACTCTTTCCCAGGCTCTAGCCTGGTTAGAAACTCTCCTTTCTCTGTGACTGAACTGAGAATACCCATATTCCTCTATTTAGTGTTCCCACCAAAGCAGTCAAAACAATGCACTGCTTGCTCACTACCCTTCTCCTCCACCTCCCTGTGTGGATGGCTGGAGAGGAGAACTGGAGGTACAAAGGGTAAAGATCACAGGTTGAGATAAGCACCATTTACTGGAAACAGCAAATGAAATAGCAAAACAAACAATAACAGCAACAATATTAATTGTAGCCCACAGGTCCATTTAGACTTAGAACTAGTCAGATGTGTTCTGACCTGTTTTCAGCACCCTTTTGGTGATTGCCAATATCCAACTGTATTTTCAGTTGCTAAAGCACAACTGGTTTATAGTGACAACTTCTAGAACCTCTTTTGAGCTGTAAGTTTGAGTTAAGCATTATAAAAGCATCTAAATGTGTCTTAGTGTATTTTGCATTCTGAGTAGAATAATTTTTTTTATGCCAAATTTTCCTATGCTTCCTCAATCAAAAAAAATAAGCTCCCATTAACACTTATTTTATTGAAAGAAATACCTCTTCTGTGGCAGTCTTCATCTTTGGTCTGTACTCCATGAAAAGCCATTTGTTTGAGTTTAGTGGTAGTGGTTTTCCAGAACAAAAAAAAAAGACCAAAATGACAACAAAAATGTTTTTTGATATGGAATCACTTTTCTTCATATAATACATATAATAACAAATTTTCTGGTTATTAACTTCTTCCAGGGAAGATTTACTTTTATTTACAGAGGATTTTAATACTGTGCTGAATGCTGTTCTAGAGGTCATACAACATTCATCAAACATGTCTTAACTATTAAAAAGAGCTTGAAATAACATTGTTTTGGCAAGATGAGGCAGTTGGGATGAAATAAAAAAACTATAGCAAAATTTTAATATTGTTGTTTAAAAGTCTTGGAGGAGTGAAGTTTTTTCAGAAGTAAGAGCTGGTATTATTCTACAGAATCCAAACTAAAATCTGAACAAAAACTAGATAAGGAAACTTTGTCTATTACAGTAAGAAAACTCACTTGATTCACTGAAGGTTCTGCACTACCACTTGAACTTTCTCAAGATGATAGTCATATAGAAAATTGGAAGACTGGAAATTCAGCAATTAACTGAAATGTATATATGGTTGATAGTTAGAAAACAAGAAAAACATCCAATTTTCCCAGAAAAGTCATACTTTTCAGAATTGTAGACAAGGACAAAGCAATTTTCACAGCAGTGATATATTAAATTACCAAAATATTTGCCCAACTCAGGAAAAAAAAAAAAAGTATCCAGCATCACATTCAGTTCATGTGGAGGTAGGAGGAGACACAGAATGAAGAGTGGGAGTATAGAAATACTCCCACTATAGAAATAAAGAACACTAGGAGTATAGAAATGTAGGAGTAAATAAATTGTCCTTGTTCTAAGCTGGTATTTATTTAATGGCCCTTAAGAATTGCCTAAACAGATTTTTTTGATCAGCAAGTAAGGGTTTTTTTTCCCTTGGATTTCACTGCCAATAGTGTCACAATCTGGATGTAGGTTGTTCTTTTCTCACTCATTTTCCCCCTGTTCTGATCAACATAATTTCATGGCTTTTTCCCCTGCTTTCAGCTTATTCAGCTTGAATACCCAGTTTCAGTTTTGTCTAGAGAAGTAATAAAGAACTCTTGGTACTGGCAGAGAAAAATATCAGAGGAATCCAATCCAGTGCAATCCCTAGTACAAATACAAGCTGGGCAGACAATGGAGCAAGACTAGTCCTGCCAAGAAAGACTTGGGGGCGCTGGTAAACGAGGAGCAATGTGCACTTGCAGCCCAGAGCAAGCAGCCGTGTCCATCCCTTCCAACATAAACCATTTTATGATTTTGTAATTCTAGGAATGGCATTTCTGTGTGTTCTCCAGCATGTGTTAACTGCTGAATATAAATCCACTGTATGAAAAACATTTTGGTGCATTTTAGGTAACTATTAATAGATCACCTTCTTTACATTATTGAGCACTGACATCTTGCAAATTCAGATCTCCAACTTGTAAGGAGAACCAGCACAACACAACAGGCACAAACCATACTGACATTGTTTCTGATGCAGTTTAAGTTTTAATGACATGGTAATGCTGGAATTTTTAGTCATTATTGAAATTATTTAGTTGTTGGATATAGTGCCTGCTCATTTTACACTACCACATGAAAAGTCTAACAAAGGCTCAAGTTTTACTGTGGCATGTGAACTAATGCACATGTATGTGCTGTGTTGACCTTGGCTGACTGCTGGACACCCACCCAACCCAGGTGCTCTTTCACTAGTCTTACACACAACAAGGGAAGATAAAATAAGATTGAAAAGCTCATAGGCTGAGATAAAGACAAGGTGAAAGCTTACTAATTGTTATCATAGGCAAAACAGACTTGTCTTGGGAAAGATTAATTTTCGTGGAGGTAAGAATCAAAAACACTTACCTAATCCCTTTCTTCCCAGCCTCAGCTTCCCTCCTTCATCCCCAGCTCCCCTTCTTCCTCCCATGTCAAGTTGCATGAGGTACTGCCAGTGCCTGTATGATTATTGGGAAAATGTAAGTCATACAGGATTGTCAGTCTCGAAAGATTCTGAAGTTTCTGAAAACCAAGAACAAATTAAAAAATATAATTTCTAATTGGCCATTGTTCTGGTTTTGGCCAGGAGAGGACAGGATTAAATTAGGAGGAGCATGACTAGGACAAAGAGGTTATTCTCGATGACCTAATATCATTGATGGGGCAGGGTGAAGGTCAGGGTGCCCTCTCTTCTGGCAGAATGGAGTTTATTCCAGTAGAAAAAATGTAGCAGAAGCCACCTTGTGTTGTTTATTGTCATGGGGTCTGCAGTGAGCATTTTTGCATGTGAATCACTCTCTTTTGTACACTCCTGTTATTAATATTGTTGCTGTTGTTGTATGTTCTCTTATTTCATTGCTGTAAATTGTTCTTAACCCATGATCTTTGCCTTTTGTACCTCCAGTTGTATGGAAAGGAAGGGGAGAAGCATATATTTTTCTTTTTTTAGTGGGAATTGAGGAATACCACCTCTAAGCCAGGACTGCCATATATCTTTAAAGATAACTTATTATCTGTATAACAGAGGCAAATGGATATCTGCTGGAACACCAGCCCCAGAGACAGTAAAGAGCAATTGGTAGTGAAAGTCAGTACTGCCCACTCTATTTCTAGCCAGGTCAGAGGAGCAAACCAAACTTAGAGTGAATGAAACATATACAAAGTAAACATCAGTAGTAGGTTGATTTGTTATAGAAAATCTTTTTGGACAAGGAGTTACATACAATTGCCATCACAGTTGTAAGAGATCATGTTATCCCAAAGAGTACAAGATGAGAATATCCTCCTGCATTGAGTGGTAAATAGAATCTATGTTAATGTCTCAAGTGATGGTTTCATTAACAAAAAAAAAAAAAAAAACAAAAACAAAAAAAAAAAAACCAAAAAAAAAAACAAAAAAAAAAAAAAAACAAAACAAAAAAAAAAAAAAAAAAAAAAACGAGAGAAAGCAAAGCTAGAGCTGGGAAGGTGCATGTAGAGATGTACAAGTATGCAGTCCTGAGAAGAGTGGGAAAGAGCAGTAAGGCAGGAATAAATCAAAGCACCTGAAAAGTGTTTTGAATGCAATGGGTCTTGTCACGATTAAGTAGATAGCAACATGAAATCATTCCACTGTCATAACATGACATCATTGTGAATAATACACTGATGCTGTATGACCCAAGATCAAATGCTCTCCTCTGACATGTTTCAAAAACTCCAAGAGAAGGCATGCCTATTTGAAACCATATTCCCTTAACAATCTTCCATCATATTTCAGTCTTTCTTTACAGGTAGATTTTCTTTCTAACTTTAGATTTTACTAATGAAATTAATTGACGACTAGCATTCAATTTTGTAGAAAATCAACAGCTTCAATATGGAGGATGATGCATTTTTTTTCAGGGAGGTAATAATAACTGTTTAACTTTTTGTTTTTTCTCATGTCTGGTAATGAGAGATATTTTTTTCTTGACTCAAATTGATAAACGTATTATCCAAGTTGATGATGCTACTGTAATTTTCTGTACTGAGAAAATGCCTTTCTGTACTACCAAAATAGGAATGCAAGCACTGAACAAAGTCACTGTGCTTGACTGTGTTCACACATTTTCTTGAACAGCAGAAAGATGCTGAATTGGGAGTTTTAGACAATATTTGGCTAATATTGGATAGCTAATTTTTTTGATCCAAGTAACTCTCTAGGCTCCAAGAAAACAAATACAAATTAAAAGTTGTAATAAAATACCTTAGAAATAGATTCTAAAGAAGACAGGGACCTGGGACAGAGAGTCTGATCAATTCATATACCCCCTACATGGTGAATAAACGGCCCACAAGCAGACATATTAGGCTGGAATGTCAGAAAAATCCCCGACCATTCAAGCAGCCATATACTAACTTCTGCTTCCAGCAGTGGAAGCAAAAATGGTTTCCTGTAAGTTTGAGCTCCATGTATTTATGAAGGTGGTTACACTGAGTTCCCAAAAGGACTGCACAAAGTTTAGTAACTTGCTTTGGGAGTGGAAAGTGTGAGATCAAATCCCAGGTTGGACTCTGCAGCTAGTAGCTCTTTTCCCAGTGAGTTTTTTTTTTCTTTTTATAAGTAAGAACATAGGACGTTTTTCTTCCAACAAAGGCATGCACATAGCCTGTGACTCTCTGTTAGATTTTATATTAAAACATTGGCATTCCCTGGCAAGCAGGAGAACGCCTGTTATCACAGAAGAATTAACTTGACTCTGTACAGAAATCTGGCTGATCCAAAAATTAGGAGAAGGAGGGGTGTGGTCTCACTTTGGAAGCCTAGAAAGTTAATTAATAGCAGAATTATTATCAAAACCTCGGTCTGAGAGAAGATGGCAAGAATTAAGTTATTCAGAACTATTTGCAACATTCTTAGATCAGAGGCATACGAATCTGAAAAAGGCTGTTTTACGATGGTTTTAAGAGTAAAGACTTTTAGTAAAGATAGAGGTTTTAAGATAAGGAGGAGCCTCTTGCTAGCCCAGTCTGTGTTGTTAAGTTCGACATGACTGATGTGGCTATGGTGGCGCCCGCTCCGCGGGGGAGAGGGGAGCAGCACCCCCTTTGTCGCCCCCATTGTCCCCGCAAGTGGCAGGGGTGGGGAGGAGAGCTGCAGCGCCAGCTCTGCCCGCCCTGGCTGCGGTGACAGAAGCGGAGACAAGCGCCAGGGCTGCCGCAGCCCCGGCCCGCCCCGACGGCAGCGACGGGACGGAGACGGGGCAAGGCCCGGCCCGGGTAGGGGAACACGGCCCGGCTGGCGCTGAGCGCCCCAGCATCCAGCAACAACCCGCATCCAACGTGAGCGGGTAGCTCCAGCACTGATCGCTCCAACGCTGATAGCTCCGCAGAAGATGAAACCGAGGGCAAAGCTGCTGCAGCCGCTGAAGTGAGAAGGAAAAGGGTGAAAGCAGCCCAAAAGGCCATAGAAGAACCCGACCCAGGAGCAAAACATACCAGATCTAAAAAGAAGGAATCAGAAAAGGAGGAGCCTGCCATACAAGCAGCTTTAGGCTGAGCTGTTTGGAATCAAGGGGTGATTTACATAAAAACACTGTTTTCGCTTGTAGAACTGCAGCAGTGGAAAGCCTCAGTTGGACGATAGAGACAATCCAGAGAAGGTATCTAATCTTGTTAATAGGGCTATTAAGACACAAAACCCAGACTGGAGTGATCTGAACGCAATGCTAGATACATTATTAGATGAAACAGAAAAAGAGATGGTTTATAAGGCTGTTATATTTGCTACAGAGACTCTAATTACAGCTGGAAATCTTCAAGGGCCAGTTAACAATATTTTTCCCTTTAACTGACCAAGAGTGGAACCCTTTGTGGCAGAACGAATGACAAAGTTAAAATGTTATCAGAATTGGATAGTTTGGACTAAAACACGCCATTCATAGAGCAGTGAATTGGTCCAAATTATATGAAGGCACAAAAAAAAACCCCATAAATAAAATCCCTACAAACTTCTTGAATAGGCTTAAAGAGGCTACATGAAAATACACAAATCTGGACCTCAAGGCACCTGCAGAGCAAACCCACCTGGCCTATTTGTTTATAGGCCAATCTGCAGATGACATAAAAAATAAGCTGTCAAAGACGGGTGAGATGCATGACACAGGTAAATTGTTGTATACAGCCTGGAGGGTATGTCAAAATAGAGATTCAAGACAGGGATAGAGAGGGATAGCAGAACAGAATGGTGATCAGGGAAGGTCATCTAATGTATTGAAAAGGAGAACTCCTCCTCTAGACAAAGATCAATGAATGGGCTATTTGCAAGAAAAAGGGAGACTGGAAGAAGAATATCTGATGGGGTGGAAAGGATACCCCCAGTACCTGAATTAGATGTGAATGGGAACTGATGGGGACCAAAGGGACTATCCTGCACAGGCAGAACCTTTGGTTATAGTTAAGCTGAGGAAAGAGAATGCTGAATTTCTGGTAAATATGGGGGAACATATTCTGTGTTAAATACTTTAAAAGGGAAACTGAGTCAAGATACTATAAATGTGATTGGTGCCACAGGGCCTCCACAGGGTCAGTGAAACAAGGCCTTTCTTCTGACTTTTAAATTTAAGTTAAGAAAACACTGGGTGGCTCACCTATTCCTTTATACGCCAAACTCCCCAAAGCCATTATTAGGTAGGGATTTATTGTAGATATTAGAAGCAGAAATCACATTTTCCAAAGAAGGTGGGACTTAGTTATAATTCCTAAAATTAAATTTGTCAAAGCAGTTGTTATTTTCATACAGGAGAATTATGGCAAAATTCCCAAAGAAGTTGAAGATTGTCATTCCAATAGTGTGAATGCTCCAATGATTTTCCTGGGACATGCAAAAGTGCCGAGCCTGTGAGTATTACATTCAAATTAGGGGCTACACTGGTAAGGCAGAAACAATACTCTTTGAAGCTAGAAGGCCATAGGGGATTGGAAAATATAACTGAGATTCATTAAATTTGAGCTATTAGTGGAATATGAATCCAGATACAACACATCCATCCTTCCAGTAAAGAAGGCTGATGGTAAGAGTTATTGATTAGTGCAGGATTTAAGAGAAATTTAAAAAATAACCTAAGATATATACCCAGTTGTAGCAAACCCCTACATTTTTTTGACCATGTTGACAGATGATTGAGGATGGTTTAGATCTCAAGAATGCCTTTTCCTGTGTTCCTGTGCATAAGAATAGCAAAAAACTCTTTGCTTTTGAGTGAGATAATCCTGAGACAGGGAGGAGAACCCAATTCACCTAGATGGTTCTACCCCAGGGATTCAAAAGCAGCCCAACAATATTCGGAAACCAGTTGGCAAAGGAGCTGGAGGACTGGAGAAGACAAGAACAAGGAGGAGTTATTCTTTAATATGTTGATGATATCTGAATTGCAGCTAGAACATGAGGTGACTGCATCCAACATACTGTAAGTCTTTTCAACTTTCTGGAACTAAGTGGGTATAGAGTCTTGAAAGAGAAGGCACAGGTTTCCAGGGAAACAGTAGTCTACTTGGGCCTAGAAATCTTCCATGGACATCAACAACTCAGCAGAGAACAGAAAGAAGACATCTGTTATTTTCCACAGCCCCACACTGTGAGAGAGACATAAGCCTTCCTAGGAATGGTAGGTTGGTGCTGCTTATTGATACCCCATTAGGTACTACTGGCAAAACCTCTGTATGGAGCCCTTAAGGCAGCTGAGAAGGGAACCATCATGTGGACAGAGAACACAAGGGCAACATTTAAATAGCTGAAATGTTCCTTGATGTCAGCCCCAGTTCTGGGGCTGCCAGAC
Organism: Lonchura striata; assembly: GCF_050655825.1. Classification (NCBI taxonomy): domain Eukaryota; kingdom Metazoa; phylum Chordata; class Aves; order Passeriformes; family Estrildidae; genus Lonchura; species Lonchura striata. The sequence goes on from NC_140740.1 coordinate 63,313,076, forward strand.
TAAACTAAGCCTTTTTGAATTCTTTACATATGAATGACTGAATGGTGCTCTGAGGATACTGGTGCAACACCTTGGAGATCAATGAAAGGCTGTGACCTACTTTTCAAAACAGCTACACAATGTTAGTCAAGGGTGGCCTGAGTGTTTGAAAGGTGTGGCAGCTACTGTCATCCTGATACAAGAAGCCCATAAATTCACCTTTGGGCAGCATAAATTCAAGTATGTGCCCAACACAATGATAACTGTACTAGAACAAAAGGAGGGACTCTGGCTATCTCCTAGCAAAATGCTAAAGTATCACTCTGTTCTGTTGGAACAGGATGATGTTACCTTAAAAACATCTGTTGTAAATCCTGCAATGTTTTTGTTATCTACAATAAGTTACATCATGCCTGAGCATGACTGCTCACACACAATAGAAAAGGCCTATTCCAGCAGACCAGACCTGAAGGATGTGCCTCTGGAGAATCCAGATTGGGAACTCTATACAGTTTGAAGTAGCTTCATGAGAAATGCTAAGCAAATGACAGGCTACACAGTAACAACCATGGATAAGGTGACTGAGGCAAAGGCCTTGCCATCAGAAGGCTGAACTTATCACATTGACAAGAGCTCTAGTACTGAGCGAGGGAAAGAAGGTGAATATACGACTGATTCCAAATGTCTTTAGTGTTGTCTATGCCCATGAACCCATCTGAAAGGAGTGACTCAAGGTCATGAAATTAAGCATGATTAAGAGTATTTGGAAGCCTTCAGAAGTAGCTATTATGCATTGCAGAGGTTATCAAAAAGGGAAACGTCCCAGCTGGGAAATTGCTTTGCTGATGAAACTGCGACTCAGAGTTGGCCCCACAATTTGCATGAGACTTTAGTCCAAAATGTATCCAAAGTTCTTAATAAGAACAATTACTGGATTTATACTTAATTGCCACCTTTCAATGGGAGTAGTAGCTGGCCACTGATTGGTGTTTTAATAGAAGCAAACTGTATTGAAAAGTAGTAACAAGTCAATAAGACTCTTCTGCCTCCTATACCCCTGAGCAGCCTAATAGGTCACAGGAATGATACAGTTACTTGTGCAGGTATAAATACCACAGGAAAGGCCATTCTGCCTTCGTACTGCCATAAAACAAGATTAATGGGATGAATAAGCCCAAGAACTGTGAGGAAAAATGGAACTGACATCATGGAGACTAGTTCTGCCACTTGGAACCGAGTGGTATTGGACATGTGACAATAAGGCCTGTAAAATCCTACCCATAGATAAAGCTCAGGTGTGTACCCTTGGGGCTGTAACTCCAAATACAACATTTGATCAAACTGAAAATCCAAATGGGAGGAGGAAAAGAGCTGTTATCCCCCACATTGAATGTCATGGAATGTTTCCATAACAATGAAAATGTTTCCATTCCAACTCTCAGAATAGTCGAGCTGGAGAGAGCAGTTACAAACATCTCAGCCATTATGGAACCTATTGAACAGCAGATTGTGGATGTAATTCTGGCCTTACAGGAAGAAATCCATGGTATGTCTCATTTTTATGCAGAACACAATGGTGCTCAATTTCATACTGGCTGTACAATATGTGCTATTATTAGTACCACTTGTTGTTCTTATGTGGACCAGAGTGGAAGAAGGATTTGGCTGACATTTGGAAGCAGACTCAAATTTTACATAAAGTAGCTTCAGAAATAACACTTAGACTATATCTTCAGCACCCTTACCTCATGGTTATCAAATAGGGCCTGGATAAAGAAGTGGTAGTAGCTGTAGTTACAGTTGGCATCTGTATAATCACAATAACTAGTAGGATAGCCGGTTGTGTAAACTGGTGCTGTGGTTAAATAAAGAGTAGAGACTAGACAAGATAGAGTCTTGTTAGTCTCTAAAAAAATGGGGAAATTATGTCATCTTGATTTTTACAATTTTTTCTTTTATATATTCTCTGTATTCTTCACACAAATATTTGAAGCTCTGTAGTGTACTATCGTAACTTCAGTATTTTCCCAGGCAGAAAGTCAAAGCACATTCCAAGACCCCAATGCTATCTTGGCTCTCCTTCAAAACTAAGATTGAGACCAGCTCTTCAAGTCATATTTCTTACAGAGTTTAGGCTTCATCGGAGGGAGATGATTTAGAAGGTACTAGAGTGCAGGGCATGACTTTTACCGTGTCTCCATCTAACTGGGAATTCTTGCCAGATATGATTATTTGCAAAGTTTATAAAAATTGTACATACATTATGCAGGATGTGCATCTTCAGCTGATGAATTGGGTACCTAAGAATCCTTATACAAAGAATAACCCCTTTTTATCCCCTTGTGTCTGGCTCATATTCCTAGGACCAGAGAAAAAGGCATCAGTAGGTGCTAAATGGATACCAAAAATTTCATAGACAGAAGCAAAATAGATCCCAAATATTCACTGAGGAAACAATGTCCTGAATCAAATAAGTCATAACTGCTTAGTAACAAGGGAACTGGTAACTGATGGTGACTTTTTCCTAATAGTGGTGCATGTAAATGTGAAATGAGTTACATTCTTATGGGACGCATGGCTGATGTTTTCACCAAACTGAGTTCTACTCCTTTCTATGTGGTCTACTTGAATAGAGAGAAGGATTTGATATAGCAGAGGGAAGAAAACATACCTCTAGAGAGAACTTCTCTGGTTGAAATAACTGTATTAGCACACAGGGCTTTGCATATGAATTTCTCTTACAACTACTAGCCATTAGGGCTTGAATCCCAATGGTCTGGACACTAAACAGAATTATAGAAAAATTGATATATACTCCTAAAGTGTTTATGCTTGTGGTCTATCCATATGCATGACAAAACAGATCTGGTACTAAAGCATAAAAATACACAACATAAACAAAGCAGTCAAATAGAACAATGGAGACAAAATGGGAATGTAACAGATTAAATAAACAGTAGGATCTATGTTTTATAACATAGAATTCTAGCAACTAATAATATTCTCAGCTCACTGCTAGAACTGGCTCTTCTCAGTATGGTCAGCTGTTTGAAGTATTATATCTAATGTAAGCCTCCATGTAGCACTTAATAAACCTTTTGTGAAGACCATGGAGCTGTTTTATTCAATTCACAAAGGAATAGACAGCAATAGTAATCATTAAAGTAAAAGAAGATTAATTGAGCATGTAAAGAGCAGGAAAAAGGAATTAAAACTGCAGTTAAATTGAAATTCTCTTGATCACAAAATCAATTAGATTAATCAATCACCCATGTTACAGAATTTCTGAGAGACAGAGGTCATGATTTATGTTTGGAATGAGATTTGAGCTACCCAGTCAGACTAGGCCTGATAATTGGCCTTGATGGGGCCTCTGAAGCCTTTGATGCAGTGAGAATTCAGGGTAACTACAAAGTAATCAGCTATCCGAGCATGAATTAGAGTAGAGCTGCAGTGTGAAAAGTTTGACCATCTTAAGGCAAAGGTAAACAATGTTAATGTGCCAATCAGAGTGCCTTTGCAACCTGTAAACTCTGTAGAACTGTATATAAACCACCATCTTATCTCGAATAGAGGGAGAACGTTTGATTAACCACATTGGTTCAGACCTGAGTTTGTCCTGTCCAGCTTCCCATTCTTCTGAGATTCCCTGGCTTTTCACCCGAGATTATCAAATCCAACCTGTCATGACACAAAGTGCCCATCTAGTCTTCTCTTAAACATCTCAATGGATGGATGACTTCACAGCCTCTCCAGGCAGCTTGATCCAGTGCTTAACAGCTCTTTCTGTGAAGAAGCTCTTCCTAATGTCCAGCCTGAATCTCCCTTGGTGCATACTTCAGATTGTCCCCTCATCCTAGTTGCCGGGTAGAAGGGGTTGACCTCACTTGGCTACAGCTTCCTTTCAGGTAGTTTTAGGAAGTGATAAGGTCACCCCGAGTCTCCTTTTCTCCAGGCTAAGCAACACCAGATCCCTCAGCTGCTCCTCAAATGAATTACCTCTAGACTCTTTACCAGCTTCATTGCCCTTCTCTAGACAATATAGGGAACAGAAAAATTGTGAATGATCTGAGGTTAAAAACAAATGTCTTCATGAATCTTGGATTGCTGTCTCTCTAATGAGACCGCAAAGCGGCATCAAAAATCAATTTCTCGTGAACTATCACAAAGGTGCAATATGATATATGATCCTTGAAAAGAGTACAGGTAGATTTGGGGTCCTTGCAGAAGACATTAAACCTGAGGAGCTGGTGATCTTGAAAAGGCCACATTTCTCCTATTGGAACTTGCACTTTATAATGCCATGTTATTAATATGATTTGTAAATTACAACATATATTTGGGAAAGGTAAAATGTATAGGGATCAAGGGATGGAATGCATTGGTCCTGACTGGGAGACAGCTGTACACTGCAATTAATATGGGTAGCCCCTGCTCAGCACTGCCATGATATATCCTCCATGGACTTGCCCTCAAAAAACCTGTTTTCTTGTGAGGAAGTTAAAGATAACCTCAAATGATTGAAAGGATGAGTTTCTTTCCCCTGGCAGGATGTGCTCTGTGCAGTGTGCCATGGGAAAATCCACTGGGGCACTGTTCAATGCTGCATGGAGTGCCCATCACCTGAGGAAACATAAGATGCTACTATCTGTACCCCTCTTCTTAGTCTGTCTTTTTGAATTAACCAGATTAAGCCAATTGTTGTTGGGTCTTTCTCGCTGAAATCTAGAAAGACCCCTGCGCCAGCCCACTTTCACTTCACCCCACACCTCCATGTGGAACAGATGGTATTTGGTGTTACCAGGCCAAAGAAATAGAGGTTTGCTTAACTGCTTTTAGGAAATCATAATGGTAAAAAAAAAAGATTATTTCATTAGAAGAATTTTGAACTCCATAGGGAAATTCAAGGAAAAGTACCAATAAATGTATGACACATTAGAGAGGATTTTGACTTTTTTTTTTTGCTACAATACTACCACCTTAATGTCACCTGTAAAGAGACTAGCAGAGACTCTTTATGAGAATGGGTGTAACAAGACTTGAAATAATTAGCACATTAATGTTTTTCAGTTATTAAAATAATGAAAGCACAGAACTCCAAAAAAAGCTCAGCCTTTGTGCAAAGACTTTTTTTCTGGAAAAAAAAAATCTTATTTAACAAAGAAATACTAATAAACAGATAAAAAGTGCTTTGATCATGAGCACTGATGATGAACTCAGAAACTATATATTATACACAAATCTGGACATTATGAGATTAAACACTTTTGGTGAAAAGTATTTGTAATGTCAATCAGTACATAGCTCAGAATTTTAATTCTTAAAGTACTCTTTGTAACTTGCAATAGTAATAATGTAAAGGGACTAAAAAACTAGATTTACAAGTAGCAATTTATTGTAAATTTCAGTGGGAGTTCCTAAATCACTTACCTGAATAAATATCAGCTTTTTGAAAGCTATCTGGAAAAGTAAATATAAATATGCCAATATTTAGTAAGTTTTATGATCCACCAATTTCATGTGAAGAGAGCAAGATTAAGTGTATGCATACTCAAACACTAAATCATATCTTCACATAGAAAACTTGGAAAGCTATTGTACGTGAAGGTATATATTCTCATGTACATTATGCTATGAATGCCAAAATCCTTGAGAGAACTAACAACTTAAAAAACACCTTAAACATCCTGGTTCTCTCAACTGTTAATAGCACATTACCAGAAACTTAAAGTGGTACGTCTGTATTGTTTAATTTCTCTTCTATCTGACTGATATTTTATCCATCAAAACAAAATTCAGGTTTTCCATCCTTTTGGATAGAAACAACAGTAGGGGGAGCTCAAAGCTTTTTTTCTTCCCTGTAAATCTCAGACTTAAAACTGATTTCTTAGCAGAAGCAGGTATTAATGACAAAAGTTTCCCCTCATAAATACAAGAGGTTTGGCTATCCAATATAATTCAAAATGCAGCTGTTTCTCTCAGTATCCAAACTAAAATTTAACCACTGGTTCTTCTTAAAATTTCCTAGTCTCTTCAAAGTTTCAGTTCTGTTAAACACTCTTTATTTTGGAGTTAAAAAAAACCAAAAAACTTTTGCTTCTTTCAATCTTCTTAATATATAACAATCAAAACAAAACCAAAATTAGAGAGGATTTTTATTTAGGTTCCCTGTAAGGCAATGCAAATCCACAATTCAAAATACAACCAGATTAGGAAGCAGTTCCATAGAAATATGGTACACTTACAGCCCGCCTCGCAATTATACCCATACCAGGATAATACATGCATTTTACCCAAATCTGTATATTTAAACAATCTTAGCACGCTATCCAATTCTCTATATATGCCCAAATCAGAATTTTCTAAGTGTTGAAAAGTCTCTTTTCTCTGTCTCTTAGGACAAATGAAAAAAATGCTATCCTTTTCCCTACTAATGAATTTCCGTAATTCCCTTAAATATTATAATAGATTCACCAATCTTCCTTAAGAGTACAGAGCACAATCTAAATGCCATGTTAACTGCGGGGTAATTTGACTAATAACAGCAATCACTGAACTGCTACTATTAGCTGTGCATCTCAGGCATAAGAGTTTTTCCTATTTCTGCCCAAATTCAAGTTTATATATCATCCCATACTTATTGAAGAAACATACTATCTGGCTATCTGGGGTTATAGTTATATAAACTGAGGTTATAGGTATAACTAAAGTTATGCAACTGTAATTATAGTTATAAAATGAGGCTTACAACTCAACCCACATTTTTACTTCAGTACGTAACTTGAGTGCCTTGATTCCTGCTCGATATTTCCTAAAGTATTAAATGGAAGCCAATTATTTTGCTATCTTCCAACTCAATTTTCTCCACTACTTTAAATACTTCTGTGGAAATACTACTTTAGTCAGTATTTGTGATGGCTTTACATAAGACTTAATGAGGACCATTTTTTCTAATAGATTTTCATATAGAGAAAGAAAGATACTTCCCTTATTACTGTACTTCCACTTAGAGGAAAACACTGATCACCTGCTGTCTTAAGATCCTTCTCTGCATTCACTTTAAAACCATAAATACTTGAAACAGTCTCATGATGAGCTTCTGCTATAATGTTTTAAAATTATATATATCAATAAAAATAATTTATTTGCTCATCTGAAAACACAATTGACTAGGTCATAACTTTATGTCACTTATCCCTCACACATTTACTTATGATTTCTATTAGAAGATTTGGTAGTAATGTGCAAAATACATTGATGCTCCTATTAATACAAGACATGAAGCACATATAAAGTACAGAATTCATTCCTAAACCTTCTAAATTCTTGCATTTAATTTGTATATAAATTGCATATTGAAAAAATAGTTTTATGAACTACTATTACATGCAAATGGATATTTATTTTCTGTTCATCTTCACTAGAAAAAGTTTTTCACTTTACATACTAAACTTTGGTGCAAGATTGTAGAAAGCATTGAAGAATGCTTTGATTTTGGATTAGTCTTCCATTTTAAAATTATGGGCAATGAGATAGCTGTCTGTGGTCCTTCTAGTGACATACTTTGGATTGCAAGAAAATAACCTCTGCTAATGCAATCTTTGGATGATGGAAAGATTTACAAATAATACTTTTCCATGAAATACCAAAAGAATTACCTCTGTCTGGGTGATGTGTACCTCTTGCCTCTGTCCTGTGACAGTGAGAACTAAAATGGGAATGAGGGCTGATCAGTTTATGCTTTCTAATGGTTAGACTGTTTCTGAAATAGCCACTGAAAAAACTGGAGGAGTCACACAATTACAATGCTTATGCTAAATATCTTAAAGGAAGCTCATGATCTGACACTACTGTGTATGATACTGAAAAACAGTGCAATTCCATTGAAAATGATGGAGTTACTATGCTATGAAACTTATATGAAATCAGAATTAGGAAGCACATATCCAAGAATAGACTGTAAGGTAAGAATAAAAGCTAGAATAGAATGTTTGAAGTTTTAGATAAATAATCTAAACATACAATACCATTAACCTAGCAGAGCATAAGAAGTCCTACTGATGGCAAATGAACTAGACATTATACAAAGTCTCTCTAGGTTAATAAATTGGTGTGATTATATGTATGAATAACTTACTTTGGACTTGCACAAAAATAAGAAATCCATGAAGAATAAAAGCCACCTTGTCAAATATTCTATAAACTGAAAGAAAAATGTGCTTGAATGTGATGAACATAATAAATACACATAAAAGGTATTTTGATAGAAACAATAGTATTTCTACGATGACAAAATATTAATTTATAATTCATGTCACAGAGGGGGAAGACTAGTATCCCCCATAGTATATCCTAGCCTGAACACTTAATCACAGGTTTTGCTGAAACTTTTGGGAGATTTTAACCTATATAACTAATAAAAATAATCAGAGAAACAGCTGGTGCCGATACTGAAGACTTAAGTATTCCTTTTCAGTGAGTGGCCATATTACTGTAGTATCAGCTCATACTCTACCAATTTATTAATGTAATTTGTGTCATGTGGCTAGGTCAAGCGTGGTGAGATTTTTTGCTTTGTTTTGGGTTTTTGTTTTTTTTTCAGGGTTGAAATTTATGATCCTGTTCCAGCAGACTTGTGCAGAACAATAGAGAAACAACTGGCTCATGCAGGTGATACAGCAGCTTATTCCCACAGAAGTGGTGGTCTGGATCACACTGTGCCTACTAGACGTTTTCCACAAGCAGGATTGAAGAATCAGCTGAGACTTTGTGAAAGACAATACAAATCCTTAAACAGCAAACTCTGGGAAAATACCCAGTCAAGCAAGCAAGAAAGCAACCAACAAACCCTAACAACCAAAAAAATTCCCACCCAACACAATACACCAGGATTCAGTTCTGCCCACAGTTAAGGTGCCAAATCATGTGGCTGCTAGCCTGTCCTGCTGGAGCAGGCAGCGGCCGTGCAGGCAGGCGAGGAGTGGTGTGGGCAGGATGCTGGCTCCTGGTGCAGCGCACTCAGCCGGGGTGCGCGTCCTGCACCGCGCTGCGCTCGGGGACTGCCACACGCGCTTCTCTGCACAACACCCCTCTTCTAGTGCCGGGGCAAAAGAATGTTAAGAGATGCGTCTGAAGAACAAAAGTGTTTCAAAAAATAAAAAAAGCTTTTTCAGATACAGGTCTTCCATAAGAACCCTGACATACAAACACACAGAAGGGAAGAAGTTTCCAAAATTCCAGAAAAATCAGATGAGAAAACAGCGGGTTAACTCTTCCCTAGTCATTGGTCTGTACCTTAGCACCTTGGCAGACACTTTTTGCTTTGAAATAAGGAACACTGAGAAACATTCAGAAGATAATTTGTCAAAACACACTGGAACAAATGGATATCTGCTGAAGGAAATTGCTGGATGTTATTCATTTAACAGCAGAAAACAGCAGATACATTTTATTTGGGTTTTTCCCCCTTTAAAAAACCCCAAAACCAACCAAACAAAAAAAAAAAACCCCAAAAAAACCTCCCAGAAACTCAACCAAACAAAAAAAACACACAAAAACAACAACAGCAACAACAACAAAAAACTCCAACCCAAACAAAACCAGCAAAGAAAAACCTGATTAGGAGGGCATACTGGAAGGGTAATTTGCTCAACTCAGACATACTGACAGCCTCTAAATTTACTAGAAACATTCACAAACAAGACTGGGATGTACTTCTGCATAGCACTGTGCAAATATCTTCTTAATGAACAATGGCAACGAAAAAGCACTCACAAATTATGAAAATCCTATGATGTTGCTATACACAATCTTCTAGTATACTGTCATGTGAGTACCAAGTTCAGATACCATTTGGAACCTGTCAAAACATCACAGAAAACCTTTCTTAGGCAGAAAAGACGGAAAAAAGAGACAATAAATATCTTTAGGCATATGGAAGGAAGAAATTGAAAACTGAGATAGCTTAGTGCAAAGAATGCTATGGACATGATTAAACATAGTGGTAGTTTCCAAATCTTTACTGTTTTATGAGTAAGAATACCAAGGATGCAAGTATATCTTTTCTCCCTCTGACAGTCTCACTTTTAATTTCCTGTGGCAGTAAGCAACATCAAAACATCTCACAAGCAATGGGTTGCTATGAGCCATGCACTAGAGACTACTTGGATAGAGGAATATGAGATTAGTGCTACGGGAGGCTTATCAGGAAGTATCTGTCCAGGATTAGATAACAGCATGGATAGTATCTATGGATAATAATTACCTGCATACGCAATAAAGATTTCTGTTATTTACTGATAGTTGTTATTAGGATAAAATATTTATAAAGGATGTTTCACATTTCAAAACAAAAGCCAATCATTATGGAATTGAGGTCTGGAAAGAAATCTCCTCATAGGTTTATTATCATGTAATTATCCATAATGGGGTTCTTCTGACTTTCACTAAGTCATGAAGCAAATGAGTAAAACAGTGTATAATGACTATCTGTTGATGCCATATTCAGGACTAGATGGCTCATCCATTAAAAATATGAAGATATTTATTCTGTAAATATTTGAAATCCAGTTATATCAATAAAAGTGGTACATGCAGATTACAGTTATGGTCTGTGGCATGTCTTGTCTTATTAAAAATGCAAAATTAAATGCAGTTCTACATTTGAGGTATACACTGTGTTCATGCCTTTTATACTGAGCATATAAAACAGGTAAGAAAGTTTAGTCCAACTTCTTCTACTGTAGACAATTACAGTTTTTATTAGAACAGTGTGCCCTCAGTTTTGGAGAAGATATTGATTCAGTTTACCTAAAGATTGAAAACTCATTGACCTGTTCCTAATATTTTTTCAAGATGTGATTCCTGGAGATGATTGCTGTGGATTTGGGCACAATGTACAAAATATCCAACAAGAATTTCTTGTGAGCTTTACCATACTCACCTTCACTCTTTTGGACTCTGGCATTTAGAAGAAAAAACCCTGATATCTCAAAAACCCTGATAATTGTTTCCTTGAAGTAACCTCCCCCTCTTTTTCTGCTACTTGTTGTCTCTGTAATTCACTGCTGGCACTTTAGAAATCTAAATTGCATGTAATATTAATACATCTGGGACCAGTACACAATACAGGTGAATACATAGATACACTTCTATACCTACAGGTTTTAAAAGAGAGAATATGCTTTGAGTGAAATATAGTCTATTCTTAGTAGCTTAATCTACCCAATTTTGACTAAAAGTCATTGACTGGAATGAAGTAAAAAGATTCCAAGTTGTATAAATCATTTTTACACACTATTCATACCATTACAATATAGATCTACATGAAAATCATGCAATTTTTAATAAGTAATTTTTTATGCTCTAAAAAATTGGTTGTATTATTTTCCTGGTTGTTTTTATTATCTTTATATGTTTATTTTTAATTCCCTCATTGTCTTGCTCTTTATAGCAGACCTTACTTAAATAATTTTATCAGTACATATGGAAGCTTTTAGGAAAGCGCATATAAATTTCGAAACAGATGTCAGCAGGTGCTGGTGAGGTTTCAGATATGGAGCTAAAAGAGTGATGTGCCTTTCTACCCACTATCTAGGCTAGGTACCAGATTCACAACCGATTTGGCAACATTCCTAGATACAAGTAGTTTAAAATGGAGGTGGCCAAAGGAAGTGCAGGTGTGGGAATTCTGTGAGGAGTTTATGAATTCACAAAAACTAGAAGGTGTATGAGTGCATTCTGCTCGATTGTATGCCATCACCCCGAGAGCTACCGAAAGCTACACGGGGATGCTTTCCAGAAATCGGGCCTAAGGCAGGGGCCGGGGCGAGGAGCGAATAGAACTCACCGCAGCCGAGTATCGGCCACGCCGGTGGCGTTCCGTGGGGTGTCCCAGCGCGTTCGTGCCGAACGCACGGCTTTGCCTTCCCAGCAAGAAGTCAGGGCGCTAAACCTTCCGGGTGCCTGACGGTGTGCGCGTATCCCGCTCTGCCTTCCCATTCCGGCCAAAGGTGGAAAAGGCATTTTCGGCTCCTTACTCCTTCCTTCCTTTCAGCCGGCCACATTTTCCGCCAGACCCTGCCAACCCAATTCATCTCTTCTAGGATGGGAACCGAATAAAAATGTGTGCCCACGTCTAAAAACAAAGGAAGCGAAAGCAAACAAGGCGTTAGGGAAAGCGCTGCCCGTCAGGACAAGCCGGAGCAGGCACAGCTCCTCGCAGCCATTTGGAGTGGGAATCCGTTCGCTCTCTTCCCGCACTCCTCCTCCGCCCTCGGCCGCCGCAGGGCGGGCGGCGCGGCCCTGGGGGCGGCACAGCGCGGGCGGGGATCGGCCGCCCCGGCCGCTCGCCCCCGCCGCGCGGCGGGGCGGAGAGAGAGCGGGAGCGGCGGCGGGAGCCGCGCCGCCATATTCCTGCCGCACCACGCCCGCGGAGCCCGACCATTTAAAAGCCGGTCGGGCTCGACCCCTGCTAGTGCACTCGTTTCCCTTTCCGTTGCTCTGTCGGCAACGCGAGCAGGGCCGAACCGAGCGGAGCCGAACAGCGGCAGCTCTCCGACAGCGAGCTCCGCTTTCCCTCACCACCACCACGCCCGCCTCCTTCTTGGAAGGGCGAGCGGCCGAGGCGGCGGGAAGGAGGAGCGGCCGCGGGAAAGCTCTTCCTGCCGGGTAGCGGCGATCTCGCCACCCCGCAGGAGCCGGGCTCCCGCTCTGGGGGCGGGGAGCGGCGGAGAGATGTGTGCGTGTGCGGGGCGGGGGAGGGATTAGTGGGCATTAACGCTTCCACGGGGGTGGGGTGGTCGCGTCGGAGGGCGGCGGGGGTGTCGGCGGCCGCCAGGGACACTCGGGGACCGCGCAGGCTGCGGGCGGCGGCGAGGGAAGGGAAGCAGCGGGACGAGGGACGGCTCGCCTGGGTAGCGCTGCTGCTGCTGCCGCCGCGGTGGATGTTTCCATGTTGTTCGGTGCATGATTTAGAGGAGAGGAGGAGTTGGCAGCGGCGGGTGTCAGCGGCAGGGAGCGGGGATCCGCGCCGCCAGCGGCCCTGCCTTTCTTCTTGCCCTTCTGTGGCATCGAGGCTGCTCTGCCTGCGCGCCTGCCCTGCGGCGGCCCCCGGGCTCTCGGAGAGCGCCTGTGCCCCCCGGGGCCGGAGCGGCGGCGGGGTGCGTGTGTGCGAGTGTGCGAGCGGGTTTAGGGGGGGTGGGGGCTGTGTCTGAACCAGTTAGGAAGAATGACTCTGGAGTCCATCATGGCGTGCTGCCTGAGCGAGGAAGCCAAGGAAGCCCGGCGGATCAACGACGAGATCGAGAGGCAGCTGCGTCGGGACAAGCGGGACGCCCGCCGGGAGCTGAAGCTGCTGCTGCTGGGTGAGTGCGGGGCTTCCTCCTCCCGCCTGGAGCCGCTCGCCTCGGGCCGCTCGCCTCGGACCGCGCACGCCCCAGGTGCCGCCGGCCGCTGCCCGGGCATCGCCGCCGGCGCGGTCCGTGCCGGCGCAGGTATCCGGCGGCGGGCACGGGCGGCGGCAGTGCCTGCGGTGCCGCGGGCGCTCGGCGCTGCCGCGGGCGCTCGGCGCTGCCGCCGGCACTCGGCGCTGCCGCGGGCGCTCGGCGCCCCCGCCGCGGGGAGCCGCAGGCCGAGCTCCGCCGCGGGGAACGGGGCGTGTGTGCCCGCCTGCGGGCATCGCCGGCGGGGGCGTTCGGTGTGAAACGGGAAGCGGCCTTCCAAAATGGAGAGGGAATGGATGGCGGGTGAGTGAGGGGGCTGCGGGGAGAGGGGCAAATGTCGATGTGTGTGGGAGAGCGATGGTAGCGAAGCGGATTAAGGAAAGGATTCCCAGGGGGAGTCGCTGTGCAGGTCGATGGTGGCGGGTGTGATATCTGCATTGTTCCGTGGGCTTCGGCAAGGTTGTTAGCTCACCGGTTGCATTTCTCATTGTGATTTTTATTTATTGAGGTAAAGTTGGATAAGGGGCTTGGGGTCAGCTTGCATACCGGTTTCTACAAAGGGAAGGGAGCCGCAAAGGCCCAGATGCACATGGCAAGCTGAGGGGTAACCTGAAGTGTGCTGGATGATTACAGGATCTTTAATACCCTTGGCATCCACCCACTGGTCAGGGAATAAAATCAACTGTATCGTTTCTCCTTAATTAAAGCAGAGGTTGCTATTTTAGAGTTGCAGAATATTTTAGAAATATGCAGAGGTGGCATTTATCTAATAGAAATTTGGCTTATGTTAAAATAAGGCTTTCGAATTAAAATCTGCTTGACTGTGTCCAGTCTGATGCACTGTGTCGCGTAGCTCCGTGGTAATAGTTCCTGCCTGGACTCAGGCCTTTATGTATTTTTGTGCTACTCTCTGATGTGTGAATGAGTGAGTATGTTCCAAATGGATGTGGGATGTTTACAGGGAAGATGTTTTTCTTGGGCCATGTATATGGAAGTAGTGGTTTATACTGAGGAAGTAAAGTGCCTATTCAATAAGGTAAGGCAAGTTGGAAGGAAAAGTTTGAATTCGTTTTAGTGCTTCCATATGAATATGCTATTTCTTGAAGGTTATTTCCTTGTAGACAAGGTTGGGATCTCTAACGGATCTGGGAGAGAAGTAGTGACATGGATGCAGCACTCAACAATAATAATGTTCTTTTGGATTTTTGACTGATTTTGGTTTATGGCAGTGTGATCTCTGAGATGCACAAAGAAGATAAAATAGACTGCCCTTGCTTAATATTATGGATGTCTAAGTATGATTAATGATAGACACTTGCTTCGGGAGAGGCAGTTCATACATTTGACATGTTATTCAGGTCCAGATTTTTTCTGTATGTTCTCGGTATCTCTTACAGTAGTGCTAGAAGCTTCTCCCAGATTTTCAGAAATGTATGAAATTCACTGAATGAGACCAATATATATTACCTAGAGAAGAAATTTTTCCTAGAGAAGAGATTCTGCAGTTAGGAACACGGAACTTGAGCTGCTTTGCAAGGTCCTCCCACCACTAACATGAAGTATTGAGGTAGATGGTGGTAGACTGGAGTCCAGTTATGGCATCACTTTGGACCAGATAATGTGTGGTGATTTGAAGAAGAACAGGAGAGAAACCAACCCATAGAAAAGATTAGGAAAAACTCTTGAGTTCATCAATGCCAGCTAAGACTTCCAGCAGGCTTGTGAAAGTGGAGGCATGATGTAGAGATCTGGAGGTGTGAACTTTTGGCTGCATGTATTTAAGAGCACATCCATACACCTGGTTAATAAAACCAGTACAGAAATTGTTACTGTGCATGCATTTTTTCTGACTAATGTTTTCTCAGCCTCTGTCATATATTTGACTGAAAGAAATAGTATGCGCACATTTGGATTAACACATAATGATCTTGTCTTGAGAAATGCAGTGTGTAGTGAAAGACTCTTGGTGTCTTGGTATTTTGTAGACTTAAGTTTCAATTTCTAAAAGAAATTTATGGGAACTTCTTTCATAAGTGGATTTATCTTAAGTACCTTAGAACACTTTTTTTTTAGCCACTTTCATTGTTTCCCTAGCATAAGTAAATGCTCAGTTATTTGTAAAACGAATGCTAAGTTGTTTGTATGGGTCATTTACATGGTTATGAGACAGAGGAAACCATTTTCGAATGAAATATTCATCAAAAATAGTGAGGCTGGTAGCAGGAAAACGATCTGATTTAAAATAATCTGATTTTTTTAATATTAAATAAATGTTTACTGTCCCATTTCATCTCTTTCCCCCTCAGCTTTGGGGAGAAAATCACTTGTGCTGGTTTTTTTAATGTAAACATAAGTGAACATCTTTGGTTTTTTTTCTTTTTTTTTTTTTTCTTTTCTGGAAGTGCCAATTTTGCAGTCCCACTCTCTCAAGTGTTATAGGTCTGAAAAACCTAAGCGTGTTAAGATTTTTAAATACAGGACTAAGGAATATCCTTTGACTTTTAAAGAATATTAGTGTAGTGTAAGCTGAGCCTCGTTAAGTGGCTATGCATGTTCTTCAGACTAGTTGCAAGTGCAAAGTGAAAGGTATTATTAACCTTTAAAGGCACAAACAAGCATATCTATGTTAGGTTGTTTTATTATTACGCTTGCTTAAAAATTAGATATACACACATAAAAATGCATACGGGTAGCAAACATAACGAAAAAATTAATCTTTTGCTTCAGAGGAAAAGGATTTTTTTCCCTCCTTAACTTGTGAAAGACATAGTACCTTCTTGGAAACAGGTTTCTCTGAACTGCTACTGTGTCACACACAGATGCCTGCACACATACACAAAAACACGCACACTGTTTAATGTGCTCATGGTATCTTTTTACTTTTCATGAAATCAAAGAGTTCAAAGTCGGAGGTAATTTGTGCAAAACTTTCACTGTGTGCTAAGATTATTTTTAGGTATTAGTTTAAAAATAAACACTGATTAAACATTAAAATAATGCTTTTAGGTACTTTTTTGTACATCATTATTTGATTTTTTAAAACATATTAGAACAGGACAAAATAATTTTTCCAATTGCAATTGGAATGCGCACTGAAGCATATTGCATAGTAGTAGTTTCAGCTAGCACAACTTGTCTGTAGTCTTTTGAGACACTTTGGAACTAATTCAGTCTTCCACTGAATTTAGTTTTAATCTGTACTTTAACTCTTCTGGATGTCATTATTGATGAACACTTTGTAAAACCGTGATTGTTCTCCAGAGCTTAGAGTTGTTAATATCCGTTGTTTACTCTTAGCTGTAAAAACACATTGTTTTTATAATTAAGGGAGAAAATGAAGAGGTGTACTAATGTTTTATTTTGGCCTATGCCAATGTGTTCTGCATGCTTTTATTTTATACATTTATATACATATTTATTTTAAAGTAGTAAGAGCTATATACTTGCATATGTATTTTTTGTCATGCTTCCATGTGTAATTTTTTCCTGCCATCCATGTAGCTTTTCCAGGGACTCAGAAAGCAGCATTTGAACCTGCATGACAGACAGGTTGTAGTCATAAACCATCAGTCCTGGACATAGTCTGCCTGTAGACTGTATACATTAATATTGTACACTATTTTCTCTTTGGGAAATGCCTTGAGTATCTAAGAAAATAATCTGCAGGTGTTGTGCTAGCTGTGCCTATGTGTCTGTAAACTCTGGCAGATTAGGTACTGGAGATATGTGTGACAGTGCTATTTTTTTTTTTTTTTTTGCAGCATATTGGTTGGTATTGTGTCATGTGCAAAGCATTTTTTTAAGACTTAGGTACTTCTTAGGTACTTAAGATAGTGAATGTGTCAGTGAAGAGACTTGCCTTGATACAAGTGTCCTTCTATTCTCTGTGCTGTAGCACAGAAACTAGATGGATGATAAGCCATTTGAATTGGCGTGAACAGCAGTCAATCTTATGCCAAAAGATGCTTTTGGACATAGTAATATGTATTATTTCTTAAAGCTGTGTTAGCCGAATTAGATGTTGAACATGCGGAACTTGGTGTGTTCACAGAGGTGGGCTTTGTGTAGATACTTTGAAGAGTAAATGGGTCCCTTAAGCCAACAGTGGCAGACTCTTGTTTCATGTAACTTCTTCAGCTGGAGAAACAAGCTTTCTTATTTTTCTTGTAGCTTGTATTTTTATCAGTCTGTCCTACTCACGCTGAACTCTTTCAAATAATTTAGGTAATTGACACAGTAGATGTTTATAAATAATTTACTTACCTCTTAATACATATTGTAGCTAGATAGGCAAATATCTCTTATTTAGCAGAAGCTGTTTCTAAGGAAATAAAATTTCATTCTGAAGGTTCAGTACCTTGATGTATTCTCATATACACAGATATGTCCATATATAAGAGCATTTTTTTTTGTTGAGGAGGAAAACACAAATCATCATTTGGATATCAGTGTGATAATGTGAAGAACATATATTTAGAAAATATTTAAGATCATTCCTTTTTGGTGCACCACAAAAAGATACCTTGTATGCAGCCATTAAAAAGGGTTTGTTGCTCTTTTGTATTTACTACTCAATAAGTGATCTACACCCACCAAAGTTAATAGGAACTAGCAGATGATCTGAACAGTTAAAGAATTCAGACTAATTTAGTTTTATTTACATTTCAAAGAGCCAAGTGGCCCCTAATTTTTATGTTACACTGGCAAACAATGTTGAATGAAAAAATTGTTGTAGGATGAAAAAATATATGCTGAGCAGAGAAATCTTTGGAGTATGGGCATTTAAGTGTGTACTGCAAAATGAAGAAATACTAATTCTCCTCCTTTAGTTGTTTCAAATTAATTGTGTTGTTGTATGGTAACAGCAAATTCATAGGGGAAAGCACTGCCTTGCAATCTCTGAAAAACAAATCACAGAGGTGTGAAATAAAGTAAGGTAGAGGTCAAATTAATGGTGATCAGCTTTGTTGCAGGAATAGAGTGCTACAAGCACAATATCTTTTCCTTAAGTTGAATGGTAGAGGACTGAAGAAAATCTAGTCTTGTAGACAAATGTAGCTATGTATGAACAGCTGTTACTGATGAAATTATGGAAGTTTTTCAGTATTCACCTTTTATTTACTGTAATTATCAAACCTGGCAAGAACAAAGAGAAGGAAAGCAGAAGAAAACAAAGGAAGAATTAGCATATAGGCAACACTAGGAAGTCATACACATGATGTTGGCCAAAAAGAAGGAAGCATGCCACAGGTTTTAAATATTATTAACTCTGTGCAAAGAAGTTAGATATGTTAAAACTGGATAAAGAAGTCCAAGAGATACCAATGTTTTAGAAGTTAAAAGTTTGGAAAGTCTCCTGTTCCTGGAGAGTTCCAGGAACAGCACAAATGTTTTTTCAGGCTAAACTAAAGTTTAAAATCTGAAGTGTCCTGAAACCACATTGTTCCCTGAATAAGTAGTGCTGATACTGAGGCTAAGCTGAAGCATGATTTTCTACAGATTTTTGTCCTTTTAAGTTTTCAAAGGACAAATGGCAGGGAATAATTAAACTACCTAATTTGAACATTCTTCTTATTGTTTTATCAGTAGTGCAGAGTTTTATCCCAGAACCCTGATGCAGATGCAATTGCCAACAGAAAAGTACTGTTGTTCATTTCATTCTGCACTTGAGAAGGTGGTGTGGCTATTCCAGGGACAAAAATAAACCTTACCAAGCAAGACTCCTCCTTTGTCAATCCATTCAGGCAGAATCATCTGACAAACTACTGTAATGGACTACATGATTTAGGTGAGCCCCACTGTGTTGGTTCAGCTCATCTTTCTGTGGAAAGCAGATGGTGTGCATACGTGTATTGCTTGAATAAGCAACAGAACATTAGTAAGTTGATGAAAGTGGAAGCAACTAGTGATTCAGTAAATTGAAAAGATAAAGACTATATCACTATTGCCTCAGCGCAGCTGAGCTGTGTATTGACAACTTCATCTGGGAGCTTTGCTATTTGTAATTTAGATTGATCTGTGTGTGGAAGAAGCATCTGATAGGAATGAATGAGACTAGGTAGTTTTGACTAGTGGCAGAGTCTGAGTCTGTTTACCTTAGAGTACATGGATGAGATTTCTACCCAAGGCCTTGTTCCCACTGATATCTGTGTCTTCTGTTTTGTATCTAGGAGATAGCCATTGTGGTCCTTGTTGAAGTACTTTGGTACTCAGTCTCAGCTGTCAAAAATCTGTTGAAGAAGTATTTGTTTTTCCCAAGGAAATTGTGGAAAGGGCAGTTAAAATTTGAAATATGCCTCTACTCCCCATTTCCTCTTCTCTAAAGAGCTGAGTGCAGTTAGATGCTTAAGTCTTTTGAAGTTAACTGAAAAATACAGCTCAAATCTTGGAAAGTATCACCAAATGTGCATCAGAATAGTGTTTGCCCAGATAGGATTGGCCACCTTTAAGTTAAATTTGAGGTAAGAGTACAGGTTTCTGTTCTGTAGGAACTTGGTGTATCTGGATGTGAAAGAAAGTCAACCTGTTAGAGATTCTCTGAGTAAACAGGAATCAAGGTAGAAATTACTCATTTAGTTACTATAGAGCCATGAAATCAACCTAAAGATATCCCATTCTTGATCATACTTTTATAAGCTAAGGGATAATGTAGTGGACATATTTTAGGTACACTTTGAAATTATACATTAGGAAAAATATTTTAATTGTATTAGTATTTAGTCTTATGGCACAGAATATACATTGCTATCTAGTTTTATTAATGTGCCTGTCATTGTACCTGAGTTATATGCTCACTAGACACTTGCATAAGCTTCTTGGTCCTTAGCTAATTCATTACTCTAATGATAGTCTTTGTCAAGAATCCTTAAACTGAATGAGAATATATCTGCGAGTTAAGGAAACTTTCTATTTCCTTATTCTATAAATCCATCACAGGAGAGTTTTTATCTCCTAAGTCTTCAGTGTTAATGTTCATTATCTTGCTCATATTAGAGAATGTTGAAAGAGAATGCTGAAAGGTATTCCAGGCCACAATTCTGGGTGAACAGCATCATCCAGACAGCTAAACAGGTTTCTGAACCAGCTGGTAACTCAGAAGGCCAGAAAAACACAAAAGACATAGAGGTTGGAAAAGATTCTTTCTGCTTTTTTGGGAAATGATCTGGCTTGGGGAACTGGTAGTCAAGTATGGAACTTAAACTTTGCTCTGATAATGGATTTGCAAAGCACTATGAGTGCCTCTTGGTCTCACAGACCACAGCAGAAAAAGCAATTGAAATTAAATGCTGAAAAATAAAGGCATCATTCACATATCTTGAATAGATTCGTACACAGCTGTTCAGATACTTGGAGGATCTGATGCCTGTGTTTTTGCAGTGTGTTGCCTAGATGGTGTTGAAATGAAATGTTTATGTTGGTGGTTAAAACCTTTCAAAGATCGTTCGCAGAAAGAAGAAATAAAAACAAACAAAAAACAAACCCAAAGTACTCACTTTTAAAATTTGTTTTAACTCAGGTAATCTTTTAGGGGGAGAAACAATTATTCTTACAATACTTCCCACTTGTATTTCTGTTTAATTATTTGTTTTTAAAAAGAAAATAATAGTAGCGTGGAAACAGAGACACTGTGTAGTTGTGCTTGGTAAAGAACATATTCTTACACCTATATTTTAATAACTCTGGTAAATTCTCCTTTCCTTCTTTTAATTTCTTGTTTGTGTGTTAATAGAACCTGATGCCTAGAAGAGTTTTCATACACAGCAACAATCTTCATGCCACTTAAATCTCTTCTGTCCTGCAATTGCCTGTTTTTTTGAGGGGTGGTTCTAATGTATGCACCTGGTCATCTTCAACAGCGATGGGATTAGTAGTTAATCCCAGAGTACAGGCCACCAAACAGCTCTCTGACTGACTTAGCCCATTATTAAAATAGAGGTTTAGAGATCAAAATCTGTTTATCTCATTACCATTACCCCAATCCATTAAGTCCTCTAAGTGATTTTTTTTTTGGTGAGAGCTTTGATCTGGGAAGTTACAGGTGTTGCATGTCATCGTAAAAGGATTAAGTATAAAATCCCATGACAAACACTTGATAAACGTCTTTAACTCCCACCAAGTAGGGAAACCTCTCTGGCAACATTAAAACTCAAGGCAAGACTCAGGCTATAATTTAGGCATTAGGTCATGGAACAGATCTTCTTTAAACATTTATTGAAACATACAGAACATGTGGAGGTGTTCATTATAGAGTCAGCCAAAAAGATGTGCAAAGGAGTAACTGCCTGACTAATCTTTTGGCCTTCTGTGATGGAGTAACTGTATCAGTGGACAAAGGAAGAGGTAGAGATGTCTTCTGTCTAGCCTTTTGTAAGGCCTTTGATACTGTGGCCTCCCAGCATTCTTACTGTTAAATTGGAGTGAGGGAAGTTGGAGGGATAGACTCTGTGATGAATAAAGAATTGACATGATGACTGCTCAGAGAAGCTGTAGATGCCCTGTCCTTGGTAGTGTACAAGGCCAGGCTGAAGGAGTCTTTGAGTAACCTGGTGTCATGGGTGGCATAGATCATTTTTGAAGGTACCTTGCAACCCAAATGGCTCTGTGATGCTCTGATTGGACTGCTGTTGATTTCCTGAAGTTAAAGCTGTTGTACATCTTCCTAACTTGATAGCTGTAAGAAATAATGCTTTATACATGTATTTTTCCTCTCTGAAAACACAAAATGCACCTAAACATACTTCTGTTTTTCTTGGTAAGAAGAGAATATTGAGAGGAAATAACATAAGGGCTTTTTTTTTTGTACTGTATTCAGTTACCTTTTGGTCTGTTTATCTCAGCATTGAATTGGTAAATAAATTAAAGGAGATATAAACATTTAAGTGATGCAAATATGGATTTCATTTAGGAGACTCTCTCCTGGTTTGGCAGCTTATTTCATAGAAAAGCATAACAGACAATTTAGGAGTAAATTTGCTTTCATCTAAAGACTGCATATTTTCTGCAAATGGAACAAAGATTCACTAGAATTACTCTATTTCATTAAATTGACTAACAGCATGCTTCATAGAATCACACAGCAGTTGGAATGGGAAAAGATCTTAAAGTTCCAACTCCATGGACAGGGACTATGCACGATACCAGGTTGCTCAGTGCCCCATACAGCCTGGCCTTGAACACTTCCAGGGATGGAGCATTTGCAGCTTCTCTGGGTAACCTGTGTCGATGCCCCACCACCCCCACAGTCAGCATCAGTAAAATGGCTTGTCTTACAATCCTTTAAGCTTGGATTTTAATGCTGTTGGTGTTCATAGAAATCCAGAAACAATCTCTGCCCAGAATAAATTTTGTTCTCTTGGGGTTTATTTACTTAATTGCATTCATCCTGGTTTTTTACCTGCAAGGCAAGATCTTAGTGAATTCGGATTTGCTTTGATTTTGTTCTGTTTGACTCCACAACATAATTATATACTCCTATTAATTATTACATTTAATTAGGGTTAAGAAGTAGACTCATGGTAATCTCTGAAGATTTTGGCCTTTGAACCAAAACTACAGGAACAACATGAGCAGAATTTGCTAACAGCTTAATTGTGGCTGTATTTCCTTCCCTAAATGCAAACCTCAGTGAAGGTAGTGAAGTTAGTATGTATGCCTTTGAATTGTTTTCTCTGAGAAATTTATGGCACATTCTCTGGGTAATGACATTTTTGTGCTTGTTTTTGTTTGTTTTGGGTTGTTTTTGTTTTGTTTTGTAAATTTACGACCATGTTAGTTTTAGTGCATTTTTCCTTTGGTTGTTCTTAAAAAATACCTTGTGTGAATGTTTTGATTTGTAGATTTTTGGTCTACAGTTTCTTGTAGTAAAGTGAGAAGGATAGATTTAAATATTTACATTGCGTTTTTCATCTATGGAGTTTTCCCATTAAATAATATAAAACCAGTAAAGCAGGAGGAGATTGTCTTTTGTTGTTTAAAATAACAAAATATGGTGGGATTTCTTTAACTGGGTAATTATGCAAAATTACTATATATGACTTCATGACTTGTCAGGCTGCTAGGACATAGTCTTTTGTTAGAATGGGTTAAAAAAGGGGGAAAACTATCATGAAAATACTTTTTAATGCTTTTGCCTTATATTTTAGTTATTTTCAAGAAATGACAGTATTTTCTGGAATAATCTATAGCTGCAGAAACGTGATCACCTTCTGTGTCTGTTTGTGTTGTCTTGTTTGTGTGATACCAAGCTACTTCTGCTTAGTGACATGAAATTTCTTACACCTTCCCATGTCTTTACAGCTTTTTTTTTTATGTGCACAGAGGATCAAAACTCTGCAGAAGTAGTAAAAAAAGCAGAACCATAAGCAAGATAAATGTTTATTTGTTGACTGAGTGTCAGTCTTACTTAAAACAGTATTTCGACCTATCAATCTAGACTGTAGTTTAGTTTACTTAGGTGTAGTGATATTAATTGTATATATCACTGTACTCAAAAACTCAGGCTTGTTTGTGGGTTTGAACAGGTTTCTTTTTGTAGATCATACATATCTACAAAAAGAAACCTGTTCAAACAAACAAGCCTGAGTTTTTGAGTGGGATTTTCTTTTGTGAATGTGTGTATCTTTTAAATGATACGTGGTTTTTTGAACCAAAATACATGGGTGCAGAAAATGCCAGCAACCTGTCTGATAAGCTCTTTCTTAATATATTGTAGAATTTGTTTTCTGACATTAGATAAAGCATAAAAAGTAAAGTAACTGCACTACTCATTTTTCTAAGTTGCTCATAACAATGAGCATTACTTTTTTTAATCAATTTTGAGGACAGGAAGAAAATACTCCAGTACTTCGTAATTCAGTCTGGATGGTTCCATAGTTCAGTCCTAACTTTGTGACTGTAGAGTGGATTTTATGGTCCTTTAATTGTTTTTGTAGCTGGTTTTTGACTTCTTTCCAATTCAAGGTCAGTACTGAAGTACAGATCATGAGAATTGAACAGTGATGTGTATATACTTTTTATTCCAAGTTTATAAGTACTGCTAGGCGGAATAGCACTGTTGAGGTGTGTTCAAGGAGTGTAACAACCTCCTGAACCATGACATTAAACTATTCATCTTTAGATGACTGGTGTAACTTAAATGCTTTTCTAAATAATTGCTTTTTAGGGTGGGTTTAGTAATTGTTTGACAAGTTTATACTTAACAGTATTTGCCTCTTTATGTTTTACAGATTATTCTAATATAGTTTTCAGCATAATATCATCATCGTTTACCAGTTCACAGCTTTTATATCACCTATGAGTACTGTCAGTAATGATTTTATGTTTTTATTTTATCTCATGCAGGAAGATTTTTAAAGTTTTCTTTTAAGTCTTAATATTGTTGGGATCCTGTTTGGAAGACAGCTGTCTGCTGAGGACTTTTGCCTGTGCAGTTTACTCCTTAACTTTTAAACAACTGTTACTGAATGCATGCTGTGTTGTTCTGTTGTATGATCAGTTGCTTAGCAGATGCCTAGTTCTTCAAAACCACTGACTTTGACAGTATACCATCTGAATACTCTTAACTCCATCAGTCTTGGTATGCAATCTCTTTCCCTCACCCTTTGGGGTTTTTTGGATGATACTTCAAGAGTTTCAAGTCAGTATGCCTTCCTACCCAGTCCTTCTAAAACATTTTGGACCTTCTGACTGGCATTCTGACTTGAAAAAATCCTATGTGTTGTTCATCTTACATGTGGGCACTCTTTCATTGTCATTGCAAATGTGGTCTGTGCTTCCTTAAAAGAAAAAAATTGTAGAATTACATGCGTGTTTTTCTGTGTTAATAAATATTAAGTATTCTACAGCAATAGCTTAATGAAGGACCAGTGTGGTTTGTCATTAAAAAAAAAGTGAGGCCTTATATGGAGCCCCATAGGTTAAAATTTGATATTTTCTCTTAAAAATGGTTGAGATTTCCTATGTTTTTGGCTTACCTATTTCAGTTTTCTTCTTTTACTTCCTCTCTTATCCAGGCTAGCTTTATTGTTTTTCATTTTTCTTTTTTCTTTGTATAATTGTGGCTGTCTAGGCTGCTTCATGAAATGTTCTGAAATGACTCCCAGTTGTTCCTGTTTTAAATCTAAATCCAGTAACTTACACTTCTAATTGTCAGGTTTTTGCTAAAGTAGCTCTCACGAATATGATGTGCTTATAATGTGCCTTTACTACTGGTTTTGAAATTCGTTCATTTCAACATAGCAAAGGGTGTACAGTCAGTGTACAGTCATAATTGTATGCTCCTGCAGTTACATTTGACTGTGGTTCTGACACTTGCCCCTTTTCTTAAGAGGTATTTCTATATGGTGCTTTTCTGGTTTAGGAATCACAATTTTTAAACTTGCAAAAATACCAAGGTAATTTGCTTGAGACCTTTAGCGTCAGTTACATGGCTTTAGGAGATTATATTTTTCCGTTTTCATGAAAGTGCTAGAGGAGCCCCACTTGCTTGCCCTATTATATTAGTTGTGACTGTCATCTGTTACAGCATCAGCTTTTGTTTCAATTTTTCCCTATTAGAGTTTAAACCAAAAAGACAGATCTCTAGCTGCTAGCCTAGTCTGAAGTATAAAATAAAGCCAGTAACTGAACTTCAACTTGGTAAATCTTTAATTATACCTCCTTGTTGAAATAAGCATCTATATATCAGCAATTCTGTGGGTTTATCGCCTGTCTAGAATATCTAGAATATTTTGCCCGTTGAACAAACAGTTCAGTCGCTTAATTTTATTTGGTTATTCATTTAATTTTAATCTTTCTTTGATTTTTCTGCTAAGTATGTGCACTCTGCTTGCCATCCTCCCCTTCACTTTCAACAGCACAAGGATACTCTGACCTCTCTGGCCAGCCTGCCTTTCAGAATGCTTTTCTTCCTCTTCTAACAATGGAAATTGCCCAAATTCTGCAACTTCCATCTTCCACAGAAATCCAGGGACTAATCCCTTCCTCAGAACTCTGCTGTGTATTCTGTTCCTGTCCAGGAGTTTGCCTCCAGGTTTTTCTGTTTCCTTCTAGTAGAGCACAGTAATGTCTAAACTGTCAGGTGTCAGGATGATGAATGTTAGGTGTTTAGGTATTTATCATTTACAAGATTCAGAGTAATTATTCTGATGGAGCATACTTCAGGCACATGTACCATATTGCTGTCATTATTTCTATTAAATAGTGTTTAACAATCCCTTTGAACTATTTGCAGGATCTTGCTCTCATCCAGATAGAGTGCAGTGTGGTGACATAAGAATCCTAGCTGTCTGCCTATGCCTTGGTTCCTGCTGGCTTCTCCTGTGTACTGCATGCACAGTGATCATGGCTCATCCACCTTGGGACCACTGTCTGGCTATACAGACTACACACCAGTCCTGCTATGTCAGGGTCAATGCTTGGTGAATGCTGGTAGCAGCTGCTTAGCTCTTACTGAAATATGAAAACAGCTTTAGTTTGCACCTTTAGGAACACTGGCTCTAGAGGCCTGCTGTGAGAAGTTCTGCATTTTCAGCAGAGGAATCAGATTTATTGATATCAAGGAAGAACTGGATGTTCCAGGACTTAACTGCAGTTGGAATTGTCTGGGATGCAGTAGAGAGAGCACTTAGCCCTCTTTTTCTTTTGTCTGGTGGGCAGTGTCTGAGGTTAGACTCATCAGTATGAGAGATAGGTATGGAACTTATGGAGGGATTAAAGCAAGGAGTGTCTAAGGTAATGAAGGGACTTGAATACTCTACTGTAAGGAAATGTTGAGGGCTAGGTCTGTTTAGCCAGGAGAAGAGAAGACTCGGGGGGGATCTTGCAAAGAGGAGAGAGTCAGGCTCTTTTCAATGATGCTCAGTGATAGGGCAAGAGGCTATGGGCTGAGACTGAAACACAGGAGATTCTGAATATCAAGGAACACTTTCACTGTGAGCATTGATTGGCACTGGTTGCCCAGAGTGGTTTCAGTGTATGCCTTCTATGAAAAAAATTGGTCCTAGGCAGCATGTTGTGACCCTGCTTGAGATCTCTTCTGACCTCAATTAATTTGTGCTTCTGTGAAATACAGCACTGCAGCAGCATTGGATCAGCCGAGTCACCAGTTGACCCTGACCTTTAATCATACAATGTGGGGGAAATCCTATGGGATTTATTTTTCATTATGCTACACTCGCTTATCAGTGCTTTTAGGTGTACAAAGAATTATTTTGTAAGTAGTCTGGACCACTGTGACCAGTTACCTGAGGGGAAATCAGTGAAAGTGTTAGTTTTGCAATTCAGGAATCTTGCAGTGGCAGTATGCCAGCATGCTTTTCCCAGAGCAGCCACATGTGCAGCTTAAGTCTGTCTGGGAAGACAGCAAGGTAGCTCATTACCCTGAATTTTGGGCTGATACAAGGCTGTCTTTCAGCTGATCCCTGAATATTTACAGGACTGACACAGGCTGTAGCTTCAAGCAGTTGATTGTAGGCTGAGGGGCCTCTGGGTCTGATCCAGTCTCAGTGCTCCTGGTAATATCACACCATTATGCATCATTATGTAGGGTAGTTGTGGTTTAAGGGGTTTGACACAAAGGGGTTATTATAAACTAAGTAGATGCAGCATGATTAAAACCCTCCAACTTGTAAATGCACACTTTGGCTACATCCTGAGATTATGTGTAAACTAGGTGCACAGTGCTGACTGTGCATGTAAGCCCAGGTCAGTGCCAGCACATCCTGATATATGGCACATGGATGTGATCACAAAGTGTTGTTTTGGTGATACTCAAAAAGATGTACAGTGCAGACAGCTGTATCTGCTGTCAGCAATTCCTTTTGCAGAAGACAAATTATTTCTGGATAAAGTAACAGAAAAATAATTTCTTCTCCTACCCTCAAAACACTTATCACTGGTAGAAATGTGCTGCAAAGTCAGAAGATTATTTGCAATGATGAATGTTACTTCTCAGTGTGAGAACTTATATTCATGAGAGAAAGAAATGGATAAGATTTGTGATTCTCTATAAAGGTACTGTGCACCAAATACATGTATTCTAAAATACATACAAATAAATTTTTCAAATGACCAGCTTGTTCAGTCAAGATTGACAAGACTGGGAGTAAGAAAAAAGTGTATGTACTGCCAATCTATAGCCCAGCCATGCTTAGGCCAGGTACTGGAATAGCAGAAGAAACCAACACCTGCTTTGGCTCTTGGCAGAACTTTACTGTTTAAGCTGACAGGACTTTGCTCTTTAGCATGTGCATGCCTGCTAGAGGGCCTGGTGGCTTCTCTTAGGGAATTTTTGGGAATGGTAGGGCAGGATAGAGGCTTTTATGCAGAGAAGCACCTGCTTCTAAACTAAGGACTACTCTGTCATACTTATTTCTTCCTTTAAGAATCCCCCCTCCTAGCTAGTGTTTGAAGATGAGCCTGTATCCTGCAGTTGAGTGATGTGGTACATGACATCTCCAGTGTCCCATCTCCAGTACCTTAAAGTATCTGCTGTCTTGATGTCCAGTGATGACTGTGATATCTGGGACAGTGAAGCGTGAGCGAGGCTGTGAAACACACCTTAGTTGTCCCGTCTTGACTGTGCTGCAGGGAGAAATGGAGATATTGGCATGGTCTTATGGTAAAACATCTCATTCAGTACAGTAACAGAGACATGTGACATTTGTCAGGCTGTACTGGAGTTGGAACCTTGGCCCCATCCATAGGTCTCTGTTTTAAAAACTGGTGCTCGGTGGTCCTATGGAAACGAGGCACTGAAATTGGTGAGGAGGGCTAGACCTTAGCCAATGAGTATGTAGTTGGACTTGGCTCTTTGCTGTTACTTTCAAAAATGGTTACTTTTTAGAAATGGACTCTTGGGTTTATTTTCCTCTTGTCATAACACTATGTACTGTTGGGAATTTGGTGTTGGATTTAGGTTGTCTTTGGAGCTCTGAACCTGTAGGATTACTATGTATCTTAACCTGTAAAATCAAATTATGGCAAGTTGTTTTCCATGCTCTCCTGAGATAATTCAGTAATGAATCAGCTGTTTGGGAGTACACTATTTTCTTTCATTTCTTTGTGAAAACCAATAAATGGAAGGAAGGTAAAATCCATTTGAATGCTGGATTATCTTTTCCCCTGTCCTTTCTTAATAGCCTGCTTTAAGTGTGCAAAAGCCTTTGCCTTCTACAAAAATTTGTCTTTTGGTCTTACCCACTCCATCTCAGAATCAGGTATGTTTAAAATAAAACAACATCAAAACCAAAAATAAGAAAAAAAAAAAAAAAGAACACATCCTTAGAAAAATCAAGCAAATCCCAGAAAACAAAACAAAGCAACCCTCTTCCACATTATGGAACTACCTTGAAATATCTCATGTTTGCAGTTTTAAATGAAATTCAGTTTTGCAATTGTAAATTAATTGTAGATAAAAAATAAACCTTCCTGCCATTCTTCCTTTGGGCTCGCCTTTTTAATAAATCCCTTTCACAGAGAGGGGGAAAAATTATTTTCTGATGAAGTTCTTTTGAAGCAGAAAACCTAACTGAACAGCTCAAAATGCAAATTGTGTAGTTTATTGCTTTCACAGTAATCTTTTTCCCAATTTCCTAGGCAGTCCTTGAGCTTGTAAGGTAGATTATTTTTTAGTCCATCAGCAAGCAAGGTAGATTATTTTTCTGATTCTATGTTGTGACATGAAAGTCACCTAGGAGTATTTATTCATTTTTTTAAATGAATGGTATCTCTGTAACTTAAGTGTCTTGAGCTTCTTGCTCTGCCCAGTAATCTCTTTGTAATTGTAGTGTTATGGATTACATTTCAGAATGATACTGGAAATGAAACCAAACTTTATTTCTGGATCAATTAATTAATCCATTCCATCATTTCTCAAATAAAATCATGATTCAGACTGATCTAGAGTTGTGTTTGTTTGTTGTTTTTTTTTTTCTTGTCATTTACTTTGTAATGCTTCTGCTGCTGTAAATTACCTGTGAACGACAGCATGTTGCCAATTTTTCTGCGATCCAGAAAATAATGGATTAAAATAATTACTATGGTTTGGATCATAATGCGTGATTCTTTCCTAAATTATAAGGCTTTAACTCAGGGCTTTGTGGATCATTATCTTACTTTCACACAATAGCTTTTCTTTTTGGAAAAGTGTCATACTGAAACTAAATTTTCAAATAGGGAAAGTAGAAGGCCAGTAGTTTTTACTTGCATAGGTGATGCTGTTTCCCCCTCTAGCACATCACCCAGTTTATATACTCTGAGACAGAAAAGAGACTGAGGTACCAATGCTGCCAAAGAGCTAGCTTTTTATTTACATTGGACTGGAAATGCTTGTCTAGGAGTAGTAAGTTTTTCATGTCTTAGCCAGTACTGCCTTAATGTCTGAACTAAACTTCATATTTTAATATCTTGGGAACATCTTGTTACAACTCCATAAAACATAACTGTTTATAGAAGTTCCTTTTCATTCTTTCTATCGTGTACAATCAGGTGTGTATGTTTTTGATGGCACCAGTAGCTAAATTTTTTTCTGAAAAACTTTACTGTAAAATGTATTTTAATGTTCTCTTTTATTTGGTCTAACCTATATAGTCATACTGGTATTTGGAAGTAATTTTGACTAATAAATATTAATGAAACATCCTGTCACTCCTCTAAACATCTGTTTAAGAGTATTGAAATTCATTAATTTATTTGCAGTACATGTAGCTTTAACTACAGGTTTTTCAAATTGCAACTTTTGGCATGCTTGAACAGCTGATGGTTTGTGTTCATTTTCATTATGCCCATATACTGTCTGGGTGAAGAATCTGTTCAGAGGAGATTGCAGATTTCCTGAAGAGAACAGTGACCTCTGCCAGCAAGCACTGAAGTACTTATCAATTCTTTGACCTGATTTAGAAGCCCCAAGAGAAATGGGTGAATGAGTAAGCATATGTTTAAATAGCTAGAACTGGCAGGGTCAGAAGCTGAGGCTAACTTTTGATCAAGGATGAGAATGTGACCACTTTCCTTCCTTCATCTGATGATGCATCTGCTTTTCAGCCCCTAGATGTGAGTACTTGGTAGTGTAGTTGGACAGCAGGTTGTCTTTCTTGAGAAGTTGAAACTGGGAATTTGAACTAATTTGGCCAAACAAGAGAATGAAAGTTTTTCTGTATAGTATATGACTAAGCTAAGCAGAAATCGTTTGTAGTAGGAAGGGTTATTTTCTCCTGTAGTTGTATTTTGAAGCATGGAAAATGTCGTCACACTTTGTGAGCCTTGATCTGACTCCTCAGGTGAGCTCCTCTGGGGCTATTGCCGTGCTGCAAAGCCTAGGAGGTAAGGAACCCTGGAAGCATAAGTACAGTGCCAAAATGAAACATGGAATAGTAATTAACAAAATTTCTATCTCTAAAGTACTTATTAATAGATTATTTACATTGTCTTTGGTTTTACTAAGCAAGAATAAATAAGCAGGAGATGCATGAGAACAACAGTAGGTACTTATTGCTTCTGTTGTGTATAGAGTTTTATTGAGGAGTCATTTTGTTGTTCATAGGTTCTTGGATCCTGACTGATCAATGCTGAATAAACTTTTAAGATACAGGAAAGCTTATACTATATGGACAGACTTGTATTTCTACAGACAGACTTGTGCTGAACTGAACAGCATCCTAGCTGTTCAATGTTCATAATGTTCATAATCAATGCATGTAATTTGACTGGACTTTTCAGATCAAGTTCCATTAAATAAACCTGCTGTCACCAGAGTGGCTTCAGCAAGTGGAGCAAAGTTATACTATAGAGAGACTAAGGATGTTCCAAATGGATTCTTGCTTATACACTGCTGTCTTTTTGGATTGTACCTGCACAAGAGTATTTTTTAATAAGAGAGAATAGCAACATAGCACTGCAGATTTTCAAAGTACTGCCCACCTACTAGCTAATCAGTCACTCTGTCACCTCCATAGAGTTCATAATTACGACCCCTGTGGTGATAGGTGGGGGAGTCCAGACAAAGGCTATTTCTAAGTTAGCAAATATTTTGAATGAGAATGGGTCTGTAGGGTGAAACCATAGGTGTGGAGAAGCTGATGTGCATGGTCAAGGGGTGCTTTTTTTTTTGCTTTAGCCAGGTCTAATCTGATTCTAGGGATTAAATGCTTGTTCATAGTTAGAATGTATTAGTTATGGTCCTTAACTTCAATTCTTGCTGGTTTCATTCTAAAGAAATCCATGTTCTCGCCTGGGGATGCTTTGATAGCAATGGGAAAGAGAAAGAGTCCGTGAAGGAGTTGAAGAAGTTTAAGCTAGGTTCAGAAGAACACTTTTGAAATAAACGCTAGTATATATCTGCCCACAGGGACACTCTGGTAAAGGTTTCAGGTGGGAACTTCACAATATCTACAGGTTAGCTGTTTAGCCTGGAGAGAAGAAGGCTCAGGGGTTCTCTACAACTACCTGAAAGTGGTTGAAGCAAGGTGGGGATTAATCTTCCAAATAACAAGTAATAGGACAAGAGGAAATGGCCTCAAGTTGTGCTGGAGGAGATTTAGATGGGTATCACTAAAAATTTCTTCATGGGAAGGGTTGTCAAACTAGAACAGGACGCTCAGGGAAGAAATCAAGTCAGCATCCTTGGAGATGCTTAGGAATGCGGTTTAGTGGTGACCTGGCAGTGTTAGATTAATGGCTGGACTTGGTGATCTTCAAGGTCTTTTCCAACCTAAATGATTCTATACTTCTGTGATAGGTCTGCTAAGGGCACTTCAACTGAAAAGAGATTTGTGCTTGCAGAGCATCTCCCAATAGCATTTTATATACATGAAAAGAATCTGGTCTTAGCAATTGGCTGCTATTTCACATGAAAGTGGTGGAATTTGCATTTCACCTTGGCAGTTTTGCTTTCCCTATAGCTGCTGAGAGATAATGAAATATTAGTTCTTTGAAGTAGGTTGATTTATGCTGAGAACATCTTCTGATCAAGTCTGAGTTTCATGAAGAACATGAGCTACTTACTCTCTTTTGCTGTGTTTCAGTGCCAGTATTAATTAGTCCATTATGTGAAAAAATTTGGATTAAGTTGTCCTCTTTATTGTTTATGGTCTTTTTTGTTCTAAATTGTCTGAACCATTAATGACATTTTCACTCCCCCTTTGCTTTTGGTGTTAGATTGTGCAGTAAGTTTAAATTGCAACATAACTAATAGATCAGAGAAGTGTTTATTCTTTGATTAGGCAGGTCTTTGTTAGCATTTAAATTATCAGTCCTTTTTGTTTGATTTGACTTTTTGTTTCAGTTAATGGTAACAGCTACTGTCAATTCATACCAATATTGTTCAACAGAAGCATCAGAAAAACAGATTTTAACAGACGTTTTTGATTTAAAAAATAAGGAATTCAGCAGGGAAAAATACAATCCTTGTAGGCTGTCTTTTTGTTAGGAAGCAAAAGAATAGCTATCCTTCTGTCTCTCTTTGCATGTATGAGTATATTAATTCAAACTTTAAAATAATTTTGACCCGTAGATTTTATGTAGCTGTACAGCAGTGCCATTGGAATGAGAGGTTTGATGCTGGCTTTCCCATGTGTTGGTTTTATGTCTACAAAATTACTACGTATGGAACTTTTTCATGCTTTAAACTGAGCTATATGCCTTTAACTTTATGTACAGTTACCTTTTACACATTCCTCAGGAGATTTTTGGCTACCAGTAAAATTGGGAAAGAAAATTTTATTTTAGTAAAGAGACAGGAAATTTATTTGTATAAATTTGCTTTTTGGAAAGCTTATTTCATTAGAAAGATGATCCGTTCAAGCAAACAAATCATAGGGTAATTATATGATGCATTAGAGTCTAACTGAAATTGCTGGTAAAATATACAAAAAGACATCTGTTCATGTAGCATTATGTTAGCAATCCTTCCTTGCAAAAGTCAAATCACTATTTTTGTTTAATAACTGGTTTGTGATTTTACAATCTTATGTAATATGTACAATATTGCGTATGAATCAACAGCTGTGCATCAGTAGTTGACATAAAGGATCTGTCTCCTTGTCCTAGGAAGTTACATTGGCAATGCAATGGCTTTCACTAGTTGCAGTCTGAAACCCAGTGCTATAGGTGTCTTCCAATATAAAGTTTATATATTGTTCTTCTACAAAACTAGAAACAATTGTATTTCAGTCTTGGTAATTCAGAAAATACCTGTACAAGGGAAGAGTAGAATTTAAGGTACTTAATTTTGGCTTTAGGCCACAGTATTTAAGGCTTTGAAGATGTAGAACTTTTATTTTAAATTGTACATGCTTTCCAGAGTTTAGCCTGCAGATTGCCTGCAGTCATATGTTGTTTGAGAGGAAAAGTGTTCATGTCACTGGAAGTCGATACATAGTATAATGTACAAGTCATTGCATCTGCACTTACTTCATCCCAGGCTGTTGTCACAGCATCCATGTTTTATTGAAGATAGCCTAACACAGCTTCCAGTGGAGGGTATGGAGTCAAAAAGGAATGTGTGTGATCATGGAATGCCTGTAAGCAGAGTTTTGAATAAACCCATATGGCAGTGTGTGGAGATGTAGTCAGAATGGACCACCTTCTCTGCACTGAGATTAGTCTTGATACTGCATTTAGTTTTAAAAATCACAAGTATGCAAAGCAACAATTAAGGTAACATTTTAATAAACTGATATGAAATGGATAGCTCATGTGGATTTTTTTTCTAAGCCTGACTAAAATCTGGCATGCAGATGAGATTTATAGGAAGGCAAAGAAACTCAAGAAAAATAGTGGTGAAATTGGTGCTTATGTTAGGTACCAATAGTCTTTAAAAGTAATTAAGAAACAGGTCATTAATAACTGGTCTGTTTGATTGTTTAGTGAGTAGAATAAGTACTCTTTTTTTTGTTGTAAGAATTAACAACAGTAACATAAGTACATTGATAAGGAACTGTTCAGAGAATCATTGCACACAACAGATGTAACTGCACTGTGCTGAAATTCAGGTAAATGTATGTTTCACCTCTGTGTTGAGAAGGAATGGGATCATGACCTGTACACCTAGTTGTGTGATGTAACAAAATAGCTTACCAAAGAATTGTTTCTCATCTATCTTCTCAAGTGGAAGTTAAAAAGCAAGTTAATAATAAACTTGTAACAGCAGAGCTGCAGTACAATAAAATCAGAGAATTAGTAAAAATTGAAGTCTTCTACTTTCATCTGATACTTTGAAGTTTAAAAATAAATTAGTTTCTATAAAGTTATATACTTCATCATTCAAATACATTTTTCTTCATTTGCTAATATGGTATAATGTAAGCGAAGTCACTTTTTAGGACAGTGTTTAAAGGTATTTAATCTTCTCATTAACTCTTTAGTGCAGCAAGATTTACTGAAATAAAAAAGGTCTAACAAATCAGTTTGATAAAACTTGACATTTGTACATAACAGAAGCTAC
This sequence comes from Lonchura striata, assembly GCF_050655825.1. Classification (NCBI taxonomy): domain Eukaryota; kingdom Metazoa; phylum Chordata; class Aves; order Passeriformes; family Estrildidae; genus Lonchura; species Lonchura striata. The sequence continues at coordinate 63,348,938 of NC_140740.1, forward strand.
CCATGCAAAAGCCACTGTGGAGCAGCTAATATATGGTAACCAGTCACACCATGGTAATTCAATTCTTAGACTCTCCCATCTTAAGAAATTTAAGTACTTTGGTTATTAAGTGATAGGCAGAGAATTTTGGAAAGTGTTTGATGCTCTTTATTTCTATTCCTTGTTTTTCAAGAATACTTCTAAAAATTTTAAAATGGATATGCAGTATATTTTGTCTACTCTGTTTTTTACCCTCATTCATATTAATAAGGCCATAGTTTGCAGTAATCTGTTGGGACTACTTAAAGAGTAAGGATGGCAGAAAAAATCCTTAATAAGGATCACAGGAAAAAAAAGGGGAGGGGGAGGGGCTTGATTAACCTTTCCTGAGGTCATTACCACTTTCTTTAATTTCTTTTTCCAAACTCTTCAGTAACTTAATGTGTTTAAAATATGATTGATATTTTTTTAAAATTACTGACATCAGAGAAGTCAGTATATACAAGAAAGTAATGCTTGCAAAGCTGGGGAGGGTGGTAAGTTGTTTGTAAGTTGTTTGGAGGTTTTTCCCTGCAAATACCCTGAACATACCTTTCATCCTTTTAGGTGCAAGAAGGTTTGATTTTTTTTTTTTTTTATAGTTCTGGTAGTTGAAATTTAGTTATTGGCTGTAAGCATAGTGTAAAAATCCATATCTTTATGCAAATAATGTACATTTTCTCTTGTTTTCTGCTGCAAACTTGGATTGCAGGAACAATTTTGCACTCACAACTCAAATTTCTCTTCTTGTGATTTTCACACTTTGAAAATTTCTTATTATAGGAATCCCTCTCTTAATTTTCTGACTTACCAAGTTTTTTGTTGGGGGGAAAAAAAGAATTTGGCAGTTTGAAGTGAAGGTGCATGATACTTGAGAAAAGTGCTAGTTTTTGAAAACTTGTGCAGAAGCCTTTAAAATCTATTTTTGTCATCTCTAGAAATAAAGAAAGCTGTTAAGGTGGTGTGAGAACTTGACCAACAAAATAGGTGATCTCTGATGACAATCAAAAAGGATTCATATTTATCGGAGCAGAAATGTTTATCTTGGATTTTGTATCAGGGAATAATACAGGGCATCTGGGATTCACTGATCTGTTCTCTAAAGCACATTTCCATAGCTTTATTCTTTGTCAGTCATAGTGAGAAAGTAGTCTTTAGTCTTTCCTTTTTGACTCCATACCCTCCACTGGAAGCTGTGTTAGGCTATCTTCAGTTGTCTTTCATGGGACTTGTTCCCATGTGGCAGAGATTAAATTAGTTGTGGCAGCATCCTTCCTCGTGCAATAAATGTCAGAATGCTTGCATGATTTTAGAGATTATGTTAAAAGAGAAAATTGACTGCAGCTTCATCATGGCAAACATTTTTTAAGTGTTCTAAGTGTTTTAGGTAATTGGCAATTGGTGTGAGGTGTTGATGACACTGGATGTGTACATATGTTTCAACAGCCTGGGAGGGCGCAGTGGTTAACCTTTTACTAATGCTCAAAGGCTTCCAGTGGTGGTTGTATCTGTAGGGTAAGACACATATTGAAGCAGCTGGGATTTTTCTTTCTTATTTTTTTTATTTTTGACAAATGAGACAGCTGCAGTCAGCAAAATATCCCAAAACCTGACAACTGACCAGGCGGAAAAAGGAAGATAGTTCAGAAATCCCTGGTTATCACATTGTCTTCTGCTTCCCATTGTCCCAAACGTTGCAAAGTGTGGACTAAGTCTTGGCTGCTGGTGCTGAAAGTGCCATCCTTGTCTTCCTTCAGACACCTCTTGCTCACCAGTGTGACAACAGCCAAATGGCTCTGTGTTGGTTTTACTTGAAGGCTGGGGAAGGAGCTTAAAACTCTCCAGAAATGAATTCTGCACCATGACCTTTATAGGGAACTGGCTTGTCAGCTTCTTGTCAGTGAGTAGAGGAAGGGCTCTTTCCTGGTCCTCTCTCTCCAAGGGCCAAGATGTGCCTGACTGGGGAGAGCTGGCTGGCAGCTCCCACCATCATGTCCCAGGCAGACATTGTTTTGGCCACACACAGCTCTCCTCTCCTGCTTGCACAGTGTAGAAACCTGCAGGGTGAGGCTGGACAGCTGCTGGAGGGTTTTGGTGAACATGTGCACATTTGTGCTTGGTGGCGGTTTTGCCAATTATGCAGAACAACAGTGAAAGCTGTGTGGAGGGGTCTGTTGGTTAGAAATTGTGATGTTAGTGTAGAAAATGCTGTTTGTTCTTTGTTTTGAAAAATGTTAGTGTTTTCAGTATTTGTACTCTCCATAAAATCAACTTTATTTCACAAAATTCAATGCCTTTAGAGCAACAGGGGAGTTATGACATGGGAATTTTTTAGAGATATCTAAAAGGAGTGGGCTATTTTCTAGTCATGTAAGCTATTGTATGTTGTCTCTTTCTGCCTGCCTTTCTTTCTCCTAGAACAAACCGATAACAAAAGGAACATTTGTAATATCTTCTGTTGGATTTCCCAGAGTTTTTCATTATAGATTTTCAGACAGTCCAACCCTATACAAAAGGGACCAAAGACTACATTTTGTCAAGAAAAGTATTTTTAAAAAATTGATAAATTGAACTGTGTAAGTCCAAAAGAAGTGGTCAGGGGGCGTTTTGTTTGGTTACTGGAGGGGTATAAAAAGAATGATGCAAAAGTAGAAGTAAATACAGAGGTGCCAAATATAATCACCTTTCAGCATCATGCCATTGTGGTTGTTTTAAGTAAGTCCTTGTTTAGCTTTGAATGGTTAACTCTGGTTTGTGGTGACAGCTGGATATGCCCTTGGTTGTTTTGTTAGGGGATTTTTTAGCTGAACCAAAATTATAATTTAAAAAAAATTACAAAGAATGTTGACTTGGTGGATAACATTTTAATAGCCTAAAACATGAAGATTTGGACTCAAATACTTCTTATTTGACTATTGCACAAAGGAATGGCGTGTTAAATAAATGCATACTTCCTGGAAGTAAAAGTTTTCTCTAGAAAGAAAAACTACTGGAGAACAGAAACTAGTCTTTCATCCTGCCACCTCATGCCTGTGTGAACTGCAGCTGTGTTACAGTTCTTTGCCCTGACAGTTAAATGTATTTCTGCTTTGGTGTACTAAATAAGAACAGGAACAGATTCATAGTATTATCATGTTCTTGAGTGTCTTTTGCCATAGCACTGAAAGTAGCTAGAAGTGTACTCAGCGTAGTCTTTGAAACCAGATGCCAACACAACAAATGAAAACCAGAATTACATGAATGTTCATAAAATGAGAACCTGTCAACATAGAAAGCTTAATTACTTAGGATCTTAAGTGAATTTAGAACTTTATCTCAGATGAGCCAGGATTTTTTATGCAAGTAACTTGCTTAAATGCAAATGAACAGCATGTGGACTTTAATTAAACAGAAAGTCACATGTAATTTCAGAAGAGGGTGGAGCAATGAGGCAACTAGGAGGGAAAGGAGGTGACATTTCCTAAGTTACGTATCCATGTCTAGGTGGTATGTGCTATTGGCTAGAGTAGCTGATGTTTGAGTAAAACAGTAGTTGTTTTGTTGAATTCCGATGCCATCTAGTTAATGAATTTCTGGAGATTTCTTCTAATATTGTAATAGTATCTAGCAAAACAAGACTTTCCTGTGACTCATGAAGGCGTGTTGCTTATCCACAATTTTAACTGAGTTTTGCGTGTTACTGTCCTATGGGTTTTATTACCTTTATAACTAAAAAGTAGTTATTTATTAATCTATGCAATCTTTTTGTAGTATGTGTGTAAAGTGAATAAAAATACAAAAAATGAAAAACTTTCAGAGTAGGTAATAATAATCTGGTATATAATCAGGTGTAAATAAATTTGTAACTTCAGCAACAAGGTTATTATAAGGAGGATCAGAAGTTTCTCTTGAAGAGGAGTCATGTAGCTGTCTGTTTTGATATGTCAGAGATGTGACTGGAAACTCTTCCTTTGAGCTTCTGAAGTTGCTGAACTGAGATCAGTGGCATGGGAGTTGGGCCCTGCTTGGGCATGGGAAGGGGCGCAAGCCATGAATGCTGTCTCTGTGACAGTGTGGTTGGTACTCCAGAGTGGTGCCACCTGACATGCCCTGCTGGAGAAGCAGAACATTAAAATGTCATTCAGTCCAGCCATACCAAAGTGATGCTTTAAGCAGTATGCATTCTAGGACACTGTGCTGTTAAAAATGCAAATGCAAAGTGATTGCACTGGATGCTTTGACCGTAAAATCTGCATGCTTGTACCTGTTCTTACTGACTGTGACAGTCCATGTTCTTACTGACCCAGTAGTTGTTTTCATCCCTCACTTAACCCAAGCATAAAGGTTTTTTTTTCAATTTTTCATCTATTTGCTTGAGCAAATGCAGCATCTGAAAAGAATGCTGCATTTGTCATGTACTAAGCATGGAAATACCTATATGTTGTAGTGTGTAAAGCTAGCAAGGATGTCCTCTCAGAACTTAGCTATTTGATTTGCTTTTTTTTTCTTAACAAAAAGCAGAGATTTTTTAGTGGGAGGGGGTGAAGAATCTAATTATAATTTTCTTAATTATAAAATTGTTCTTTGCTAATATTACCCTTGACCTGATTTCTTAAATTCAGAGAGTGACAGTGGTGTATTTATGTCTTTAGAGCCTTTATCACTTTGTGTGTGTATGTATGCGCATGAAAGTATGTGCATAGGCAGTATTTATATTAAAATATGCAAAGAACATGATTAAAACATGATTTGTTCAGTCTTTACTCTTTCAGTATTATTCCAAACTTGCTCAATTTAAAATTGTTGAAATAAGAGCTAGTTGTGTCACTCCTATCCAGCTAATGAGCTGACTTGTTCAGGACCCCTCTCCTTGTAGGAGCAACAAGTGTGCAAGGGGTCTACCTTCATTTTAGAGGAGCTGCTTAATTAGTATATGGCTTCTTGGAATACCTCAGAGGAGATAAAATATGGGAGGACAGCAAAAACCCTCAAAAACTAGTGACTTTCCAGGGGAAGTAGCAGTTAAAAAGCACTCTCAATTAAAGGATGGTCTGTCATAAGCTGCAGGAAATGTGCCACAATATCTGGAACTGTGCTTCCCTCTGGGTGGATTTATAACAGGCTCGGCCTTGGAGCTTGCCTGGATTTCACAGTGTATGTGCACACCCCTGCAGTGTGCACTGAGCAGCACGTAGAAGTTATGAGCTTCCTACATTGATGTTCCTACATTCATCACTGGGAATGTAGGAACAAGAGGAACACAAACCCAACATCTGAGCCTCTCACAGTATTTGTGGGATGAAAATAAAAATGGAGTCATATGTTTTTACGTATAGCTGCTGTGCCAGAGCTTCTTATCATGGTCTGTCAGCCGTGCTGGGCTCTGTGTGCGCCTTGGGGGGTGAAGAGATGAAGGAATACTGCCTGTAGTAAGGGACAGGTCTTCTGTGGACAGAGTCTTTCTAACGGCTGCTAAATAGCCTCTGAGAAACTTGCACATGGAAGGAGGCTGGCAAGAGGAACAGCCCTGGGCTCCGCAGGCCTGCCATGTCCATGGAATAAAGGCCAGCCACGAGGAGCTTTGCCTTGTAGGGAATGGCAAAAGTTCGTCCCAGGGCTACTCACAGCTGCTGATTCGAAAACAGTGTCTGCACTGGACTTGCCTTTGTTCTCCCCAGTTCACCTCCTTTTTTGCTCTCCCATCAGCCTATGTCTGCTGGAGCTGTCTGCCCATTCTATTTCCTGTTAGGATGTTTCTTTGTTCTTTATAAAATACCTAAACTCCCCCCACCCCATCCTCCTTCCAGTTTAATGCTGGGATCAGCTGTGATGACCATGATATCCCAGATGGAGTAACTGGGGTTGGTGGCATGTGGGAGTGAAATGGATGCTCATTCACTGAGAGGGCCTGAAACCAGGTGAGCATGGTACCACCACCTCTTCAATCTCCCTGGGGAAGGAGGAGGAACACCTTCACAGTAGTATGAGAGAGAGGGGTTAAGTGCTAGAGAGAAACACTTACTATAAAACTTTGTCTTATACCATTAAGTATTTCCTTTATGATGCTCTCAAGATGTGTTCCCCTGGGAAACCAGGAAGATACAAAATGTGTAAGATATAATACTAAAAAAACCTGTTAATTATTCCAGCTGATTCCTTACTGCAGTCAGTTCAGGGCTCTGCTTGCAAGACCCTGTACTTTGTACTTGTTTGTGTGTAGTTTAAAGCAAAAATTACTTCATCATTTTAATTCTAGGGGTATATTTGGGGCTTGAAAGAAACCTGTCTTAAGTCTAGTGCTGCTGGTGAATGGATCAGGGAAGCTGTCTGACAGGTATCTGCATACCAACGTTTGATACATAGTTCCCTTGTGTTTCTAGTGTAAGTTTCATAGTTACACTGGAAAGTTGACTCTTGTCTAATTAGGTGTTCAGCAACAGCTGTCATGTCATCATACTAGTACAGAGGTCACAGAGAGCTCTGAAGCTTGGGCAGCAAAGAAGCAAAAGCAGAAGAGACCAAGAGAACAGTTTAAATGTCTTCCTCAGGAGAACATAACCTAACATGGAAAGACCTCAAATAACTTTGGGGGAAAAATATTATTCTCTTCATGTGTAAGAAGAACTAGCATGATTTGCTTTTCTGTCTTACTTTTAAATCATCTCAATCCATATGAAAATGTTCTTTCTTTGGCATGAATGAAGGACATATAAAAAGGTGAAAAGGCAGAGGAGTTTTCTGTTCGTTCATTTATGTTTCTTCCCTGGAAGTAGTGCTTCGTTATATCTAGACTAAAGCATGGAACTGGGGTGGCTGTCATTCTTGGAAGCAGTGGTCAACCATTCTTGAGGATAAAACGTACCAAAATGCTACAAAACAGTTGTTGTTCTTAGTTTCTAATTTCAGATAATAAGATTTACTATTAGAAATGCTACTTGATATTACTTTATTGGATCATAACAAATGTGCTATTATTCATGTGGTTTGTTTTCAATAAATTAATATTTATACTAGTTTTGGTATAGCAAAGCAATTCACTTGTATGCATTTCCATGTTCTAAGAAGTAAAATGCTCTGGGATGGAGCCTTTTTGTATGAGTGATAGGTCAAAAGTTTATATCAGGCTTTCAAAATACAGCTCACAAACATAGAATAGAATAAATATTATTTAAAAAAAAACTTTGGAGAGGATGTTTTCATGTTTTTGGACTTAGTTGTTGATAACATATTGTTAAACAAATTGCATAATATACTGTTTTATATTGGTATTTCAGATGGATTCAAGTGCACATCTAATATCCTCTGAGTACTACAGTACTTTTTTAAAACACAGATTAGAAAACAGGTCACTGAATTTCTAACTATACTTTACAAAAGCAGAACATGCAAACTATAAGGCTTTGTGTGCTTGATAAATACAGCTGTTGTTTTCTTTGTATGTTTGTAGATGGAACATATCAATAGAGAAATACTCACCTTTTGCAGTTTTCTGTATGGTAGAAGAATGGTAGCCCTTGGCATGGGGAAAACATAGATGGCCAAACTCTGTTGTGTTATCTTAGACATGAAGACCACTTTTTCTGAAGGCATAGGGTTTTAAGTAGTTAAAGTTTTTTTTTCCCTTCCATATACTGTCCCCGAAATAGTGTCTCTCAGAGTTGGTAGGAATCGGAGTTGTGTTTATTTGTTCATAATCCCTCTGAGTAACAGACGGTGAAAGAAACTTGAAAGACTTAATTATTAGGTAAATAAATTTTATGTTAACTTTTATGTTTATATTTTAAGGTAACTCAAGTCTTTTCTTGGAATGCAGGGAAACTTAAATGTCATAATGAAATTTGTGGAGAGACTTGCAGGACATGTAGTATTGTATGGCCTCTCTCAGCCCCCATCATCTTCAGTCCAGCTTAGGTGCAGAGTGAAGAACTGTTAGTATAATATGAAGGAAACATAAAAGATTTAAACCCTAAACCCAATCTCCATCGAATTAGTAGTTAAGGTAGTTTTCACAAAAAATCAGGTGGTGGTCAGAAAATTATTACCATTTTAATTTAATAAATAGCTTATGGAAAACATACATGTTTATTTATAAATAGTTGTGTACTACACTGATCTCGAAGAAGATAATAAATAATCAATTTTTACATGCCTGTGCCTTGGAATCTATTGGAGTCTGCTTTCCAACACCCTCATATAAAACATTCCTTTGAAATTAATCATACACAAGTTTATAAAGAGATTTTTCCTTTACTCTGTGCAAGGAAGGTAAGAGGTTGTATCATACCTTCTTTTATGAATGCTGATGTTTGTTTCTGGTTTTGTTTATAACATTTCCATGGAAGAGCAGCAGCCAACAGACTGACTTTAAACAGTTTGCTGTTCAGTTGAGTTGTGAGTAGTATCAAGAACATATTTTTGAGAGTGAAATTTGATTTATGACACTTTTTCTGCACAGATGAGTTCTTTAGGCAGAAGTTGTCAAAGCTGCTCAAAACAATATAAAATGGAAAATTAAGCACAGGCTGGAAAGAGTTGATTCTCTTTAGGGAGTCTGTGGTTTATCAGAGGGATCCTTTTAAGAGAAGGGAGGAGAAGGTCACACAAGGTGGCATCCTGTCCTGCCTTGAACCCATTTACAAAGCTGTGCGAATTCTTGAGGAATTACTTGACCTCTCTGAAGGCACCCAGTTTCTCTTCTCTTGTTTTCTTGCTTCTGAATTACACCTAAACCATAATAAGATACTTCTAAGATGGTGGCAATTATCTGTTTGTAGCTATAAAAGATGAAGAGGAGATTCTGTTTTGTTGGATGGGGGCTTAGACAGTGGTGGTATTTGTTGCTGCTGATTTGTCTGGTTGTTTTGATTTCTGGGGGCCTTGCTGGTTTGGTTTTCTTTGTCTGTTGGGTGGGTTTGGGGTTTTTTCGGAATTGAAGGTGTGGAGAAGAGAATAAGCTGTGCCTAGCTGTATAATAGTAGTTTTGCTGTATAGTTTTGATTATCTGGCACAAAGCTGTATTTGATTAACTGCATTTCCTGTAAAGAGTTTGAGGTTCTGGTTCACAAAAAAGCTATTAACATTAATTAAGAAGCTGCAGAACATCAGCTGAATTTTATGTTTCAGTTCTATCTTCCATTTCCTTCCAGTTTTTCAGTAATTCAGTATGTCTTAGGCTTTATTGTAGGAGTCACTTAAACTATTTTGAGTGCATCACTTGTACAATGAGGATGGGTATGTTGTTTCTCTAAGTTTTGTGGCTGCACTAGAATGATTAACTTTATTATAGTCTCAAAAAAACCAGATTAAATTTGTAAGAGTATTTTTCTGCTGTAGGAAGCACTCAGACTAACTGTCCACATAATGGGAGGTATTCTTTTCCTTTTTTTTAAGGAAGATGGTTAATGTAGTGTAGGTAAGGAAATGATGGAACAGCTTTATTAATATTTGTAATGGATAACATTTGCTTAGTTTTTCATAAATATTTAAGCTATTCAAGATTATTCTTGAAACAAATTGCTCTACATGAATGTAGATGTTTCATATTCCCTATTTGAGGTAATTATGTACTTCATGAGCTACTTCATAAAATTCCATCCTTTTTTGGATAAATATTTTCTCATCTTATTCTTTTTTGTTGTTCTGTTAGTAATTCATGAAATAATTCTGTGTAGAATATTGACAGTCACCTTAATGAAATGTTTATTAATTACTAAAATGATACAGAGGAGATAATTTAGTCAATGGTGACATGATTATATGCTTACTCTGTTTTTAAAAGTAAGTGGAATATGCAAATGTGGCTTTTAAGTAAAACAAGTAAGAAAATTATGTAGTGATTTTTAATTAAAGATATTCTGTCAGTGGAGCAAACATTTGGCAATAGAACAATATGTACCCCTCTTCCTTTTTTTCCTAAGTGGTTCTTCAACCTGTGCATTGTTAAATCTCAAAATGCTATCACTGGAGTTCTCACCTAATTTGGCTTTTTGTGGTTATTCTGTTCAGTTTTTAACATAACTGCAAAACATGGTGCTTTTGATGTAGGAACAGACTTCTTGAGGACACCTTAATTCTCTTTAATTCTCTTTCTGGTGGTTTTTTTTTTTTTTTTTTTTTTTTTTTTTTTTTTTTTTTTCTGTGAGATCCTTTCCTGTTTCGTAGGCTTTTCTGTAACTCTACTTGAAATGTTTCCTAACATCAAGCAACTCTTGTGAGGTTTAATCTATTAATGTCAGTTAATGAGTTAGATAATCACAGAAGGAAGATATAATGGTTTTACTGTTCATTTTGTGAAAAATATTCATATGCCTACTGTACCCATTATCAGAACTGGCAATTCCTTACAGGAATTCTGTCTCTGCATGAGTTGTCACTGAAATTCTTTGGTGTTTCTATGACCAAGGTGAAAATGGTCAGTATTTTATGGTTAATAACCAGAAGTTACTAACTTGTGGTAGTATAAATTGGTTGGAGGTGTAGGTTGGTATTTATGTATCTTTCATGATGTATGATACAGTGTTACAGAGATAATACTTTTTAAGCAATAGAGAAAAAAGTTCGTAGAGTAACTAGCAGTTTTGACTTGAAAAGGACTGCCCGAGCGATAGCTGTAGCAGCTTGAAGCAGGTCAACTCAGTTGTGGCAACTATTGACAGAGGTGATGGTCAAGCAGAGGTGATGTAGACGTGTGGATCTCTTCGTAAGATATCAGGATGAGAGCACGGTCTGCCTAGGTGCATGACCACATCAGATGGACTGAGCTGTTTGTTTCATTAGCTCCTTGTTTCACTAGCTTTGCTTTCTTCTTTTGATAGAGACGAGATACTGTAGTTCTGCTCCAGAACTTGTCCAGATACATGCTACAGGGTGAGCTGGGGAGCTTCACCTCCACTTCAGGGAATTTTGCTCCAGTCTTACCAACCAAATATCCCTCCCGGCAGTAGCCTTCAACTGTGAGCCTGAAAGCTGCTGTTCTAAGTGGTAGGAAAGACTGACTGGCTTCTTCGCTTCAGTTCCAGGGTGGATCTTCGTGCATTCCATTACTGCATTTCAACTGATTTGTCACCTGCAAAGCCGAGCAGGTCCAAAGCCGGAATTCTACACAGTTTTATGTTTTCATTTAGCCATACTTGGTTTCAGTGGAAATATGATCCCGTTGTAATCCACTGCTGGAACAGCAACAGACAAAACCTTATCTTTTGTTTTATCTATTGCTGAATTAGTGGTAGCATAGTGGACATTAAGCTCTCTTCCAAGTGTAGTATAACTTTAAGTGAAATCAAGTATTTTTCTTTTCAGTCATTACATCTCTGTTACTGTTTTAGCTCTTACTCTTCTTAGGAATTACTCTGCAGCTTACTATCTGATGAGATTGATTGCTCCCCTTTTTTGTAAATCTGTGAGGCAGTGTACAACCCACTGCTTTGTATGAGTAAATGTTTGATGCAACTGTGGTTATAGTATGGTTCTGTTCATCTATGTAAGATGTTGGTTCCAGCCTGATCCATGAATCTTCACTTTCCAGGTACTTGTCAGATTTCTTTCTTCATCCAAGCCCAAGATGAAAGTCAGTTTTCTGCAGATGTACACACTGTTATTTTGACAGTTCCTAGTACGCGTGTGTATACTAACAGTGTGTGGATTTCAGTTACTTTCTCCTTTCTTACCTGTTAAGAATGTCCTCTTCTATCTAATTTAATATAAAATTTCAAACAATAAAATAGCAAGTTTTTATTGCCTTTTCATAGGTCAAACCCGAGGGAAAAAAACACTATCGGGTGTAGTTTAGCAGTGTTTCTGTTTAAGAGATGCCAGTGTGAATTTTGCTTAGAGAATGCTAAGTTTGTTGTTTTAGTTAAAAAACAGTCTTGTATTTGATCTGAAGTTACTATACCTAAGATTTTTTTTTTAAGTTGCAATGCAGAAAAATGCAAAAACAAGTACAGGAAAACCATACAAAGGAAAGGCTTGTCATTCTAGGCTTCTGCAGTTGTTTTTCTTTTAAATTAGTCTTCTGTATCTTCTTTGTCAGTCACCACAAGTTCTGAAACCTCTCTGCCAGTAGTTGCATTGTCACCTATTTAAAAATTAACCATGTTTAAAGTTTTTTTCCATTAGTTTTGTGGAGTAAAGAATGTTGCATTTCAACATTCTGTAGCTTGATTTTTGCAGGATGTGTACCAGGAGAAATAAATTGTACATGACATGTATATATCTGGGTGCAAGTGCATGCATAAGGATCTATTCTGCATTTAAGCAACCTGCCTTCTTTCCTGATTCTGCTTGTGGATGTAATACTGCTAGAAATACTTTCAGATCTCTGGTTGTAAAATTCTTGATGATACAGTAATAGTTGTAGCTATTAACATTTCAAGGGAAAGGAAAAAAAAGCAGTTTTGAGAAATTTTCAGTTTTTAAGATGTTAAGCTCTTACAAATTTTGATAATCCTCTACTCCATGATTGAAAAGTTCATCACTATTACAGACATTTCTTGTTATTTCTAGAAGACAGTTAATCTTTTATCATCTATTAGTTTGATTTTATCTGAGAAGTTTAAAAGTCAGATGACCAACCGAGCTGTGTGCTTGAAACAGGAGTGTGGGGTTTTATTCAGTCACAATTAGATTTTCACCTAAGTACTAGACAAGGAGGGGATGGCGGGGGGAAAGGTTGAAAGTAATGCTTTTTAAAAGATGAGGGAGTGTGATGGTGTTATTCTGATTTTGACTGAGTTTGAGGTACATTGTGTGGCCTCAAGCGGTCTTCTGACAGATGAGAATATACTATGTATCTAGCTTTAGAGAACTGACTTGACTAATGTAAATGTGCTGTGGTAGCCAGCAGAAAATTGGTCTCAGTATAGTTTTAACCCCCATTGGTCCATTTTGTTGATCCACTGCACTGCTGTTTCACCTTTACTCTTGTCTTGTATCAGCTGGAGGCATTAGTAGAATGAGTGGTGGAAGCAGTTGCTAACAGAGTCCATAAGTAATTCATATCATCTCAAAAGAATATGTAGATTTTTTTTTTCTTATGTAATTTCAGGTTTTATTCTTTCCACCAGGTGAAACAGACCCACTTGAGGGTCCTGTTTAGGCTGTTACCAAGTGGTTTTTTGGGTTTTTTTAAATTATCGTAAATTGATAAAATTTTAAGAATTTATTGCCATGATGTATTTTTTAACTTGTTCTGTAATGAATGGATGAGGCTGTAGAAAGCACAAGTTGATACCAGTCAGTGTCTTGATCTCTAGGGAGATGATCTAGCAACCTTTCTTTACCTAAATGGAGCCTACAAGAAAGTTGGAGAGGGACTTTTATGAGGACATGTAGTGATTGGACAAGGAGAAATGGTTTTATGCTGAAAAAGGGTAGAAATGGAAGGAATTCTTTACATGTGAAGGTGGTAAGGCACTGGCACAGGTTACCCAGAGAACTTGTTGTTGCCCCATCCCTGGCAGTATTCAAGGCAAGGTTAGATGGGGTCTGAACAAACATACTGTTCTAATGGATGATGTCCCTGCTTATGGCAAGGGGATGTTTTGATTAGATGATCTCTAAGGTCCCTTCTAGCACAAGCCATTCCAATTCTGTAGTATGTAACATGTTTGATTTTCTGGGAATGTGTGAGTAAAGAAAACCTGCATTAGAAGTTCATTATATGTGTGCAGGAAATGGGAGTGATGGTTTCAAAATTATGCTTGTGGTAAGGACAGAAGATTTTAGAGGCTTAGATTTTGCAGTGTGTGCTATCTCAGAAATAATTAAGAGCTACTCCTTTAAACTGCAGTGCTGTGAAACACAGATTTTTGGGAAGACCCTGAGAATATTATCTAAGAAGCCTGTAAGTTTGCCTTTTTCCTGGACATGAGTATTATGGTATGAGGCATGAAAGTTTTACAGAAATTATTAAAATAAAGCCCAGGCTGAAAGTCTGAAAAACAAAGCACTGAGCAATGCATTTTGTTTTCTGCAGAGCTGGGTAACTGCGTGAACACAGGGCTTATGTTGCTGTGCAGATTCAACTCCTCCTCTTAAGCAAACACAGGGATAATATAGATAAGCTTTTGTAGTCATAGATGAGCCTGTTGAATTGGAGCAAAGGAAAAATGTTGTGTGTTGTAACCTTTGTGAAGTTTCCAACAAGAAGATCTTAACTTTGACAAAATAGTCATATTTCATCAATAAACTACTTTTAGTACAAAGTATAAAAAGATGAAAAATATTTAGTGAAAGGAATGACTACTTATTAATAAATATGAACCAAATTTGAATTAACAGTGATTTCATATGGTTCTGCGATTGAAGTTTGATGGGCTCTGTTTCAATAAAAAACCCAACCCAACCATACCCCCTCAAACAAACAAATAACAAACCAAGCCAACAGGTACAACAAAACTGAAAACTCAAACAAACAGACATCCCTGAAAAAAAAAAAACAAAAAACCAAAACGCATATATCAGTTGCTTGTAATACCAGATTACTGTAGTGTCCTGAGTGTTAGCCTAGGAAGATTCTTTTTCTTCCTCTCTGAACTTTTGTGATGAAATGTATCATGAAATTAGAGTTTTGGACAATTGCATCTTTAAGAACAAATTATTTTCAAATATGAAGTTATATATAATATGTATATTTTGGAGTGCTATTTTTCTCATTAGTTTAGTTGTTAAATCAAAATGCAAATTTAAATTAAGTGCTTCATTTGCTACTGATTTTGCTGTTTGACCTTGAACTGGTCCTTATAGTTAAGCACCACTTAACACTGTTGAGCCCTGCAGTAAACAAGCTGTCAGCATTGTGCAAAAAAAAGTCATGTTTGTGTCCACTGGGTAAAGCATGTCCTTCTTATTTGTCTTGCAGGCACAGGAGAGAGTGGCAAAAGCACATTTATCAAGCAAATGAGAATCATTCATGGATCAGGTTACTCTGATGAAGACAAAAGGGGCTTTACAAAACTGGTGTACCAGAATATATTTACAGCAATGCAGGCCATGATCAAGGCCATGGATACTCTCAAAATCCCATACAAGTGTGAAAATAACAAGGTAAGATTTTTGTTTATTTCTGTAGCTGAAGTTTTTCCTCTTTATTTTTGGAAATATACTGAAGGTCTCAAAAAAATGACAAATCACAGAAGTGATACTAAAAGCTTAGAGGAAAAGGGTATTTCCTGTCCTGCATTTAGAAATCTGCCTTTTTGTCTACTTTTACAGCACAAATATGCTTTTAAACGAGAGACCTCTCTTAAGATGCCTGGGGGACATTGTCACAGAACGGAGGTTTAATGGCAGGCTGCCATTTGATTTCAGTAACTCTTGTCCTTTCCTATGTGGCTGTGCTCTGGTTAGAGCACAGTTAAACAATTCTTGCGATGTGTAGCAAAACTTTACTGCTTAAGGACTGCTATTACATTACAAGTAGAAAAAATTCAAATTATTAGACAAATAAGTGAAGATATCTGTGTGTGACTAGATTGTTAAATTAAAATTTTCTACACAACACCTTAAAACAGTCAGAGTCTTTTGAAATTGATGTTGCTACTGCAGTTTAAATGGACAAAATATGTTTAAAAGTGTTTCTAAGGTTCATCTCTTTTAAACATTTTTTTTTAATATTCAGATTTTAATAGTATGGTAACTACAATAGTTTGTCTCAGTCTGTGACTAGGAATGAAATGCTTACTAAAGTATATGGTAAGGCACAGAATTACATGTCTGTATCTCCCAATATCACAGAGTCACAGAATAGGTCAAATTGGAAGGGACCACAGTGCATCATCTGGTCCATACTCCCTGCTCAAGCAGGCACTGTTTGATAGCAGTTCCCTGAGAACTTGTTTGTATTTTTACTGTTGATCTATTATTAGCAACTTTACTGAAAGGAGAATTTAAGATCTGTGACAAAGTGGATGGCTCGCCTTTCTTTCCATGTTGTGAAAGAATATTTAACTGTCCAATGCTCCTGGATGAAAGTAATACTTTCTTAGATAAATTACTCGGAAGTTCTTTTGTTCTATTTTTTTTTCTTTAAGAGAAAATACCAAAGAGTAGCAACATTTACAATAAACTAGGCATCTAATAACTGGAAGAGAGAAAATGAGATAAACTTGGATTAATATAAGAATCTTTTGTATCTGAACATATGAAGTTTAGTTATTATAACTGAGCTGCTGTATGTGTTTTATGACAGCTAGCTTATAAGTAGGAAAGATAAAATTTATTAGCAGGTTAACGATGAATTGTTTTTTTTATTTGCATTTGCTGAAGTCATTGCACATGTTCATCACTTTGTTGGTGATGTAATGTTGCAATAACATGGGTCTTACAGGAGCATGATTTCATACCGCAGGAAGTCAGGAGGATCCAATCTGTCAGAATCAATATTGTTAACCTTCTTTAATGGTGGGTGGGGTTTTTTGTGCACATAAAAAAGATTGAAAAATTCATAATTGGTAAGACCTCCTGACTGTTGAATTTCCTAGTCCAGCTGCATGCAGGTGCTGTCTGTTTTCCCCTTGTCCTCTATAAATCGCAATCAAATGTCTGATTAGTTTTAGAATTGTATTTTTATTTTCATTTCAGTCTTTTGCCTCCATTTCAGTCTTTTGCTGCGTACAAAGCATAAAACATACTGGCCTGGAAAGTTAGTTCATTGTACAGCACATTTTATCTTCCAAATTGGTGGTGACTGTCACTTAGCCTTAATATCTGGAAATCCTAATGATAGATTAGGATTATTTTTTTCCTTGTATTATAACAGAGTGTGTGTTCTGTTATTTTTTAGATGTGCTGACTTTTTGTAGAGTTTTTATATAGCTGAGTGAGTCAGGTAGGTTTGCCATAGCTGTACACGCATGGCCAGAACTGTTCACTTTCTCTACATAAAAATTACTTTGCTGAAAGTAGGGGTCTCTGCTCAGCTCTTTCACAAGCATTCCCATCAGTTTCGAATAGGGCTGCTTGCAGACTAAAAGAAAAGTCTCTCAAGGCAATTCCTGTACTGATTCCTTCAGGAATGCAGGCAAAGCCAAACGTGCTACAGCATTGTGCCTAAATAGACATGATTGCGGTCTACTACACTTTGGCTTTGTATACAAGGTCACTTCATTTCAAAGCACTGAACACCAGTCAACAAATAAAACCTGCTCCTTCATTTTTTTACAGGCTGTTGAAAACAAACTCATTAGTCTAGCAGTCTAGAAAACACAGGAAGGGCACTTCCTATTAATTTGAGTCTCCTATCAGGAAATCCTATCTCTGGAGAGAATATCTTGAAGTTTGAGTAACAGAATATTTTTAGCACAGTAGCTGTTGTACACTGCAGTTTAGAAAATTGCTGGTCAAGCTGGTATTGATGTGGTCGAGCCTGAAGAAGACTTACTCTTTTTTTGGGTCAGGTTCTTCATGTTCTTCAATAGCTTTTGGGGCTACAGTATAAATGGTTTTCTCTTACTGTACCAATTTTCATACTTTTAACTGTGATTTATTAAAACTGGAGTATTTTGAATCTCTGAATGCTGCTGCAATTTGAAGTGTCCTAATACCTAGCACTCAGTTAAGTAGGCAGCTGTGTTCTTTGTGTGGTGTACAGCATCACAATATTTACGTTGGACTACTTTAGTATAATTAACATAGCCATCAGCAAGTTCTACATTTTGTAGGTCAGTTCTTGTGAGATTGTATTTGCCTTCATAGTCACCAATGTAACTAAAGAGGCAGAGAGTGAAATGCATTGTCCTATATTATAGTAACCTAGACTGTTTTCAAAGATTATCAGAGTAGTGAAAGCCAATTGAGAAATATAACTGTGTTTAGAAGCTAATATCTCAGAACTGATGGTAGAGCATTATATAATGAAAGATATTTATTTTTATGTGTTTAAACTTCAGAATGTAAGCTCTTCTGAGGTTTAAGATAATGGGTGCGCATGATCTCTTTTAGGAATTTGTCTGTCATAGGAAATGGTTGCTTATAGATTTTTTTAGTTTCCTTTTGAGTAAATTTTACTGTGCTTCCAGTATTTCTTTTTCAGCTATAAGTTGTGAAGTTGTTGTATGGCTTTTGAATTTTATGGTAAGAAGTATTTTATGAAATAAGGGAAAGTTAGTTTTTTTTAGAAATGTTCAGAAGCAATTTTGGAAATTGCCTGTCTTTTGCAAAATTTTCTTTGTACAAACTAACTCATGCAGGTATTCCCACAGGAATGCAGGAATAACCACAGGTATTCAAATACAATTTTTAAAAAATTACAGGCTTATGCTTTTTGCAGTTTGTATTTTTAGACAAATTTATCTACCAGTATAGTGAAACACCAAATAGTACTGTTGTCCTATACTTTTCCATCTTAATGTAACTTTCAAAAGACAAGTTGCTACTCTGTTTCAGCAGACAGTATCAGGAAGGCGTCACTCCATGGTGATTAACAGGCAGGAAGCCTTACTTCAATCCCATTCCCATAATTTCCTGTGAGACTTCTTAAATATTCATAACAATAAGACTAATGTGAGTAACTGTAGTCTTCAAGAACAGGTGACAGGAAAGTTTTTCAAGAAGCTGGAAATGTAAAAGCAGGTTTTGTGGTAGACGTTTGCTGTTAAGTTTCTGAGTGTTTTCTGATTAATTTTTGTCTGTATTTGTGCCTATTTCCTTTGGGAAATGTTTTGCAGTCAAAATGAGCAGATATTGGAAATGCTTTCAAAGTTCAAAATCTTACTAGCATTATCTTCAAGTCCATGATTGTTTTATTAGCTTGTTTTTTTCCACATCAGACAGATCCTCTGGAGAAAGCTAATAAAATTACAGGCAGAAGTGGGACAGTAGGAGCAGGAATGGAATCAGATGGCATAAGTTTTTGTCTTGGGTAAAGAGTTGGGCATGTTAAGTGGTGAAATCCCGTGGTGAAATTTTATGTTGAACAAACATAGTTTGGAGGAAAGGCCCTACCAGTGTAAAGGATTGAATCTAGAACAGTAGGGTGCAAACTGTGAGGAGAAATCTTTCAGTTTATAGGGGGGTTTTATTTAACAGAAAAACAAGAAATATGTTCTTGGGACAGTGACATAAAATGCTTATTGCTTTAGAACAGGGATAATCAAATGGCTCTTCAAGCAGATGGAGAAACCTGTATGGTTCTTGGTTAGTATTTAGGTTCTGTGAGGTGTTTCTCTAAGCACTCAAAACCAAAGTAAAATTACCCAATAAATAGCAAGTTAGCACAAGAGTTAAATGCTTCTACCCACAGGAAGCTCCATAGGCATTATTTTAGCAAGAAATAGCTGCAGTAAGATAACATGCAAGAGTGTATAGAAGATTTAAAACATCGTGGTCATTGAACTACATATATTCTGACAAAAGGGACTGAAGACAGGTTGCTTTTTTTCCACTGAAGCTGTATATATGAGGGAAAGCCCATTTCCCCGAGAGCTGTGTTTCCTCCCATGAGGATATCGATCCATGAGCTTTAGGTCTTCCAATAAAACCACAGTTTCTTTCTGAGTGCTTCTAAAGCAGCTTTGTGAAGATTTTGACAATCTTAAATAGATAGCAGCCTCTCCTCAGCTGTCTTTCTCATCTTTTTATTGGTCTCCAGTCATTTGCTCTTCTCATTCCCTGCCTTTCTTTCTGGCATGTCCTCAGTCTTACATGCATTTCGCGTCAGTACACCTTTATGTACTTACCTGTGACCTACCATTTAGTCCTCCTTTCTCTTTATACTTGAATATAATTAAAATTAATGTGCAAAAAGCTCATTATGTATACATTCTGTAGTATACATTCTGTTTTCCTGGTCACTAATTTGTTTGCTCTCTGTTTAGAGCAGAGAGCACTTGAATTTATTTGTATTGCTCTAATGGATTACTAAATTACTTGTTTCATCTTGTTATCTTCTGCTTAAGTGTTTCATACTTCATCCCAACAGAAGCCCAAGTTCTAGCTCTTTTTTCAAATGTGTAGGGAAGATGATGGTATATGAGAAGTATGCTGGAGAAGCAGGTTGAATACTCCCATGAAGAGTTTCAAATACTTTATTTAAAATAAACATATAGGTAAATGAACACTCTTCCTTTCTCTGGGGAATGTTCACATGAGTGTGTACACTCGCAATGAAGATGTGAAATTGCTCAGGGCAGCTTTTATGTGTAATTGGAGTTTGGTATGTATTTTAAGGCAGTGAGGTTGTGTACTCTTGGAATGGTTCTGACTTTCTTCATGATTAACAGCCATTATATAAATATAGGTATTTAGACAATACAGTTTTATAAAAGTAATGGATAAATGTAATAATATGTAAGTATTTTCAAGAAGGAAATATTTAGAATTCATAGTTTCCTAATTACTTAATTCATTTCTACAAGAGATAGGCCAAGCTTGTCTAATACTTATCTCTAAATTAATTTCAGGTTGAAGTATTTTTGTCGTATTTTCCTCTGAAAATTTATAAGAATATTTCCTTCTCACAGTAAGGTTTTTTTTTTGGGAATTCAGATCCTGTTGTGTTCTGGTTTTATTATGCAGAATGACTAAAAGTTACTTGTTTCTTCATTGTAATTCCTATAATACACAAGATGCTTGAAATAAGGTTTATTGCAATAAATTAATAGTTCTTCAGGTTAAATGGACAATATTTTCCTCCAGATTTTGTCATTCCCTTGTTCAGTGTGCTCTTCCTATATGGTAAAAATTACAATGCAAGCAGGTTTTGTCTTGTAATAAAATTCAGCCTTGACTTGACAAAAGAGTAATTAAACAACAAAAAAAAAAAACAAAACACAACCCGCCCTTCCCTCCTTCCTCTTCCCTACCCCCTTTTTTTTTTTGTTTCTGAAGTTTAATTTGTTTTGTATTGTTGGATATATTGCCTAGTAGAGGTATTCACATAATTCCGTTGACCTCTACTTTTTCTGAAAGATTTTGCTCTTTTTTTCTCCCTGGTTAAATTAGGATTAAAGTCTGTACATGAAGAGGTGATTACGTATTCACACTTCATCAGTCCAATCATATGCCTACCTGTTTTTACACTATGAGCCCATGTAGCTCCACTCTTAGACTTTGTATTCACATTGGGTGATTGCATAAAGGTGAGTAATGAGACAAGAATCCAGGATTTTGCGTCTGGAAGAGTGGGTTGGCAGAGGAAAATGAAAGCATGACATTAGTCATGTTACAATTTAATTTTTTACTAACAGTTACATAAATCACAAGGCTATGGTTATGTAGTTCATCTTTGTCAAGAAAGTATAGAGCTCTTAAGTGTAGATTGTTTAGATTGCTATGGTGGACCTAAGTTACTGGGTAGGTAAAAAAATAATTTATTATGAGCAAGCCACTTCTGTGAGCTGTTTCAAACATGACAGGAAAAAGCTGAATGTTGAGTTGTAGGGATGGTAATTACAAAGAGCTGCCTTCTAACATCTCTATAACTCTCATGTCTTTCTTCATTAGTCCTGTCATGCCTACGAGTTTCTGAGACAAAGGATACTGTGGAAAAGCTGACACAATTAAAGTAGTAGTTAAGGTTGTTTTGGATGATGACGTGCCATTTTTCTTAATACGACCTTCTAGCCAGTGTTAAAGTTTGGCTTACCATTTAGTTGTTAATCTTCTAAGCCAATTTGTAGATAAGTGTACTAATAGGTTTTATCCTCAGTTGTAGACCCATGGAATTGAGTAAAACTGACCTTGGCACAGAATATTTTTGAAACACTTCTAATATGTTTTTATTATTCCTTTGACCCTTTGCATTTTTTAAAGCTGCTTTTATTCAATGAGAAAGAATTTCTTTAAAGCTGAAATACAACCCTATGACTTAATGCATTTTCTTTAGTTATTTTTTTCCTCTTTTTCTTTCTTCTACTTTCTCTGTCACTCTTAAATACTGCCTTGATCTTTGAAAAGTTGAAAGGGTAATGATGAAGAATTGAAAATAAAGCCCTTCAAAACAGTGCAAAAACATATCAGATATTGTAAATTCTGCTGTAGCCAGTAGTCTACAAATAAGAAAGGCACAGGAGAAAATGAAATGTGGTGGCGTTTTTCAAAAGTAGTGTATAGATATTTTAATTTAGCTCCACAGTAGGGATTTGGTGAAGAAATTAACCTTAAAATTTAGTTTTGGTTTTGAAAAAGATGGAGTTTTTCCAACCAGTTGCCACTTTGTAAGGAGTTTTTAAAAACTCCTTTGCAGTAAAACAAGCTAAGTGGCACTTTGATAATGAGCCATGGAGGAGCTGTTGGTGTTGAACTGAGACATCACTAAAAGACATGAAAATATATCTTGTATGTGTATCTACTGTTACGTATGCAGTTTGAAATGGATTTTTATTAAAGAAAGTTGGAGTTCCTTGTATCTGATTCAAACTTGCTCATAAGGGAAAGTGTTTAAGACTGTGTATGAAAAGATGCATGTATGGACACATCTTCTCAGAGGTTGCAGAGGAGCTTGCACACTGACATAAATGAAGCATTCCTGAAAGAGAGAACACAGACCATGCAGGTGGTATTTAAAGTATGGTCAGGAAGGTTCTAAGGACCCTTTTTTTTTTTTTTTTGGCAGGCTTGTTAATTTTTAGAAGCTCTTTTCAGAATTTTTATAATGATGCTGTGTTGTGTACAGTTAAATTTACTTATTGAAAATTCTATTCTATGAAAAAGTTTTAACACAAGTCAGCATTTTTCCAAGCTGAGTTGTGGAAGTTTTTAATTTCACCTGTGGGATATTCTAGTAGTTCTGATAGGGAAAAGACATTATTATTAGACTCATTGTGAAAGGCTCTGTTTTAAAAAGAAGTTACTTTTCTGGGGCAGCTTTTATAAACAAAACCATTCTAAACAGAGAGGAGCATGGCAGTAAAGCCCTGTAGCTCATGTCCTTGTGTAATAAACAATGACTTGAACTGGCTGCTGTTGCTGTAGTGGTGTACTCTGTCTGCATTGCAAAATGTTTTAAATAGCAACTCCCTGCTATAGAAACCTACTCAAATTTTCCTCATATCTTTTATTTCAGAAAAAAAGTGTACCATTTCAAGAAGTAGTTTTTTGAGTATTAATGATTGGTAGGAGCTATAGCTTCCTCACTCACTAGCTTTGTTGTTTCCTGATTCCAGTGGGGTGTGTAAGTTCTTCCTGGTATGTTTCTGCCTATCTGTCCCTTTTTGGACACTTGTCAGCTTTGTGGTCTTCCTGTAGAGCTTCCTGTGCACTGCTGTCTGATGATACTATATGAATCAGCAATGTGGGTAGTGTTTTGCCTGTCTGACAAATAAGGAACCTGCAACAGTAATGTTTTTAGTTTTTCTACTTGGAAGTCAGTATTATTTAGAGTTACTTTCTTAAGGCACACTGGGATGTATTTCTGTGAGCCAGCAGGACTTTTTTGATTTATCATCTACTGGCTGGAATATGCAGTAGAAAACAGCCTTTTATGAATGCATCCCAGGCAGGTGTTGTAAATGTCTGGATGTACTGAAACAGACAGAATCCTTGCCAACATTAAATGCAATCAAATTTGTCTTTGCTAGATTTTAATGCAATTTTTCATTGCATCCTTCGTTAGTGGTCTAAACTACACAAGAATTAGATTTTACAAGTTCTTTCCTTTTGGAAAGGGTTGAAAATTAGATTTCTTATATGAAGTTACTACAATGAGAGGAAATTTAAATAAATACATCTTGGGGAGAGGGGTTGGTGGAAATGTGGGCAAAGGGAGAAATATAGTTGATATGTAGGCTGAGTTGTCAAGATGCTACTTTGTAAAGAAAGGGTTAGTCCCTGAAGAGAGTTTGTTTAGTAATGTTTTTCCAGTGTTCAGATGGTCTCATTAAGTTATTAATCTTTGAGCATGACACAATTATTTCTCAACATGGTATCAAGTAAGGTATTTTCTTAGACAACTGTTTTTTTTATTTTATATTTGGCAATTAGTTCTATTTTCTTGTGTTAAGGTTTGTGGTATTTTCTTTTTTCTTTCACTTTGCATATTCTCAGATTTTGTGCAATTGTATTTGGCAGAAGAGTGTGAGGGAGGGTACTAAATGAGAGCTGTTTACACTGCTGTGCTTTGTACCTGGTTCCCATATTCCTTTTGAGCTTTTGGACTTCATAGAATTCAGTGAGTTTCTCAGGACAGTCTTAGTTTTCTCTAGCAGCAAAGGTCATGGAAGTAAGCACATGAATTGGTATTTTACACAGTTGGAAAAATGGTTGATATGACTGTGAAACACAGGCTTCCTGATATAGTTGCATTTTCCAGCACCTGCTTTGCAGATACAGATTTATACCATCTGCAGAGTTCCAGGGTATTTTACTAAATTTCTTGTTAAAAATAAGTATTTCCAAGTGTATGAGGAATCAAACAGGAAACAATGCTGTAATTTTGAGTCTGCAGTTGTCAACATTGCACAAAAGACATAACACCCCTTCTGTACCGTACAAGAAAAGAAGAGACAGTAACTATCTCATCCTTAAGATGAGCAGAAATGTAATGGGAAGTAATTTTGTAGTAGAAATTGGAGTTCAGAGATGTTTTGAAAGGCTGAGTTAAAATACACTTAACCAGAACCCTACTGCATGCAAAATTCAGACATATATTCATGTCTGTCTCCTAATTATGCTTCACTACATCACCAGGTGAGTCTACTGAAAGAAGCAATGATAAATCTCCACTGTTACAGTATGTTACAAGTGCCATCATGGTTACCATTTATAAATAAAATCAATAAGTGAGCTAAGTATTCTCCTCTGCACTTTGTAATTTTTTTTTCCCCAGCACAGCCAATTATAGAATAATGGAAAGGCTCATGTCCCTTAAGATAATTCTTATGTTCTGTGGTAATCTTTCCATTCTGAATGTTAGTATCTACTGTCTTTCGTCTTACAACATCTTGCTATGTGGAGATCTGTACTCAATAGAGATCAGTGGTTATGTCTGAAATACTAATAACTAGACCTTAAAATGAAGACCAGTGCTGGAAAAGTGTTCAGAGCTGTTATGGGGAGACTCTTCAAAGGCAGAGATTTTCCTCT
Source organism: Lonchura striata (assembly GCF_050655825.1). Lineage (NCBI taxonomy): Eukaryota > Metazoa > Chordata > Aves > Passeriformes > Estrildidae > Lonchura > Lonchura striata. The sequence continues at coordinate 63,373,955 of NC_140740.1, forward strand.
CTCCTTTCCAATATCATTAACTGTGATTCTGTTCAGTGCCCCAGACTCTGCTCTTTACTCTGCTTGCAGTAGCAGTCTTGTCCTGAGCAGTCCCAGGATGAGCCCACATCCAGTTTGTACCACAGATATATAAATGGAGAGCAGCAGTAAGCATGTGCTGCCTTGGATCACCATGAACTACTAGTCTCTTTGAGCTAAGTTCTCTCACGCACCTGGTGACCTGCAGTAGGCTGTAGGGATCCTTTCTTTGGTCCCTGTCATTTTCACTGGCTTATATGGCCCTGAAAATGTCAGTCTTACCCACAAGCAGCATAGCTAAGAGCCTAATTTAAATTATTATTGTTAGTTAATTCAAAGATAGGAAACTTCAAGCAAACTAGTTTGAGTGTGGCAATTGCCTATTTTTTTTTCCCTTTCTGACCTCTGAATGACACAAGACTGTTTCCTCCCTTTATGACATCATTTTATCAAGGTATTAGTCACTGCTAGTTTGGTGTTGTTTCAAAACCTGTATGACTGCAGAACTGAATGCTGGAATCATGTTTGTGGCTCATGGCTTGGGCAGCTGCACATGCATACAGAAGTCTTGAGCTGGTTCAGAAAATGGACCGCAGTGGTTTTGGATACGTGTTACTATTGCCCATAGGGATCTGCACACTTACCTCTGCTCCCCTGCAGTATCCAGTACTTGTGTACAGAGATGTGATTTGACCACCATGGGCTTTGGTAAAGTAGAGAAAGCACAGTAGTGTCTGCCAGATCCACTAGCTGTTGCTGAAAGTTAGGTCAGCATGGAGGATGTTCTAGCTGAACTCGGAGTAGTGCTTGAAGCTAAAAGCATCAACTCTCAGGAGCGTATAAAGATGATTTATCACTGTCTTGTGCTTAAGTCTTTCTTTTGAATCTCCTCCCCAACCCCCATCTCTTAATTAAATATTGCTTGGCTGATTTTCTAAGTTTGACCTCAGACCTCACATGCAGCTATAGAACATTGTAGAAAATGTCACTAAGTCCATACCAAATGATTTTGGAGGAATCTTTAATATACTTTTATACTGGTTTATATATACATTCATGCATTTAATTGAATATGCCTTCCACTGATTAAAACAAGAAAGAGACTACTTCCCCGAGCTAAATTAAGTGATGGACATGAAGCTGAAGTAAGCAATACAAGTTTTGCTATCAGGTTTCATTTCTTGCCAGCCTGGTTTGTTTGTTGAAGATTTATTCTCATTTTAACTTACAGAGGTTGATACTATTCACTTACCAGAAAAATCAAGATGGAAAGTATTTTTTGCTGGTAAAAAAAAAATGTACATGTTCATCTTTATTTTGAGATTAAAAGTGTGAATTGTTGCCTGTCAAGAAATTTTTCTCGCTTTGTTGGTTTCTGAATGTAAAGTTCACACATTGTCAGGGGTTCTGTTCTGCTTTTGAGTGTTCATTTTTTTTAATGGTGGGAAAGTTACTTTTATGAAGTGAAATTCTGTATTGTGGATATGAAACAGCAGTGATACAACTGCCATTTAATATGTAAGTAAGGCAATTTATATAGAAACTACCTTCAAAAAAATTTTTTTTATTTTAATATTGGCTAAGTGACAGGCAGGAAAAAAATCTAGCTTCAAGAAACACAATTTAAGATGAACTCCAGTACAGTTCTTTTCATGGGACAAAACTAATGCTGCCTCTTTTGACATCAGTTTTTATAAACAGTTAAAACCAAAATCTACTCCTTGTTAAAACACATCTGGCACCATTTTGGAGCAATTTTTGATATGTTGGTAATTGTACGAGCAGTTTCTAAACATAAAGAAGGGATTTTGGTATCTAAGCTGCTAATTCTGCTTTCACTAACTCCCTTTTACTTACTTTTTTTTTTAGGGTTAGGAAATGTGTTCTCTGCTGTGAGAAGTTGTTACAAATGAATCCTAATTTTGGAAATTGCTGGATTGGGGATTGTGCATAGTCAGTTTGTAGTAAATAAATGCTAATGCTTTCTGTCACCACCCTGTTTTTTTCCTTGCATTACCAAATCTCATCTTTCTAATCTAATACACACTTGCTTTTTGACCTTTCCACTATCACTGTTTCAATTATATGAAAACAGAAGGATAGGTATTTACAACTGAGTAGAAGTCAGAAAAAACAATTAGGAAGGCAAAGCTTATTTTCCTCCTGTTCCAGCTCTTCTAGTGAAATGCTGTTAACATAAGTGATTTCTGCCCAGTAGATGAACAGTGAAAGCTCAATTTCTGAAAGATACTTCTGAATTGCATTGCCAGCCTCAGACTCCATATTCTGACTCAGCTAAGAAGTGTTTTCCTCCTCCCTCTCTGTCTTGTCAGTGTGAGTTCACTGTTGGTGGGGCCTGTGACTGCCATACAGAGAGTGCACTTGAACAATCATCATCTGTAGTGCATAGGGCAGCTAAAGTTGGTGTTCTGACAGTGACATGACACCTTGCTGCACAAGGCAGGCAAACGATGCTCCTTCCATTAAAAAAAACAACAAACAAAAACAAACAAACAAACAAAAACCCCACAGCTCAAGAAACACCAAATTTTCATCTTTGATCTACAGTTACTTTCTCATTATTTATTTAACGAGCGCTCCACTACTGCTGCAGAGCAGCAGGCTGAACCAGCACCATGTGTTCACATGCAGTTAGCAGGAATGGGTAGTTTACCCATGGAAACCTATTTGCCTCTGATTTTACACAGATTGTCAGTAGGAGGAGTTATTCTTGGCAGTTAAGCAGTACTTAGGCTTTTATTCAGGAGCCACAGTACCTGTATTTCAGATTACACAGAGTTGGTAGAAAGCTTTCCTACAAATTTTCTTCAGCAAAGTAATGAAGATGAAAGATAGTTGAAATTATAAACAAAAATGTATTATTTCTATTTATTCATTCTGCAAGGCATTCCCTCTTGACATCAAGTATCCTTCTAAACACATTTCACAAGTCTAGTGGAAGTATTCATGTAAAAACTTTTTGGAAAAAACTAGTATTGAAAGAAATCTTTGCATGTTTTAGTAAAAAATGCATTATATCTGGCCCATAACTATTTGTCTTTTCTAAGGGTACTTAAAATGTGCCATTAATTGTTCTGAGTCCAATGGTTGTCCTCTTAATCATGTTGATAAATAATTGCTCAGACTAATACCAGATTATTCATGAAAGGCTCCATAAGCATGAACAAAGGTTTCATAATTTGGTCAGTGTATTTGAAATGTCAAGAGACAAGTCTCTAGCTACACTGCCTTCCTCTCCCAAAATATGGGATTTAACAGGTTCCTTCTTAGGGGGCTACTGCATCTTTTCTATGTTTGGTATAAAGGTTAAGTTACAAAATGTGATATTCAGAGTCCTGCCAGTAATCTCTGTTCAAGAAAATTGGAGATTTATTTCTGTGCTTTGTATTTATTATATAGGACCCAGTTAAAATCAAGTTTTAGAACGTGCTTCAGTAAGTCCTTTGGTTAGCAGCATTAGCACAGTTTTTGTAAGATGCAATTATCCTTTTTTTCTGAAGCTTTTCTTTGTTAAGAGCCTGACAAACAAATGTTAATATTACTGAATACCTTACTGAAATTAAAAATACAGGGAAAGCATCCAGAGAAAGATTGCAATAGTAAGTAACTGAAATTCAGTTACTGTTTTTTTTGTCAGTGGAATATTCTGTGATTTTTTTTTCAGTTGATATATTTAATACTGTTTTTCCTCAATCATATAAATCTATGGCATTGTCCTAACATAGCAACCTTAATCACTCTTTCCACTTAGCTCTGCTATCTGTGAGGGTGGTTACAAAAAATTACACCTCAAATCATACTGCCTGAACTAATTCATTTTAGACCTCTTCTGAAGATCTAACTGCTGAAATGCCATTTCCTTTTTAATTAAGACACTAAGAAAAAAGAAAAAGGAATTGCTTACTAATGGCATGAAGGTATTTTCAGTCTGTATAGAAAGCCGAGTCTTATGGCAGTCCTTCTCCAGAAATACATTGTTTTGGAGCAACACTCAACTCCTCAAGTTTAGGTTTGGATACTTGATGGCAAGCAAACTAGGAATAGATGATGTTACTTAATGCCGAGTTGGTTGTGGTACAGATGAGTCGCTGTCTAGCTGTGCTCTTTTTAATCTACTTTATTCATTACTTTTCCCTCTCCTAACTGTGAAATTAATATCTATTGTAGACCTTGATCAAAGTAAATCCTATAATAATGAGAATTTTTTTTCATTTCAGTATGTTGTTGTGTTTGAGGGTTTTTTTTCTGTTGCTGCTTCTGAGGCAATAGCTGAAGTAAATGGGAGGAATTTGCTGGTTACCTGGCAGAGTCACACATTTTTTTTGTTGCTTATGTAAATACCATGTCATAGTCATTCATCTATCAGTTAATTTGACTCTTTTCTTTGGAGACTTTTCACTCCTATTCCACTTACCAAGGAGACTAAACAAAATTTACCAGAATTAAATGAAATAGATTATTTAAAAAAAAAAAAAAACACACCAAAAAAACACCACACAAAAATACTCCATATCAACCAAACAAACACAAATCTACAATTTGAAATACTTTCTGTTTTAAAGTCTTGGTAGCATGCACCAAATATCTTCTGGGGAAAGAAGGTAGTTGTTATCTTAGTTATTCTTATATATCTTAAAGGTCTTAGACTGGAATTTCTGGAGCTCCCTCTTGCTTTAAACTGATGACAAGGTGGTGGCATTGTAACTCCTGCTCAAGGTAGAAAGAAGAGGAGCCTTTATTTATAAAGGTTATGAAAGCCTCTGTGTGTATGTTTCTGTTGACAGCTGTCTCAGGCTGCATTTAAGGTTTTCTTCCTCCTTAGGAGTTCAAGAAGAACAACAGTTCTGTATTTTGTAACTTCCCTCAAGCACTTGCCGCAGAACAAAAGTAGCATAGTATTTTAATTGTGTCACTAATGCTGAAAAAAATAATGATGAGGCTGATCGTAAACTTGTCAGTGTTGGAGTTACGAACAACAGCACAAGCAATTTAGCTTTCTGGCCAGTAACTCAGGAAGACAGCACTGTTTTAATATGCATGTGAGTCATACTTGTTACCTCTGTAAATACCAAAGGAGAAGGCAAGCAAAGTAGTAATACTTTACTTAGAGCTTAATTTATTAATGAAATAAGCTTGAAAACTGAAACAAAATAAGCATATCAAGGGAGTTAGGAAAGTGGCTGATAGTTATAAAGGAAGCAGGTTTTCACCTTGCTACATAAGCAGTTAAATAAATTGAGATAGAATGCCATTCAGGGGTTGGAGGCAGGGGGCCATTTCATTGTTCCTCTGAATTACTTTTAGAACTGAGCAAGTCAGTGCAGCAATGTCTACCTAATGTTGCTATTGTCAATGAAGCTGCTTTGCTTCCTTATACTTTCCTCTCACTGTAAACACACTAGGCAGATGCTTTATCACTTACCTCCTTAGTTCATAAACTCCACCTGCCTTTCTGTAAGCTCTGCATGTGCTGTGTTTTAGATTCAAATAGACCTTTAGACACCAGGTTCTTTTAATTTCAGTGAGAAGTGGGGAACTCTATAGAATCAGAAGCAGTGTTTTTAATCCAGGCTCTGGTATTTGTGATGCTGATGTGAGAGGCCCTAAAGAGGAGAAGGCAGTGAGCTGTGTGATTGTCAGATGTGACACAGCACTGAAGGGCTTCACTGCTGCAGTTTTATTTTTTACCTCTTAGCTTGACAACAACACGAGTCATGGCAAACAGGCAGAGGTCAGAAAATGTTCCATACAGGTGACCAGGCAATTGTTAGGCTATAGAAACATAGCTGTGTTTGTTACTGTACAAATGTGATGGCTTGTCATGTGATCTTCTGCTAGGGTAAGGCTTGTCTCAGTGTATCTGGAGAACTGTTCTGTCCTTTGATTATCTTGTTTTGCTAACTGATTAATAGTGCTCTTAGTTATATGATGTTTGCCTTTATTAGTACAGACATTCATGTGCATTTTTAAAAGAGAATGTCATACTGCAGTTCTTTCAGAATAAGTTCCAGGCTATTTGAAAAACTGGTTTTAAGCTCTATGTCAATGATTATATATCTTCTGATAAACATTTTTGTGGATTTTTTTTTCTGTGCTACTTGAATTGTTTTTGATTAAAGTAATTTTGGAACAGACTGGGTAAAACACACCAACCCTAAATTATCTATGCTAAAATAACTTTGTTAACTCATTTCACTATTAAATAAAAAAATCTAACATCCTGGGTGATACCATTTAAAAGCTTAGAGAAATCACATAGGCTGTATAAGAAAGACAATCATAAAATAATGTTAGGACCAGATTCTAGTTGATGCAAAAAGCAACGTTGGCTGCACATGACAATTGAGTACAAAATCTTTAGGGCATCCATTATTTGTAGTCGTGCTTAGGAGCATACTAGAAAATATTCAGGAAATAAGAGGGAAAAAACCCCATTAGTTGATATTAATAAAAGCATGATATTTGGGAGAAAAGTTCCAAATATGTTAACTCCTGCAAAATTCAGTAGCTGTATGCACTGAACTCACTCCTTCAGTTCAGAGTCTTATGAAAATAAGTGCAGTGTGTTTGAAATGCTACTTGAGAACAGAAAAGGAGAATGAAAACTACAATTAGAAATCTCATAGGAGTTTTTGGGCTTGTACTGTACAGTACTGTAATTTTGTACACCCATGTCACTGGAAGTTGTCCCCCATGTCCTGTCCCCAGGACATACTTTTGGAAGCTGGAGTATTTATAGGGAGTATGGGATCTAAGACAAACTCTTAGGGCAGCACCTTACAAGATCTTTGAAGGAAATACTTGGAGTAACAGAAAATATGTAAAATAATGGAAGGGAAGGAATAATACAGGAGAAAATAAGAGATTGCAAAAGCGCCATTATTAATTGTATAGCAACTAGAATCCTGCCATTTATTACTGATAGTCTCCTCAAAATGATAGTAAAAAAGTTAATACTAGGTACAGAATGTGGTTCTCAGGTTTGGTTCAAAATTGCTTTGTTTGATTGGTTTGATTCTGGTGTGGCTTTTTGGTGGGGGGCTGGTTGATTACTTTTCAATTGGTGTTTTTGTTCCCTTTTTTTGGTGTTTTTTTGTTTGTTTGTTTGTTAGGTTTTGGGTGGGGTGGGGTTTTTTTTTTTGGAGGGGAGGGTGTTTGGTTTGGATTTCTTTTTTGTTTGTCTTGTTTTAGCAGCCAGGGTCTCCTAGTTCTTCTGTGAGACTTTTATGTTCTGCTTTTGACCTGTCAAGGTGTTGCTATTGCATATTTCTCTTTTGTTGATAGCAGACTTCCCAAACCAAACTTACCAAAACCAATCAGTTGCTTCAGATTTGCTTCCCTACCTGTGTCCCCTTTTTTCCCATCAAAACCAGTTTAGATTCTGTTTAGCCCTTGCCCTTCCATATGAGGGCTTTAATTTTAATTTATACCTGGTTTTATTCTTCCAGTGATGCTTCAGAAAGCTAAACCTCATGGTTTATTTCAGGATTGTAAAACTTGCAGTTTTCCAGTTCAGAAGTTTTTAGATTGTACCTAATATGGTATATAATATGCTATATGCTTCTCTTTGTGCTGTTATATTTAACTGTACAGGTTTAGTGTCTGACTTCAGCAGGAATAACAAGTAACAAGTAACTGGAACTGTAAAAAGAAAGTCTTCATAGGATTGCCTAATTTTTTACTGTTCAGAAAGACTAATGTGTACTATTGACATTTAGGAACTGTGATAAGCATTAAGTTGCATAGCATTCCATGTTTCTGAAATTGTGATACAATGCAACAACCATCAAAGGAGCAATATTCTTTGTAATCTGTTTTTTCACTTTGATTTAACTCACTTTCAGCTACTGAATATAACTACTAAAATGGCTACATATTTCCAAGTGCCAACCCGTACAGTTTTTATCATGAATGTGAAAATAGGGAAGTATTTGAATCATATTTTGAAGATAACTAGAAATAAAACAATGCTTTAAATGGTCATTGCTTGGAGGAGGAAAAAACCCAAACACAAAGACTCTAAATTTGATAGTAAAGCAACAGCAAACACTTGCAATTTCAACAGCAGAGCATGTTCAGCCAAGAAATGTAATGCGGGAAACCGAAAGTAGCAATATTTATGCCATTGAATCCTGTCTCATTTACATGACTTCGGTACATATGCACACATACTGCTTTTTGCTGAGCTTCAATTAAGTTTTGAGCAATTACAGAAAAAGCCTTAAATAGGGAAACTGGTTCTGTTATTACTGGTTTTGGTATTGTTTTTTCAGGAAACAGAACATTAGTCAGGATGCCACATGATGAAGAATTATTCTCCTTATATTTGAAAAATTAACATCACTACTAATTCAAAATTTACACTTTTTTTTTTCCTGAGAGTGAGCTAATTCTGTAGCAACACTTACAAAATGGTGGCATGATGCTGAACATGTTTTTATAGTTGTGCTGTACACATACTTTGAGTTGCTTTTGGATTTGAAGACTTGCAGTGGATCAGCAATACTTATGTAACATCACAGGCCTGGGGAAATGGGTCTGTTTGGCAGTTTTGATAACTGCTTGGTAAAAACATTTAGATAACCTCCTTTTTCCTGGTTAGATTCTCTGTTTGGGGTGATCTGCTGTAGGATCAGATAAGCAAACTTATCTTTTCTCAGATAATTTGTCTAATTTCAGGATCTTGATGAGATAAAGATACCTTTGTGTTTGCTGCCCTTACTTGGAGCAGTAGGTCCATTGTATCATATTTCATCATTACTCTTTCTGGAGCATATTTTTAATGCTTTTTTATGCATATTTTTAACATACAGAAGAAGGGATTAGTGTTCCCAAGTTCTCTTGTTGCTCATAATAAAAATATTTTATGCCCTAGATACTCCTTCCTTTAGATAATTTGCAGGTATTGAAAAAAATCAGTATTTTAGAAGGCTTCATGTGTTTTCATACATCAAACCTCCCTTCTCCCAGTTTAAGAAATTTTCTTTAACAAACTTCATTGATTATGAGAACAATTTGATACTTACCTTATAATTCCCAGAACTTTCCCATTTATCCTTCTTCCCCAGATATCTTGATATCTTCTGGCTTGCCTGCCTCCTGGAAGGTCCCTAATGCTTTATAGTTATACTTTGCTTTGTTTTATTTTTTTTTTTTTAGTTTGCTTCTGATTACAGTTTGTCCTTTAGAACCATTCTTCTGGGCCTGGATAGGATTCATATTGTTGTCTATGGGACTGATCAGGCAATATAATGTCAGCCATAGGATGCCCACCCTGCCAAGAACCTTGGGAATCATAATTTATGTGGTAACTGGATTTTTTGGGGGAAAAAAATTTCCCTTCACAATTTTATATAGTGCACTTGAGTTTTATGCCTGAAAGCTCTTAAGGGAGTGCATTACTGAATGGGTTATCCTTACTCTTTAGACAGGAGGATCTGGAGGAGTGGAAATGGGTTTGTTTTTCTCACAGATCAGAGGCTAGAAGGCAGCCTGTCGGTATCCTAGAAAATTCTAGTTATTTCTTTTCCTGTTTTTCACATGGCGTTTTCTATTCTGGTTTCATAAACTAGCTGAGTATGTTTTTTGACAAAGGAGAACAAAAGACAACTCACTAACTCTTGAATTGTTACAAATCTTCATTGAATATTTCCAAGAAAACAAATGTTCGTGTGATTAGTTCATCTTTTCTGAAACCCTTATTGTCTCCCAAAGAATCATCTGTCAGATTACAGTAAGTAAAAAAACTTGAAAGGAAACTTTGTTGAAGTTAGTGGAAAGTTTGTTTTAACCTTAATCATAAAGAAGCTGCTGTGTTTGTGTGATTCTTTGCTTTGTTCCATTCTGCATCTTTTCTACTTTTGATTGCTTTGTGGTTTTTGTTTTATTCTGCTCCTTGTCCAGGCTAACAGGTTTTTTTGTGTTATTTGCAAATAAGTTTGGAGGGAAGACCTTAAGCTGTGAGGATTAGAGTGAGGGCAGGGAGAGAGGGAGTGTCAGACCCAACAATCATAGATTAGTCAAAAAGGAAGTCAAATGCACCTTATTTGTATAATGGTAGCAAGAACTGGCATCTTTTTGTGCTCAAAATTCTCAAGCAGTTTTTTTCAAGTGACCTTTTTCATGCTGCCCCCCCGCTGCCCACTTCTTTCTCTTAAGCCATAAACCTTCTGTCAAACTTGCATCCTCCGAGTCAAGGCTTGACATGCATGTAGGAACATGCAGACTTGGGAGACAAAATAATACTTGATCTCTCAAAATATTTTTTTTTTCTGATGATCTTACTGATTGTCTAGCTCAGAGCCAGAAAATAGTTCATTGAGAGCAGTTTTACTGACTTGCAGGAAAGTAGGGAGGAGTTCTGCTCTTTAATTTAGTGGAGCTTCTTCATACTGTTGTATGTAGTCTAGACTAGCAAAACTGCCTTGGGTTGTTTATGTTTCCCATTTCAATTGTATCTCCTATTTAAGCGTTTTTTCGAAGGGATTACATTACTTACGCTGGAGCACAAAGCTACTGAAAGAACAAACTGAGAAGGGTGCAAAGAGTTCTGTAAGGAAGTTCAAGCTGATGTTATTACTTTTAGCTTCCCACTGAGAATATCTGTCCTTGCTTATGGAGAAACTGTCTGTTTGAAAACTTGGTTCTGTAAATTTTTCATTATCCACCTCTAAGGTTTTTCTTCTCAAGTAGTGAAGGGCCTTCCTGCCTCTTTTTGAAAGAAAAAATGTAACTGGAACAGATCAGAATTAAAAAAACTCCCTATATACATGCTGTTTCATGTTGTTGTCATAGTGAAATAACTCAAAGTACATAGTAAACAGGTTAGATAATGTAATTAATTATTCTAATTTAAATTCAACTGTTAATGATACTGAAAACTGAAGATGAAATATTATCTCAAGTACTGTATGACAGACACACTTCTGCCAATGATTTCAAGATTCAAGTTACTAAATATAAGGCTGTAAAATTAACACTTGCCCACAAATTTGTAGATAAATAATGCTTAAAAGTTCTATATGGGAGACCTTGAAATGTGTGAAAAACCTTGAATTCAGTGTTCTCTCAAGATGATGCCATCCATGCTTTTTTCAGTGGGTTTAAATTCTTGTTATATAATGCGGCCTTTAAGAAATGATTGATGTGCAATTTGAATGGATTTACTTGTTTTGAGGTAATGTCAGCCTTTATGGTTCAAATTAGTTAGTTGTTATAGCTGTATTAAGCACATTACAGTCAATATATATGGACACAGCATGTTCGCTTTCCAGATTATTTTCTAGAAATATTATTTTCTCCTTATTTGCATTATATAGCTTATCATTTTCTTATGATTTTCTGAGGCCTGTGGCTGTTGTCCTCTTAATTTATGGATCCAAAAGTAATGATGATCTCTTGTCAACATTTTTTACTTTCTCTTGCTATAGATAAATAATGAGAAGAAAAACCTACACTGACTTATTTTCTATCTCTAAAACAAAATATAATATTTTATAGCAAAGCAGATATTTTTTCATCTGGAAACTGTTTCCTATACTTTCTAAATGTTTCATATTTTCCCAAGGAAGAAAATAGGGTTTTTTGTCTCTAAAATGTTTTTTCTTTGTGATGCAATATTCTACTGAAATCATGTTATTCTTTTATGAAATTTCTTAGTGTTCTACTTAGCATTCCACCCAAAAGGAGTCTGAAAATTTGATAGTAGCTGTATTTTTACACATTCCAGTTTAATAATTTTATGAAGTTATCCAGAATCCATTTTTATGCATTGCTTTATATACTTTTTCTCAACCTAATATGCAGTCATATATACTTTTATAAGTATATATGTGTACAAGTGTACATATATACTTTTTCTCAACCAAATATGCAGTCAGTCATAAATACCATAAATATTAACTGTGTTGAATACCAGCCTCTTATTTGGCATATATATTATACCTAGGAGAAATTAGATATCAATAGCAGAGCAGGTTGCCTTAATTGAAAATTTACATTATATGGAATGGCATCTCCTTAATTTCAGATACACGGTAGTTACTTCATGTATCCAGAATGACTGTGAACACTTAGAATCCATTTGACAGAAGAGATTCTGGGTTCATACCAATGACATGTCTCCCATTTACTGGCCTGAAGTAATATTCATCAAAAGGTGTTGCTTGTTTGATTATGTAATACAAGGTGTTGGGTAAGAGGCTGGTAAAGATTAGAAAAACATGGCAGTGCCACAGTGGTTTCAGTGAATCTATACTGATTCACACCAGCTGCAATCCATGTTCAACAATTGCAGATAACTATTATTCTGTGATTGTCCCAAGTTTCAGTAGAATCACAACTTCTCAATGAAAAGAAAGCTTTTCATTTTAAAATGTATTTTTCTACTTAGCATTTTATTTTCATTGTTAGAATATATAATGTTAATGTTTACATCATGACAGATATTGTGATGCATATAAGCAGTATAGCACTGCTGTTTATTTATTTCATCCAAACCATGTAACAGTGACTTAAATATACTTTGTGATTCATAATGGGGTGAAAGAAGTCACTGTTGCCACCAGAGGCTTTCTTTCTAGCAAGGTGGTTCCAGAGTTAAACCTCTATTTGTACAGTTAAGGTGTATGGCTAGAATGTGCTGTCTTGAAAATATTTTAATATATTCAGAACTCACAAAATAGAGTTACCTAATAAGGAAAGAAGTAGTATGGGAAAAGCGGGTAGTGTGAAGAGAAGCTTCAAGTCATCCATCAGTACATGTTTTCAGTTGTATTTTAGTAAGGTTCACATATGTGGTCAAATCTAAATACTGCTGAATGGTCACAGAAAGCAACAAATCACTTTATCACCTTCTTTCTTTATTTTGTAATGTATCATAAAAGGTGTATATGGCATATGTAGAAGCAGGACCTCTTTCAGTTGTAGAATTTTGTAGAGTTGCTGACTATGAATACTTCTACTTCATTTTCTTCAATAAATAACATGGAAGAAAGAATGAGAATTTTAAATACCTCATACTGATCCTAAAAAAGGAGGAAAATTTGTCTTGAATCAGTATGTTTTGCTTCTAATCAAACCCATTCTATTGAAATAACTTAAGCTGTAATCTTTTAATAAAATGAACCAATGAGTCACCATTTAAAGATTTCAGTTTTTCAAAAATTTTTATACAAGTGGAAAAAATACGTAACTGTACTTTGTTTAGTGAAAGAGGAGCAATACTGATATAACTTTGGGTCTCACTTAAAGAGCTGCAAGGACAATAGCAGATTTATTTATATACAGCAAGTCTTAGCCTCCATCAGCTTTAGAAAGAGTTTAATATTACGCATTCAGGAAAGGATGTGTGATAAATATCTTCATTCAGATATTGTTGTGGTATAGATGTTAGAAATCAGAACACTTAAGAAATTTGGCAAAGGATTATGCATTTTGAATTCATTCTGGTCAAATACATTTCAGTCTGTATTCAAATACTGTAAAATATTTTATGTCAGCAGACCAATTACATTTCTAAAAAAAATGGTAGGTTTTAGCTGTTGCCCTTTAAAAGGCAGCATTTCTAGTAGCTATCTTGTGAGTAAATCCAAATTAAGCATATGTTCACCACTGAAGTTTCTTGGTATTTACTTCATTTTTTCCATATAATAATTTTTACATCTTTCTTTCTCAGTTGCCATTGGGTGGGCAAGGATTTCTGCGATGGAGGTAGCTGCAGGAGCTTGCAGTATACCAGATGTTCCTGGTTAACCACTCTCCTCATAATTTTCCACAGTGAAGCAGAGTTAAGGGTGTTTTGTGTAATTTGCCACCTGCACTTGGAAACTGCCTATATGATTCTTCCTGTCTGCTGGATTCTTGCAGAAAATCTTAATTCAGTACTATGTACAGTCCCATGAGTGATAAATTGAAATTATGTAGTTTGCTACAGTTTCATGAACATTTATTGTAATGTAGCTCTCTAGATAAATACAACTAGCACCTTGAAAATTGCAGTACCTCACCTTATTCTCAAGGGATCAAAACTCACTCAGAAATCTTTTCTAACCTCTCATTCCTGGGCCAAGTAGTTGAGAAAATAATAATAACAATCTCCATTAACATATGCCATCTGTGAACATCTCAAATGTCTCACACTCAAAAACCTAGTCTTCATTTTAATACAGTTCCCTCTTTGTTTTTTTTTTTTTCCTGTAATCAGCCTTATCTGAATGAGGGACTGATGACCGAATTAGTATGTCTACACTTCATTTAGTTTTTCTGAGGTTTTACATATGCAGGAAAGAAAAATGAAGGAACCTCTTAACTTAGTCTTAAAATAGATTTATTAAAGATTAAAAGCCCAGTATAGTATTTCTCACTGGTCAGAAAAGTATGCAAAGAAATTGAAAAAAAGGAAAAAATATGTTCCATAAGCAATAGCCTAAATTAATTTAAAAATTAACCAGTGATTGTAACTGCAACAAGTATAGCACATATCTGGAGCTACAGTTGTGATGTAACTAAATATATAAATATAAATATATATATATGTATGTATGTATGTATAACACATCAAAGAGGAAGCCCAAAGTGATTATTTAATGATTTTAAATTCAGTTCCTAAAGAACTGCATGATAAATATATGCAGGGTTGGAATCAAGTAAATGTGAGCTCTCATGCTGCCAAAAGAGTGAACACAATTTAAATATCTAGCGTTTATGTCCAGAAAATAAAGTGGCTGTTCCCATCTACTGTACAAAAATCACTACAGAATTACAGGAGTTATTTGCCTTTAGGGTTCAGTAGGCAGTACCTCTTCTTTTGTTGGTTTGATCTTCTCTTTTTTATGATAAACTGATGTTCTGGAACGTAAAAGCTGGATTACTTACAAGCTTTCTGAAAGGACTGAAAACAGTTTAACACCTTTAAAGGAAGTTAAAGCATAAATGTCTGGCTCCTGAGCTGTGCTCCAGCTGAAGGTGAAAGAGTTAATTAGTGTTAGTTTTGCAGTGCAGTAACAAGTGACAAGTGTTACTTGGTTTTGTGTGCTTTCCTCAAAGGGGGCTAGTTTATCAACTTACCTACAAGGCCTTCATCAAACAAAAGAGTTTAAAATTGTAGACAGAGCAGTCAATCAGAGCTGTTCATATACAATTATTTGTGTTTATCTCTTACGTCTTAAGAGCTTAGTGTGGGATAAAAATGAAGTAATGAATAGTGGAAGGTTGTCTGAGGAAACAATTAAAAGGAACATGGTTTGGGTGGAAAAGATAAACAGTACTAGTGAGGATGCAGTGGTGACAAGTTAATGAGTGTGTTCATGATTTGTTTGCTGGAGTTTTTCTCTATAGCTTTTGCTGGTTGGTCTGCTTAATAGTTCTGATTCCAGAGAGTTGCTGTCTGGCTCCAAAATTGCCAGAAGTCTGTCTTCCCCCAGCAGCTTACCATTGCATTAACACAATTTCATATGCTTGATAGTTTTTTATGTCAAGGTCTACTTCTTGCCAGTTAAGTAATGTCAGTGACAGCTGAGACAATCAGGATGATACAGGCAAGGTAATCTATTCTGAATGTATGATTTCAGGTTTTAATTAAAGACAATGGTTTTTTCTCTGTATTGATCAGAGGAGTGAAATCATAGATTTTAGTTAGAAGATGGAGAAGGCCTTTTCGCCCATCTCACATGATGCCATGGAAAGCAATTTTTATACCAAAGGGTTTTGCTTGGTTCTTTTCTCTCTCTCCTTTTTTTTTTTTTTTTTTTTTTAATCACCCTCTGTAGTTCATAAATATGCATTTTTCAGGTAAGTCCAATAGATGCAGTTCACTGTAAGGCCCTGATTCAAGGCACTGGAGCAACTTTCTCTTTGTCTTTTAGAGAAACTCCAGTGCAGAGTTGAGAAATGGTAGTGTCTCAGGTCTTCTTTCTCACTGTTTCCTCTATTCACTGTTTCCTAACGTAGCTCCATGTTTTCATATGCACTAAGAATTTTGAACTATTTCCAGCCACACCATTTAGAAGTAGTGAAGCACATATGTGGTGTCTGGCATTTATTCATAGTATTAAATCTTTCTCTTCTGCTTATCCTTATGTCTGTTCTGTTCCTCTCTGTTCAGCACTTCCCAAAGCCTTATTTTCTCTTCCACAGTTACTGTTGTAGTACTGGTTTTGCTGATGATACAGATTGTACCAAAAAACCCCTAGGATTCAGATAGGCTCATTCAGGTAAATGTTGTCTAGAGTAAGTGATTTCAATAGTGTGTGACTTCTGAAAATTAAAAATTAAGGTTCGGACAAACGCCGAAGTATCAGTCTGTTCTAAATTTGGAGAAGAGACCACAACATTGTAGCTTGAACAGAAAGTTTTGTTACCTGTGGTATACCTAACCCAGTGACTTGTTAGAATTGTAGATGTGAATTACCTTTTTATAAAATACATTCCTGTAATACTTTTGTGTAAAAGCTTTCTGCAGTTTCTTTTAGGTTGTAGTGTGTTACTGGTTCCTCACACAGTCATATTAATGTGTGGTGTTTGCATACAACTGTAACCAAAGTGATGATGCTTATGTCTTAAGGATCAGCTGAATGGACTATTTATCATCTCTCTGGCAAGCAGCTTCATAGTACATGAAGCTGGATTAAGTACATGTGTTTGGTTAGTATGAAAAGTAAAGATTTAGGCTATAGAGTATTGTTGTCAAAGTTTAGGTGTTGAGATGGGAACTGTAATGGTGATATTTTTTGGAGTTTAGGATTGATGTCAGCCTTCTTTGAAATATGATCTAAAGGCAATGGAAGCAGGAATAGAAAAATACTTATTTTGAGATTTCTTCTCAATTATAAATCATTTTTTCTATCAGCCTCCTTTCTGATTTATTTGCGGTTATTACCCTCACTAGATTCTTCGGTTTCAGCTTTTCTTTTGCAGCCTGACTCAGACAACATACTTTAGGGATTACCAAATATAGTACACAGTCAAATTTAGTCCCTGGTATTCTACAAATGCAATTCACAATTTAACTATGAAAGTGTAGAATCACTGGGCACACCCATCTTCTTCTACTCTCTAGAAGCTGTTAGACATCTCCATTGTTACACAGGTTAGAAGGAGCAGCTTCTCCTGCTTTGTTTGATGCCATTTGTCTATGGCTCACAAGCTCATGGTAGGCTGTCACTGTGACACTTGGATAAGTAATTTTGTTCCTCTGAGTTCTTGTTCAGGTTGCTGCTTGTTCCAACATCTTTATTTATTTATTCATGTTGGGAGGAATGACCAGCATTAATATGGACAAGGACTCCTGGTGAAAAGGGCTACTTGCATCATCTGTCTTCAGGTTTTTTGGAGGGTGTGTGTCTGAGGTTCAACAGTTGTTTTTCTTTTGGTGTGGGTAATGCTGGTACATCACTTGAACATTTAATACTGGGCTGTCCTTACATGTAATAAGATTCTTTAGGTGATTGAACATGAAACAAGGCAATATGGTGGTGCCTTTACCATGAAAATAATAGTATAAAAATCTATAGCCATGTGGTTAGAGCTGTTTCTCTGGTATTATTATTAAATAAGAAGTTCTTTACTTCACCCACTGAATCTCTATATGAAAGTGGGGAGACCAGTATAGCAGCATCAGCTTAAATATTATAGGATTCTTTTTAATATTTCCGTGATTTCAGGATACACAGTCTTCTTTTTATAATTATAATCCTATGATCTTTGGAGAGTAGGAGTTGACGCTGCCCACAGGATACCATCTTTAAAAATATCACTTCCTTTCCCGTCTCTTCTTCCTTGTTGCCATTATTTTGGGTTGGCTTTTTTCTTTACTCAGTTGGCTGATTTTGGTCTTTTGGGCTTTTTTTCGTGGCCTATGCAACAGGAGAATGCACTCAGGAGCTGTACTTTGTATAAACAGAAGTAAGACTTGCTGTAAATTAAGGCCACAGAATTCACATAATGCTCATAGAAGGATTGCCAGGCATTTTGAACGTTCAAAACCTGTCATTAGGCAACTCAGCCCTTCAAACCTCTTACTATCATTCATCAAATATGTATGGTTAATTTATTTCCAGTATGGTCTGATCCAAGACAATTTAAAGAGTGAGATAAAATACAACACAACTTACAGATCTCTGTAAGACCCTGATGGAGTTTGCCTAATTTATTGGGTTCTTGTAGGAGTGGTGATTTCTGCAGTGCTTATTCAGTAAGAATTACAGGAATTATTTGCCTTTAGATTTCAGTGAACAGAAGATGAGGCTGCAAAATGGATGAAAAGTTAGAGAATTATGTCTTGATGCCTCTCTGTTCTCATTTTTTCCTTGACATGGAAGTATTAGTCAGACCAAATTCGCTGCTATAGTTCCTGTAAGTTGTGAAGGTGAAGAAGGTTTTGTATATTTGAAGGCTGATAATTATTGAACACTTATTTATTTTTCTAGATTAAAGGCTTTGCTCACAGTTACAGCAATGGAGTTGTAAGGAGACTTAACAGGATTTGTGGATTCCTGTTAGACAAGAAATTATGTGGGAGAAAAACAAGCAGTGATCTTGTCTGAAAGCACTGAGACACCAACCACAAATGTATATAAACACAATTTGACGATACTGCTTGTCAAATCCTTGGTCTTCATTGGGTCAGAGTTGACTTCTTATTAGATTTGTGTTTCCTTGCCAACAAACAAAAAAATGGTTAGCATTTTTAACAAACCTAGTTAACTTTTTTCTTTGCTAAGGCGTTTTCTAAGTGGCTTGTCAGAGCTGAGGCAGTATGAGGGACCTCTCAGCACTATGCAATACTTGTAATATTGTGATGCAGGAGGCTAAGATGGTTTCTGCAGACTAGCAGCCACAGAAGTGTGCACAGGCAAAGCCTCTTGTTATTGTCCAAACTGTTTTGTTCTTTATGTGATTTTTTCCCCCTCCATTAAATTTGAGTCATGTGCTGACCCTCAGGAGGAAACACTGCAGACACTTGAGGCTTTCTGCTGCTTAAACTGAAAAGAGTATGGCCTAACAAGAGCAAAATAATTGCTGACCTCAGAATGCTAACTTTTTTTCCTTTATAGAATGGAGTGATTTTACTATTCTGTGAATAGTGTTATAGGGAAAGGTAAATGTGATTGCTGTTCCAAATTTACATTTGGATAAATACTTATCTTAGTGATGAATTACTGGGACCTCTGGATATACTGGTAACTTTCTCTGTCATAGGTCTTCTAAATAAGGAAGTCTTTTCTGTACTGTGAAAAACTGAATTTTGAACAATAATAAGACTATTTTTCATCAAAGGAAAGGACTGATTACTGCATGGAAAAAAAATCTTGTAACAGAATTTGATATCCTGTTTTCTGAGGGGGGTTTTGTGCTGGTTTGAAAGCAAACCAGTGAGGGATCCCAAGTCAGAAATAAATTTAATAGGAAAATTTAAATAAATGGAATAATACAAAAACACTGACAGAGTCAGAATACAGCCTGACACCCTGTTAGTCAGGGTATTGGTAGAAGTCTGATTCCATGGTGGCTGCAGTCCTTTTGGAGTGACAGGTGTGGTTCTGTTGGAGCAGTGATCTTGTAGAAGGGTCTCATCTTCCTCTGAAGGTCCAGTGGTGGTATAGATGGGTCTAGTCTTCTCTAGGAATCCAGTGGGAAAAGGCTGACTGTGGTGTTCCAAATATCAGATTTTTATCCAGGTAGGAATGCTTGGCTTCTCCCCCTGGGTGGAGTATGTCACAATGGAATTATGTCATTTTATCAGTCATGCAGTGAGACAATGGCCCATTAACAGAAGATATCTCCCTGGACGGAGGATGGGTCCTAGAAGAGATAAAGAGGTTCTAACAGATGGTAATAGAATACATACTTCTGGGTACATCTTGCATTGCAACCTGAGACAGTTTTTTAAGCCATATTTTAGAATAAAACAATTCAATATGCAGCAGTTTAACAGCTACAACAAATGTGTGATAAGAGAAAATCACCGAAACAAAGAAGATGCAGGGGAAACAGCACTGAAATATTCTAGAAAACATAAGTTCTGTGGTTCCTTTGTTCCATTACACAAATAAGAGAAAGTTTAGTATTTTCTTAGAACTGTGCTCTGAATTTTCTAGCTTTCCATCAATTGTTTTTTAAACAATTAAACATAATGCCACCAGTGTGATGCCAGTGTAGTGAATTATTCAGCTACTGTAAATCCACTATAATCCACAGCCAGTCGATTTTGGTTAAAACCCAGTTTTGATGGTATGACAGACTGCAACTGAGAGTATTTTTATAGATAGGAGGTGCCTCTGACATTGTTATGTTGATGCCTGAACCAATATATAACTGCATTTAGATCATAAAATTCAGTCTTCATTACAAGGGGCAATATATATTACATTCCATAGTTACCAGGTTAACATGCATCATTAAGTGTTCTCTCCCTATCTGTTCAATGTTGACCTTTTTAACTAAGTCTATAACTCAGTCAGTTGAATATTATTTATATTATTATATAAATTTATTATACTATATATATTATATTATTGTATTATTAATAGCATGAAGGAAAGCTCACCAATGTACAAAGAAAGTGGTAGAGCCATGTTCTTCTCCAACTGTCTTCTACAACTCTTTAGCCTTTTAAACTTTTACCCTCATCTGGGAGCATTTCTGTGTTAGGATTTGTGATGACAATTATGAAGTGTGTTGTCCTGTGCAAGTCTCTTGGTGATTTGTATGTAACGTAGCTGAGATTGTTGAGGGACATCAGTGGTCACATACGTAGCTGCACAAACTGCCAAGTGCTGTGGCATGGGCTGTCAGGCCAGTCACCATCAGTGCAAAGTTGAGTGATTGTGGGGCTGTGGTGCTTTGCAGATTTAGTGATCAGTACTTCTGAAGAAGGTGTTGTGTTGCTGCAAAACCAGCATAAAGCTTCTTCTGATTCCTCCCCTCTAGCAATGTTCTCTTTTCTTTGATTAATAATGTCCTGACCTACCTGCAAAACTGCAAAAGTGTTCCTAGTTGGAGATGTGTTCTGCAGTTGGGAAATTGCATTAAATCAATAAATTATCCAGTGAAGCTAAATGTTATTAATGTTTAATCCAATTTATGATTCATTTTATGCCAGAAGTCTGAAATAAAATACTTATTTACCCTGTCTAAAAATTAATTAGGATTATTATCATATTGATAGAGAGTTTAAAGCCCACTGAAGAAAAGTAATTTTACTGATAGCATCAGGTGATAACTTAAAACAAGAGTGCTTTGCCAGCATTTTTAACAAAATCCTTTACTTTTTTCTTACTTTGAACTAAATATTTTGTTCTAAAGACTAATTACACGTTATTTTTGTTAACCATCCAGTTCAATCTTACTACCAGCATTTGCATTAATACTGTAATTCCAACTAAAATTTTTCTTTGTGTGTGTGTCACAGTTGCATGCTGATTTCCTAAGTAGCTGCCTGTCTCTGATAATACTTGTGAACAGGGTAGATAAGGCCTATTAATTAACGTTCTTACTGGATAGAAGGATGTAACTCAAACAGTATGTCTTTTCTACATCAACAGCTTCCCTAAATTAATTTGATAAATTTGTTTTGAAGATTTTCTGGGAAATTGCCTTGGACATTTCTGTAACTAACAAACAGCAAAAAAAAAAGAGGGTAAATTTAGATATTTGTGGTTAAATAGAACCTGTTGACTCCAGGGGATACGATGTGATTGTCTGGATGTGACTGTTTACTTCATTATTCATGTTCACTTTTAGATCTTCATCTCTTTGCTTGGAGAATCTCCAGAGTATATTGAAGAGCAGGCTTAGGTGACTGAATTCAGAAACCTGGCTATACTAGTAATGAAGAGACAGTTTTTCTCAATAGATTGTGTTTTTGACTTTTATATCTGTGTTATTCACCTCCCATTTCTTCTAGATAAAATTTAATTAAAATTAATTTTTAAAAGCCCTCCATTTTGTTTACATTAACATAGATGTCATTCTTATTGAAAGCACAGGCTTTCAAATAAACCATGTAGGTTATTAAAAATGTACTATAAGGACACAAACATAGTCCTTCAAAAATCTATTTCTTCTCATATGATGACTGATGATACCGTGTTTTGCTTCAAGCCTTGAAAGAGGAATCGGGAGTGTTTTGCCATCCTCCTTTAAATAAGCTCTTCTTGGTGTCTGATAGCAGTCAGCACAAATACAGTCCATTTCTAGGAATGGAGAAGATAGTACCTAATTTATAAGGAAACTATAACTTTTTTAGGTCACACATGGTATAAAACTTTATTTTAATTTTCCCTCAAGGCATTTTTCAAATAGTTACTCATCACCATGGTATAATATGTCTGTGATTTCTCTAGAGAAAATAATGTTGGCTCACTATCTTTAACATCTTGGGGCTAAATTGATTCTTGTATGACCCTGCTCTAAACAACAGCTTTTCATCCGAGATTACATTTTGCCCGCTTACTTCAGTCTTGCCAACTCATTATTCTAAACATCAAGGGATTAATGAGCATACTCAAAATAAGTAGCTGATAGGGTGTCATGTATCTTTGCATTCCTAGGGTAAGTCTGAAGCTCACTTTCAGAGTTTACTTCCAAGAAGTGAGGTAATTGTTTAGAAAGACAATCTTCTTGATTGGACAGCACACAAATGCAACCATTTAAGTTAGTTGCAATTTTTACAGAGGAAAATTCCTGCTGGAATCATTCATTATTTTGAAAGGGACCCTCCCAGTTCTCTCATATTTCTAGAAATACCAGTCTGCTGTTATGTATTAGTCAGCAGAGGGCACTCTGCTTCTTGGAATATAAAAATTGCGGCTTAAAAATATGGAGGCAAAATAGTTTTTATGTGCCTTTTTTTTTTAATTATCACATTTGACAATTCTAATTAGTATGAGTTCTGTAGAGGATTACTTTTCCACGTAGTACTTTCTCTCCCAAATTGAAACACAGATATGATTGCATGTTTCCTTGTCCAACCTAGCGCTACATACCACACAACCACTCGATCACTACATCCATGGTGGGTAGAAGAGTCAGAGGAAAAAATATTAAGCCTCATGGACTGAGCTGAGAGCAGTTTAATAATTGAATCAAAATAAAACATCATAATAATAGCAATGAAAAGGAGAGCAAGAGAGGAGCAAAACCCAAAAGAATCTAGACGTACCCAGTACAACTTCTCAGCACCTGCTGAACGATGCCTAGCCCATTCTGCAGCAGTGATCAGTGCCTCTCAGCTGACTTTCTCTGGTTCTTATACTGGCCATGACATTCTGTGGGTATGGAATATACCCATGATAGCATGGATCACCTATCCTGGCAGTAGTGCCCCTCAGGTTCTTGTGCACTTGCTGGCTGACAGAGTATGGGAAATTTGACTTAGAGTAAACATACTTAACAGCAACTAAAGTATCAGTGTGTCATCAACATTATTGTCATACTAAATCCAAAACTGTACTAGCTGCTAAGAAGAAAACTAGCTATATCCCAGCCAAAACCTGGACATTCCCTTAAAAGGAGCCTGCTGTTTGTTTCCCTGCTCCCTAGGTTCACTATAGGTTCTTCTCTAGGTCTGAAATGCAGTGCAATTCCTGCAATTTCCTTGTGTAAGCAAGTAGATGCTAAACTGTCTGATTCAACTGGCCATGACCTCTGTGAAGAGGCATATTGTCTTCTCAGTTCTCAGGTGTTTGAATCCGTGAGACCAAGCAAGGCTGTTTCTGCTTGTACTCTTAAAAATAAAAGTCTGTAGTGCGGGACCAAGGCACAGGAGTGAGGCTCATGTGAGATCTGTTCAATTGTACACTTGTTAAGTGAGAATTCTAGTATTGGCACATTGTCTTTCTATTTTTTTTTTTTTTTAATGCAGTTAGTCATGTACTGCAGTGATTGACTGAGGTAGCAGATTCTTGGAGGCTTGTGAAGTACAGATGGTTATTTTGCTTACAAAAGGAATTAAAGTTTCAGCACGTTTATGTTTCACTAAATTTTCTTCCATAAATTCAACTGAATGGACTATACAAAAAGTTTGGCAGAAAAATTTACCATTTCCAAGACTTACCAAGCACTGTTCTTCAAAAACAGTGAAACATATAAAGGTCTAAAATCTGAGATATTTATGTAGTAGAAGTATTTTGTTAAATGTTGTGTGTATAGTAATTATTTGTAGGATTATAGCACAATAATGGTTGGATGATCTCAACTTAAAAGTTATTCTCAGGAGAAAAAAGAAGAAAAAGAACCCACCAAAAAAAGAAAAAAAAACTAGGGAAAAATACTTAGAACATTTATGTATTTCTGAAAATATTATTGTATATACATAGAATGGCCTGAAAGGGACTTTAAAGATCATCTAGTTTCAAGCCCCTTGCTGTGGACAAGGACATCTTCCACTAGACCAGTTTTCTTAGAGCTCCATGCTTGAATGTGTTTTTGTAAACATTCAGGCATTACTTGGTGATAATACTATCTTATTATAGATGGAGCAGTAATTTAGATAATTTCTTTTAGCTACAAAAATTGTTGTGAGAGGAGAGCTTGTTGCCCATTCTTGCCTATGCTGGTTCAAATCTGAATTTTTTTTTGTTTCTGTCACTGAAGATTTGAATTAAATCTGTTGATAGGTTTCATTGCTAGCAGATGATTTTACATTTTTGTCCTTGTCAATTATTAATAATGAGAACTTGATGAGATTGTAATTTGTTGCTAGTGACTATGTCTAAAAGAAAAGAAATTGGTTTAGTTTTATGTTCAGATTATCAGTGTTAGAATTCAAATGCTAAAATTAATTTTTAAAAATTTTTAAAAACATTAGTAGGTATATTCCGCTGTATCCTTGGGAATCTGAACCAAAGTGTTAATCCCAAAATTTCATCAGCTGCTGAAAACCTTTGAAAATTTGTCACTAAAAATAACATTTGGAAAACAAGTCAAAACATGACTAAAGGGGACTGTTTACTATTTAAACCCAGTAGTAACTTAGCAAAAATAACTTTTTGCTAGTTATATTGGATTTCTCTTTACTTACATGGATTGTATTTTACTCATTGCTCAGTTTTCTTTAAAAAGTAATTCAGTAAAGCCTGGAGAATAAATTGAATTGTGAATTAATGTCATACACTCTTAAACACTTAAATATATATAAATGTATCCTGTAATTGAAGCTAGTGTTTACAATTAGAATAAATTGCATGTGTGGGGTTTGTTTGGGTTTTTTGAAGTATTTTAAAAGTGAATGTAAACAAGTAAGATGTTTAGGCAGGCTTGTCTAATTTCAGGGCAGAATATCTAGTCTCCTAACAACACAAAAACAGCTCTTTGGCGGTGATTCACTAAAGCAGTGGAAAGGCTGTGGCTGTTGTTTGATCCATAGAGATATTTCATAAAGTCAGCCATAGAATTTCCCCAGCTCTATAAAGCAAAAGTGAGCAAGAGAATATTTCCAGAGAAAAAAGCCGTTTCTGTTTCTAGGATCCTCAACAGCAAAAATGACAGAACTTTATAGCACACATCAGGAAAGTATAGCTGTAAAATTTTAGGACTAGTGTGTGAAAATTTCATCTAAGGTGATACCTGCAGGAGGTATGAGAGTGCCTAATTTAAAATCCATGGAAATGTAACATGCCACACACACAAAAGTAAATATTAGTTACGATTTTTTTGTGGAAGGTTTTTGCAATCTGCTGTTCAGTTTTGCACAGTGATATCATCCAGCTTAGCTGTATAGCCATGCCAGTATTGGAAGAGTGTAGCAACATATGCAGTCATTAACAAGCAAAGTTGTGGTATTTAAAAGTTGTAATGTTTAATGATCGCACCTTCTAAGAAAGAAAGCAGGCAAAAGTCATGAGGATCTGTAGAGTTAGAGGTATGAAACTTTTAAAACAGAGGATAAAAGACCCTATAATTTCTGTTCAATAAATCTTCATATTTTAGTTTATATCTATAGGTGGAACAACTAGAGTTGGTGAAAACTATAAAATAAGAATTAATATTTAAAATCTGAAGGTGAAATTTCTCTTTTGCCTCTGTCATCACTGCAGTTGAGGAGATTATTGCATTATCTCTGTGGAGTTTAAATTTTGCATAGCAGAGAAAGGGAGTGAGATGTTTCCCCCCTCTTCAAATAACAGGTATTTTTTGTTTCAGCTGTTTTTGCTTTGTATTCAGCAGTACACAGAATAAAAGATGACTAGAAATTGCTGTAATGTTTTTAATTCAATGTAGTTAAATAATTTCAAATATCAGAATACATTTAAATTTCATTTTTCTTTTGAAAACCAAAGTTATATCTGTAATTTATTTCAGGCATCAAGTCTCTGAAGTGCCAGTATATCTGAAATGGTACTATATCCCTGGTAAATTGCCTTATATACCAGACACAGGCAAAACATTGGAAATACTTCACTAATTAAAACTTCCATGGAGGTGAAAAAATGCCCCAGGATACTACAATTATGTTAGTTATTTTTGGAGATGTAAGTTTTTTGAGTACTTCCAAAGAAATTACATACAATTTCCTGCCTTTATGGAAGAGTTTACTTCCTTAATGGAACTGTTTACCTGCACAGTTTGCATCTGCTTATTCCATACCTTAATTTTTGGGAATGTTTTTCAAATAACCAATTTGGTCATGGGATCATTAAAATATTATTTAATTATGGGAAGTCATGCAAGTTTTGTAATACTTAGAGTGCAAATTGTATACAATGTTTTCATTTGCATGTTTGTGTAGTATTTTAAACATTTGGGTAGGCCTGTAGTGTTGTTACTAAGGTGAACATAGATCCACATCACAAGTTAGTTTACACATGTTCTGTATATGTTACTTTGAAATTCTGATGGATTTCAGTTCACCCGACTGAGATTTTGTCCTTTTACTATGCAGAAACAAGCTGTTACACACTCTTATTTCTCCCTCTGTGCCTCCATTGTTGTTTATATCTTCATGTTGCCAGTGGAGTCATGGTGAGGAAGATGCTGCTCTAAGGTTTTGTGAGGTTTTGGCAGCCTTATAGGTAATATATGTAATATAGCACATACTCTCTGACAGCTGCATTATTCTCAGTCTTTAAGTATTACAACAGACATCCATAGTTACATTTAAGTTCAGCCTAACAGAAAGTGTTGGGATCGTCCGAAGTTGCTGTGGCATTGTCATTCTGTAGCTGGGATTTTTGAATGTGGTGATTGTCTTGCTCTGCTCTGGTGTACACTGTGGTGGCATTACTTCGAGTCTAGTGTGTGGTTTTGAGTGCCAGAATACAAGAATTTTAAACTGTTAGGGATTGTCCAAAGGAGGGCCATGAGGATGGTGAAGGTCCTTGAGGAGAAGCCTTGTGAGGAGTGGCTGCAGTTGCTTGGTCTGTTCAGCCTGGAGAAGAGGAGAGTGAGGGGAGACCTCACTGCAGTTACTTCCTCACGAGAGGAAGAGGAGGGGCAGGCACTGATCCCTTCTCTGTGGTGACAGTGACTGCACCTGAGGGAATGGCCTGAAACTCCGCAACAGACGAGTTTACACCGGATATTAAGAAAAGATTCTTCACCCACGGGGTGGCTGGGCACTGGAACAGCTCCCCAGGGCCACAGCACCAGCCTGGGAGAGTTCAACAAGTATTTGGACAATGCTCTAACTCACATGGTGTGGCTCTTGGGGTGTCCTGCACAAGGCTGGAAGTTGAACCATCATCCTCATGGTTACCTTCCAATTCAGGGTTCCCTGTCTTAGTATGTTTTAACAAAATGTGAAACACTCTAAATTAGAAATGTTTAATGAAAACTGTGGCATAATTTTTTAGACAGGAACTTACAAGTCTTGTATTCATGAACACCTGAACTCACATGAGTGTTTTAATATAGTAATATAAATACAAGAAAATTGCATGGTAGAATGGACAGGGAAGTGTTTAGTTATCCATTAAATTACAAACATTTTGGATCAGAAGCTACTTCAAATCTATTTTCGAGATCTCCCACAAATTATGTTATAATTCTGGATGTTCACACATACAATTCTTGAAAATATACTTACCAAATATACTGTCTGGGTAGGTCCCAACTTTCTAAAAATCACTCCTGTAGAAAATTCAAACTTGCTTCATGCATGAAATTGAAACTTTAGCTCTCATTCATATTTTTTGTATCATATAGTATGATCCAGAAGCCAAAGACATTGCTTAAGGAAAGTGATATTACTGTATTTATTTTATTATATTATCCATTCCAACTGTGTCAATAATGTTCTCTTTTTCTTTCTTTGGTGACCTGATCTCAAACAAAGCTAGGCAGTGAATGGTTTTTAGCAATAAAAACATAATGTGTAAGGAAACATTTCAGTAGCTCTTCACTTTTGAACAAAGTAGTTCTTTGCTTTTATTGTCCATCAGTCCATTAAAATTAATACACGTTTGGGGGAGTTTCACAATAAAACCACCATTGGCAGACATTTGGCAGCAAGCAGATGATCTATTTCTTAGTTTCTCCTGTTCAGTCAGTGACTTTATCTGCTTGTCAGCTAGGTCTGAAATCCTGTTGCAGATTTTATGAGAGAAATTTCAGACTTGAAAACAGTTTCAGGTTCATAATTCTGTTCAGCCACAGGACTGCAGTAGCCTGTGGCAGCATTGGATTTCTCGAGTGGCTATCCCCCACAATCCTTAGGTGATGCCTGCTTTTCAAAGGAGACAGACATACAAATAAAAAAATAAACGGAAGAGAAAAAGGGGCTGTGGCTTTTCCCATACCATGTTTATGGAGAGACTTTCCTGGCATGTTTATTACAAATCAGGCATTTGGAAAACATGCTCTGCTTCTTGGTTGCTTTACCCTTCCATTTTCAGAGGTGTCATGAATTGTCCAGGAGGGATGACAGGCCAGTCTTCTGACTTCTAATAGATCTCTGGGCATTTTTGCTTCATACAAAGGCTATATTGGTGAAGTTTTGTCTCAGAGATTTGGCTAGTGTTTAATTCTGAAGATTTACACTGATTTACAACAACAACAACAAAAAACCAAACCAAAGAAAGATGACTGATTTAGTTCCTCCTGTAGCTGGAAAAGTGAAATACATTTTTGGAATTAAACATTTTTATTTACTCAGTTTATTCAGCTAACTGCTATTTCTGTCATAACCACTGTGGTAGTTCAGGAAAATATGTACAGCATTTTGGTAAAACCTAGTTTAATTTAAATGCACACAAATAGCCAAAGAAAACAAGTGCTTCACAGTAATGAAATGTCAGCTCACTGGTCTTATGCAAATCTAACCACCACATAGTCCTACAAACCAAAGAACAGACAAAGTATGAACCTTTTTCATCATAATAGTGCTGAATTACTAGAACTTTTTCAGCTCTTTCAAAGTAGGTTCTGTAGGATCAGGTATCTCCTAGTAACTTGGGAATTATTTTGCATTCGGAAAATGGAAATTATTTTCCATTATTTTCCCATTACTATAAAAATAAGAGGTGATAATAAAAATAATAACTAGAAGACTGAGGTGATGAAGCCTAGATACAAAAACCCCCACACTTTTGTAAGTATATAATGGATTGTAGCAAAAAGAATACTGCCAGGAAAACCAGCATAAAGTGATTACACTGTTGAAGCTCACAATCAGTTTTTAACCCTGCCTATAGTTTTCTGAGGGGAATAAAGTAGGAGAAGACATGGTTGCTTTTTCAGTATCTTCTCAAGTGGAGATGTCGTGATTACAATTCCCAAAAATTCCAGTTTTCTTATTCTGGAATCCTGTTTTAAGTACTTGTAGAAACCCATGAGGAAGATCCTAAATGTATGAGACATTGTTTTCCAAAAATAATTGAGTAAGTGTTTACAAGATTTCTGGTAAATAAAGGGGAAATTCTTATATTCCCAGATGGCCATGGAAAGTGTCTGCTCTTGTCAAAAGTGTCTTGAACTGAACAGTCACCTGCACCATCTAGATTTTGGTTGTGAAACAACTGAGTTGAACTGTTACTAGTTAGATCTTAATGACCAGTCTGAATTTGGTCGTACTTATAGAATCCTTCAGTTTTGTCGGTTATTTTTATTTTTTTATTTGTTTCAATGTTATGGTAACAATTATTGGTGTCACAAAAGAAAGAAGTCTAAGAAGATGCAATTTTCCCCGAGAGCAGCTTCACTCCCTGTGATGTTAGCTTAAAATTTACTTCCTTTTTGCATCTTCACAATCATCTTCATGATATTTGATTTTTCAAATTGAATATAACATGTTGGTGATATAATCAATGTGAAGAATTATTAATCTTGTTCATTGCATATGAGCTGTCTGCAAAAATAGAAAATGAAGTCCATTTTACTGTTTTGTTTGTTTTGAATTAGGTTCATGCACTATTAGTTCGAGAAGTTGATGTAGAGAAGGTGTCAAGTTTTGAGAACCCATATGTAGATGCAATAAGAAGCTTATGGAATGACCCTGGAATTCAGGAGTGTTACGATAGACGACGGGAATATCAATTATCAGATTCAACTAAATAGTAAGTACATGGTAGCGATGAACAACGATGCATAACTTTCTGTTTCTAACAAAGTTTTACTTTTTAGCTTATTATACTATATGTCTGTGTACATGTTTGCATGCATAAGGTACGCAAACATATCTAAATATACATGTACAAAAATGAATTAAGAAGTGGCATACATCTATTTTAGGATTATATCTGTGCTTATTTACTTATTTACTACAAAATGGTAGTCTGTGATCATTCAAAGTCTTAAATTAACATTCTAACTAGGACTGACTAATTTGGGGGGGATTTTTGTTAGACCTTTTCAACTTACTCTCTTCCAACATATAATCACAAATGCAATATGGGCAAAAATAATTTCATGTAATGTGACAGTAGTGAATATTGGGAAGTGCTATCAAAGTAGACCTCCATACAATTCATAAAAATGAAATGTCCAAGAACTTCTGTTTTCCAGATTTTCCAGTTTCCTTCCCTCTCTGGCATTTGCAGTCTTAGCGGTGAGGTAAACAGTACTAAACAAAGGGATTTTTTTTTATACCAAACTGTTTTTCTATTGTGGAAACAAAGTCTAAACTTTAAAGAGCATGGCTGCCAGGAAGAAATCAGGAAAGCACTTCAAGTTAAATTGTTTGTTCTACAAGATCAACAATAATAAAAATGCGCATGTGATTTAAAAAATACCTGAAATGTTATCCCTTTCTTGGCACTGATTAAAAAACAATGTGAAATTTGTCATTGGAATCTGATGTTTGCCTGAAGTTTTACATGAATCTCAGTTATTTTTCATTGATGTAGCATACAGCTCAGGTGAAATTTCTCAACTGCTGTTAAAGAAACAGATGATGGCCTTGTGATAAAGGGCACAGTATGGTTTGTTTTTAAAGCCATGGTGAAAACCTCTGTGGGTTCTACATTGACTTTTGTATTAGCTATGAAAAAAAATTATTCCAGTCTCCATTTGGCATGTGTACATGAGTGAAAGCCTCTCACTTAAGAAAGTGCACAATGAAGCTTCCACTAAGCCCATTGTAGCAGGACATTAGACATGACAGGTGTGTTTATCTGCACAGTTGTCTAAGCATCCTTATCTAGTACTGCACTTTATAAAGGTATTAGTCAAGACAAACTTACTAGGATCTTCCTGATAGAACTTTAGGCAGCTGAAGACCTGTGGATGTATGATATAAGTCTCCTCAGTTCCATTGCAGTATTATCACCATGCCATGATTTCCCTTTGGCCTATGCATAGAGTTTATGTTGCCCTGTGCAGTTCTCTGTCCTGGTTACCTTCCCAATCCATAATTTTTGAACATACATTTTGGTGTAGAGTGGTGCAATGGCATCTCTCTTGGCATCACTCTTGTATTGTTTAGATTCTCACTGTCCCCAAACATACCATACTGTGTTTCAGCTTTAGGTGGTAAGGAAACAAATATAATATTACATAAAGAGAAGAATTTCAGGATGCATAAACATTGATAAGAACATTCTAGAAAAATGTTACTAAGAATATATTTTCACATTATTTCTGTTCTGAAATGAATGGCGAAGTTAAGTAGAAGGTGAAGCAAAATTCGTCTCATATTTTCAATTTCTTGTATTTGTAGGTCCTAACTTTGTTTCCACAACAGATGAGGTACTGGTTTTAAGTTGAAATAAATGTATGTATTTTGTGTGTTCAACCTTAGAGGCTTAAAATAGAATTATTCTCCTAATTAGGAAATAATGATCTGATGCTACTTCAGATCAGATTGTGCTGAATACCATAGTTTTGATCTACTTTTTATTAAATTGGCAGCGTAGTGGATCTTTTGAGTAGTATTAAAAATAGTAGAGATAATCATTAAGTAGCTGTTAAAAAAACGTCCTAGTACATGGTCTTGCAAAAGGTACATATGCTAGTTGATTGGTTATTTTTCAAGCTCAGCATGTTTAGCAGTTTACCATGAATTTTTACAATTTGGTGATTTTATTATAGTTCATATTATGGATTTCTGCAAAATCTTTTAAATTAGTCTTGTTAATCACTGTGTATGAGTATTTAGAAAATCCTCTATCTGTACTTATACATGCAAGTAGAGTTTTTTTCCAGATATGTAAGTCCACTAAAAAAAATCAGCAGAACAAAAGAGACATTATTTCAAAAATACAGTAAGTGTGTTTACCAGTAAAACACCCAAGCAAATTTATTAGCATTAAATCCCTGTCACAAAGCAAGGAAACAAATTGCTTTAAAGCTACTACTGGGATTCATGAGACAGTAAGATAGAAAAAAAGCACTTGGTACTCATTGTCTTATGACCTGTTGCATGAACTGGAATGGCTTGTTGTCATATGCTCTCTTCTAAGCATATGTGCCAATGTCTGGTGTGCATATGTGTCAATGGCAGATGTGCTCTTCCTTCATCCCTTGCACGACCCTCTCATCTTCTCAGTAGTTTTCCACTGTACTGTAGTAGTAGTAGTAGTAGAAGTAGTAGTATTTTCAGTCTGCTGCCTATATTGCTCTTTTCTGTCATCAGTCTTCAACAAATTTAGGTGCCGAGTCCTGCCCTTGGGTCACAGCAGGCCAAGGCAGTGATACAGGCAAGGGTAGAGTAGCTGGAAAGCTGCCCAGCAGAAGATGACCTCAAGGTGCTGGTTGACAGCAGATGAAGAGGAGCCAGCTTGTGGCTGAGAAGGCCAATGGCATCCTGGCTTGGGTCATAAATAGTGTAGTTTTCAGGACTGCATCTGATATTTCTTGTATCAGAAAGACTGTGGAAGGGGTTCATCCCCCTGCAGTCAGTGCTGCTGAGGCCACACCTCAAATGCTGTGCCCAGTTCTTGCGGCCCCCTTACTGCAGGACAGACACTGTGGGACTGGAGAATGTCCAGAGAAGGGGAGCAGAACTGGTGCAGGGCACAAGTCCTGTGAGGAGCAGCTGAAGGAGCTGGGGACCTTTAGCCTGGAGTAAAGGGGGCTCAGGTGTAAACTTACCACCCTCTACAACTGCCTGGAAAGGAGGGGGTAGCCAGCTGGGGGTCAGACACTTTTCCAGGTAACAAGAGATAAGACAAGAGGACATAGCCTCAAGTTGCACCAGCTGGGGTTCATTTTTCTGAGCATCAAGAATAGTTTATTTTTGGAAAGAGCTGTTGAACATTGAAACAGACTGCTCAGGGAGGTGGTGGTGTCACCATCCTGGAGTTGTTCAAGAAGTAATTGGATGTTGTACTTAGTGGTATAGTCTTAAGTAACGAGGTGGTGATTGGTAAGTGTTGGACTTAATGATGTTTGAGGTCTTTTGCAATTTAAATTATTCTCTTACTACACATATTATTTTTCCTGTTATTTTATTGTTTCTAAATTACATTTCAGGTTTCTGGTATGTCCTGTATATCATATTGCTTTCACTTTCAGCCATCTTTTGTCCTGTTTTGTCATTCTTTGTCATTGTTAGCATTATTTTTGATGTTTTTATACCCACTGCTTGTACTATGTTTAGTAGAAGAAATGGGGGTAGTGTCTAAGAAAGAAAATTCCCTGCATTATGGAGAATTTGAACTTCTTGGAGGCTTAACAAATTCATTCTATTCTCTTTCCTGACCATTGGATGCTCCAAAGCTTGGATGTTCATGTTGTTTTAAAGTCAACTTTTAGACTTCTCTCTAGTAAAGTCAACAGCACCTGAGGTATATGGAGGTTATTTCCTCTCCATGTGCATTACTGGGTGATTTAGCCACTTAATTACCATCAAATTACTTCTCTTTAAGATGCTGCCTCACCATGTAAGACAGATATAAACTAATAACATGGTGAATTGCCTTTAGTAGTAGCTATGTGAGATGAGATAATTCAGAGTATACTGTACCAGCTGCCTAGACCTTAACCCAAATGTAAAAAGGCTACCAGTGAACTTTTTTATTGTATCATACCTTTTCAAAGCCTAAAGAAAGAAGAGTCAATAGTCTTCTGTGTTAGAGAATTTGGGTTGCAGTTGGAATTTTTGAAAATTCATCACCATTTTTCTCTAGTATGGCACTAAGGGCTTACCATTCATGAACAAAATATGAGAAGTGTTAAGACCTAGTAAGTGTTCCAGAGTCTTGCTTGGCTCAGATTTTCAATTTCATCTTTTTCTGGTGAAGTATTTGGCTGCTGTTTACCTCCAACCAAGGACTTTCTAGTTGCTGCACAAATGCTGAGCATATCTGTTTAGTTTCCCTTTCATGGCTATGTTTTCTAACACTTCAGATAATTAAATATAGTTATCCCATTAGTGTGTTAGCTATGCCAGTGGATATCTATAACACATTTTATTATTACGTAATGTACTGCGTCATTAGTCATACATGCCAGTGCATTCTCATATATATATAGTCTTTCTGGCTCTTGTTTCTGCATTTGCTGTCGTCTTTAACAGCTCAGTTCCTTCAGTTGCACAGCTCTCCATATAGTGTGAGCTCAGGTAGTTGGATAGTTAGTATAGAAATGCAGATTCCCATACTTTACTCTGTAATAAGAGCTCAGGGGTGTGAATCTGAGGTCATTTACCACATATCACTGATTTTTAACAGGAAAGAAACATATGAAACCTAGCAGTATCTGCTCAGTAAAGTACGCCTTTTGTAAAACTTGTTGCAGGAGGTGTAAGGCTTTGGTCATCTAGTAATTTTTCTGTAACAGTATTCCATTTGATTTTGAAGTATTTTCGAAACTTCAGCTGATCAATTCATTTATACCCGTCAGCTGAAAATATAATCTTCCTTCTGTGTTACTCTTCTGAAACAGGTAAATTTCAGTGGAATTAGCACCTGTTAAATACAATGTGCTTGGGGGTACACGGGGGCAAGGTCAGCACATGAATCTTAAGGTTTTACTAGCATTAACAGTGTGGTCTATTTCTTAGCATTGCCTTTAGCAATCATTTTCTTATTTCATAAATGTGTAGGGCACTCTTAGAGTATGATGGGTCTTTCAGAAATAGTAATACTGTCCAAAATTGGGACCTGCTATGAAGCTGAACAGATAGCAAATTCTGAATGACTGTGTAGGGTATCTGAGTAACGGTCATTAGATTGTAGTGACAAAACCATGTAGTCATATAGTGATAATTTAAAAGATGCAAAAGTACATTATTATTTAATAAACTGTTGATTAGTTCATGCTTAGTTTCATTTGTAAAAATGTACCTGAAAGTCTTAAAGGTATACTTGAAAGCAATTTGTGTTATAGAATCGTAGAGGTTGTTTTTGTGTATTCACAGTTTACACAGCCTTATGTATGGTTTAAAGTAGAAACAGCAAATAAAAATGAAAGTCTTAAAAATAAAGATCAGCACAGAACTATGATAATCCTAACTTATGCCTTATGTATAGTCCCAAGAATAGAAGCAATGCCTGAAGAAAGATGGGAATGCATACCAAAGTACTGCTTTCCATACAAAAACTGCAGCTTATGCAACACAACTCTGGGAAATTCAGAAAGGAAAGTAGGACTATGTAAAGTAGTATACAGTATGTATTTTTTACAGGATATTTGTTTCATGCAGCACCAGACTTGTTCTTAATGACTGTATAATTTTTACACCACAGTTCCTAAAAAGAAAAATTTGTATGAGCATTTGTTTATTTGATGACTTGTCTTTTTAGCCTTTGCTAAGGTTGGCTTTTTTTGGTACAAAATTGAGGAAGACAGCTAGGTAGGACTCAGGTGGAATATGGATAAAAACAATGCTATGGAGACTTCTTCTCACCTCACTTCAAGCTATAGATTAAGATGAGATAGTTCTAGAAACTGGTAATTTAATTCAACTTTTCATCAATGGTGTAGGGTCTTAGAAACACAAACTTCTACACAAGTTCTGAAAACACAGCCAGTACTTGTTTACATTTAGTTTTTTACACTGAAAATCAATTCCATTTATTGGACTGCTGCTTCCCAGCTACAGAACACTTGTGTCAATTAATCTGGCAGCTCTGTGAGGCCGGAAAAATCCTAATACAGCAGCTTTAGCATTTTGCATATGTGCTGTTGAAAGTCAAGCCATTTGTGTGTTTTCTCAAAGATGCAAAAAAAATAAAGGCTTTTGTTTTTCAGCACATGGTCCAATTTAGTGCTAGGGTTTTTTAGGGGAGTGGCCTCATCAACTGGCTCAAAGTTTTGCAGAACAAACTAAAAAATTCCAACCCCACCTCAAAACCACACCAAACTCCAGCAACAGTATGGAGTATAGCTCCACCCTACTCCAGAACAGCCAGGCTCCAAAGGACAGAGAAATATTAAATCTTATTAAATATTTTATGTAATTATCTTTAGTTACAGACTTCAGTTAGGTTTCTATTTTGTCTTGCACTGCTATGTGTATGAAATAGAGCATTTTGAGAGTGTTATACCCATGAATTGTCTTAATCTTAAGGAAAAAAACTGGTTCTTTGCATTAAACCACTGAACTTTGGGGTTACTATCATACCAAAATTTGTCTTGTCATTGAATGGAAAAGAAAACATTTGCATGTGAAATGCTGCTGGTAAGGCTTGCTATTATAACTGCGGTTATATTGAAATCACCAACAAACTTTTATGTTAAACAACAGAATTTGTAGAATTTCTTGAGGTTTGTCCCTTCCCTGTTCCCTGTACTCTCATTCTTCCCATAGAGATGTGGACTGGTTGGGTGAACAACTCACTTTTACTGGTTTTATACTGACCTTTCTATCAGTGTCAATAATTACTTCTATCTCAACATGTTTAATTTTAATTAGAGATTTATATCTTAGTGTTTCTGGTATGGTGCTAGTCAGATCCTTTCTCCTCAGCAGTGTGTTTCAGATGCATTCTGCTCTCCAGGGACTTCTGTGCTCAAAGTGTCTCTCAAGACTCCTAAGCACAGGGTTTTATAATGTGCCAGTGAATATTAATTCAGCACCTTGCTACATCAGTTTTGCCTGCTGAGTTTAGGAAAAGTTATTAGACTATACTTATGAGCAGACTAGTCTCATTTTTAACCTCAGAAAGGGAAATTATGTTAGAGATGGATTGAAGGCTGTATGCTTTCTACCTTTGTCTGCCTGTGCTTGCACATGATCCATTAGGCTATATGCTGAACAGAAATTCATCCTATGGATTGGTTCCTTTGAAAATGCTTCTTTACCACCTGATTATTTGGAAAAATCTGACCTTAAAGATGCTGGTAAGTAGTAGGTCATAGCTGGAGAGGGGCATTTCTTTGAAGTGTCTGCGCCATGTTGAAGGTGCTTCAAGATCTTGATTTCTGAAAGTAAATTCAAGTAAGTTTTGATGTTCTGTCTTCATTAGGTGGTGTAGCCCTAGGAAAATAAGGCTCAGTATTGAGCTACCTGTTCTTAGTGACTGGAGTCATATTCAATTTCTTAAAGAACTTTACTGATTAAAAAAACTGTGGTCTGCTTATTAAGCTTAGGGGTCTCACTTCCTTGTTCAATTTCCATATGGAAAATACATGTAGGGAAGTACAGAGTCAGTCTATTCCCATAATCCTATTCCTGCTGTTTGGAAATGTGGACCCACAGTACCTTTGACATGTGCTTTCTTTCAACAGTGTTGTTAGCCCTTCCATAGTCTGGTGGCTTCCCTGAAGCTGGCTGCAGGCCTGGACCTTGTCATAGGTGATATAAAGTGCATTAAAAATAATTACTTAGCTCTTGTGCTGACTGAGAAACAAAAGTCTTCCTCTGCTTCTGGTCAGCGTGCAGATTACAGGCGTGTTGCTAGATGCTGGCAGCTTGTTCTGACGTCAAGGGAGGTCCACTCCCAGCAGCTCTTTACATGCTCATCGCCCCAGTAATGCACAGTCTGTCTGTCACTATAGCAACCCCCTCAAAAATTACCTCAGCAGCCACTAAAATTCATTTTTATTAAAACTAACTACAGATATAATTAACTTCAGAAACTTGGTCTGTATTATAAATTTACTCAGAACCATGTATTTTCTCATTTTCTCTCCTTTCTATAATGCCTAGATGAGTAGGTACTCTTTGGGTGAGAGGCCATATAGCTACAGTGTGACTCATCAAAACACGATTTCTCAGTAGGTGGTGGGAATGAACTCTGAGTACCATGTAGCTGAGACCTAAATGTCTTGCCCAGTTGCTCCTTCCTGTACAACCAAATTTCCTGTGGTAATGCTAATAGTTACTCAGTGTTGAACTAGACCTCAGGATGGCTTCCAGATTATTTCCTATAACCATATTGTTATTACAACTTTAAAATTTGAAGGTAATAAACTGGAAAAATACCTGGTCTGTGCAATTATTGGCTACTCTCCTTTTGTGTAAGATTGTAGCTAGGTCAAGTCTTGTGGTTTGCTTGCAAGAGTACATGTGTAGCCAGTCCTAGTATACATCGGGGAGTTAAATGCATTGGTGAGCCTGATTGCATTATGTGCTAATTCATTTCAAATTGAGCATCTGCCCTAAAACATGCTGTGCATTTCTCTTATGTTTAATTTTTTTTGATTGTGTGTAGGATTTGTTTGCCCAGGAGGGCAGTATAGTTGTCAGTACTTTAGGGCTGCATTAGCTAAGTGTTTTAGAACCACAGTGAATCAGTTTATTAGTAAGCAGATACGTACAAAAGCCCATCAAATTTTAATTTACTTCACATCCATTTGCATTAAAAAACACATTTCACATAGCCGTGGCTTCACAAATTTTCTTCTGGTTGCAGATAAGCCAGCAGAGGAAGTAACTCCACCTGCTTTGCTTCTGTAGTTTATGGACGTGCTACATCCTGGGGCATATTCACCAAATAAACTGTAATCTAAACAATATCAATAGTGTTTCTTCACTATTCCAAATAATTTTGACAGAAATCTGCTATCAAGCTTTTGCACAAGTTAAAGAGCTGGCAACTGGGGATAGGCAGAGGAGCAGCTAGGGTAGTCTGAAGCCAACAGAGTTGAAAGCAGAAGACAATTGGCATTAGCTAGCACTTTTGATGTATTAATTTAAAGTTGCTGCCTGCTAAAGTAATTTAAAAATAAATAAATTACTAGTTTGATGAGCTGTAGGATGTTTAAAGCTTATGTGTGCAATGCTGTACTTCCCTGGTGATCAGAGAATTTCTTTAAACACCAGCTTTCATGAGGGTAAAAAAAAAGTTAAATATCCAATTCTTTTGGTACAAAGATTTAAAATTAAAAGTCTTCATTGTGACAGTAAATAAACCATGGTAAGCTAAATAATGAAATCTCAATGTTACAGTAATAGTTAGAATAGTACTATGTGAAAAATGTTTGCTGCTAGTATATCTTTAAGTATTAACTGTATTCTAGTTGTCTTCTCTTTTTATGTAGTCATCTGCATTCACTTACATATTTCCTCTCAGCATTTTGAAATAGTGACTCAGCTCAACAACCTGTTGTTCAGAATAACCCAACTGTCACCACACCCCTTCTAGTGCAATGCAAAAATCCATTCTTGTGTTTCATAAAGAGAATGTGCCTTGGGTTTTGTCTGTGTAGTACCATGGATTTAGAGATGTAGTGGTTTGCAATTAATACACAAGTTACAACAATGTATTGAGGTTATGTGTTTTGATTTACTCTCATTGGTATTCTTGGAAGAGTGCACCTGACTGAAAAGAAACATTTTATTTCTGTCAAATCAAAGGTCTTTAGACAATGATATAAAACAGTGCATAAGATGGAAAGGAAAGACCCTGATGTCAATCCCAGTGATAGATGTTCTTATAGAAAATAGAGGGGTTTTTTAATTCTTATTTATTTTAGAGGTTATGTAAATTTTAAAAGAGGCATACAGTATTTTTAGTGAATTTAGAGT
The DNA here is from genome assembly GCF_050655825.1 of Lonchura striata. NCBI lineage: Eukaryota > Metazoa > Chordata > Aves > Passeriformes > Estrildidae > Lonchura > Lonchura striata. The sequence goes on from NC_140740.1 coordinate 63,414,282, forward strand.
ATGTTGAAGGCAACTTTGTGTTGCTGCTGCTAGCAGAGCTTTCAGTTTGATTTTCAGAAACATGTTTAATCCCCCTGAAGTTGATAGCAGAACACAAAGTTATATATCTTCATGGGGTAACAGGAAGTGTAATTGCCTGCAGAACTGTCAGTAGCAGAAAATACGAGTTCCTTTGCTTCAGAACAGCTGTGCAAAACTTGATTTGAATCTGAACTTTAGCACAAGTAATTTTTCAGCAGAAGTTAAAAACCTATTAAAATAAAATATAAAGAAACTTCAAGAAACAGGAAAAACCCAAACAAAAAAAGACTAAACAAACAACAACAAAAAAAATCCAAACACAGGAAAACCACAAATCAAAACTAAAACAATTTTTTTTCAATCTATGAAGAATTTAATTGAAAATTTGCAGTATGGTCACAGCATTAAAATAGCAATGATAAAAGACTTCAAGTTGTGCACCTAAGACCTGAGATATTTTCATTTAAATAAATTGAAACAATAATACGTTAATTTATTAAGTTTTAAGTTAGAAGAAAAAGAGATGGGGCTAAATATTACTGGAAAACAAACAAACAAACAAAAAAGAAGGATGTATTCTAAGTGACTTTTGTTAGCCTGTAGATTCTGATTATGATTGTCAGAATTTCTCTTTTTTTAGGGTTTTGGTGCATCCTTCTGTTTTGGTGTGTTTTTTGGGTTGTTTTTTTTTTTTTTCTATGAGCTACTGGTACTGGTTTTGACACTAATTCCTTGATTCTGGGTTTGAATGTATAATTCAGGACAGTTCTTAGAGAGCCCTACACTCTTTAACCTGTTAAATGAAAAAATCCAGGGAATTAAGTAAGACTCTATAAGGAGTCTCTGTAGGGAGCTACAGGTGAAATGAGTGAAAAGGTAGTGAGTGACCTGTGTTTGGTTACTGAGTAAGCAGAACTTGAGCATAAAGGATGAGGAGAAGAAAAAGGTAAGTATTTTTTAAGGATAAAGTAGTGTTTCTGAAACGTAGGGAGAAAAAAAAAAAAATCATCTGCTCATTTATGGATTCCTAGAAACACAAATGAGATGTAACAATTCAATAGTATCTATCCCTTTGATTTATCACCTTTTTAAAATCAGTCAGATGTGCATTACCAGATAGTAGCATATCCTCTATGAAAAGATGCAGTAACTGGGCTCACCTTGAAGACCACAGGTAAACCTTGCCAAAGGAATGCAACAAGACACTGTGTAGTTGGGCCACTTGCCAATTTATTCAGTTAAAATTCTCTTGCTCTTGTGAATACCAGTATAGCATGTAATGACTGGCAATCCTTCTTTATTTCCTTCCAAAATTTCATCACAAAATAAAACTAATTGTTCTGCAGGTAGGAGGGAATAAAAATCTAGTTCATAGTCTGTCACTGTCTTATGGTGATGCTTATGGATTTCATGCACTTTTATTTTTTCCTTTTTCTGACAACAGATTGATGGTGAGTTTGTTCCTGCTTATTTTTGTGTAAAAAACCTCTGATGGCAGATCCAGTGCTCAGACTCTTAAACCTTCTTCTCACTGCCAGAAACCAATTAGCATTCTCAGAAAATATTTTCAGACTAGTACCCTCTGGCAGAACCAAGATAGTGTTCAATACATCTTTCTCACATTGGTATTTACTATCGAATTGATACTCCATTAATAAAACATAGTGAAGAAAATTTGATAATTTTATAATTGAGCCAACAATAATTTGGCTCTTCCCAAAGCTAACAGAGTCTTCTCTATTTTTACTGTAAGGTAGAAATTAAACTTGTTTGTTTCTGTCATTGTTCAGGATAACTTCTTACTATTTTATTAAAAAGTAATTCAGAACATCTAGAAGTGGTCTGATTATTTCTTGTGTGGGTTTATTTTAAAAGAGTGCTGTCACTAATTACAAGGAAAAAACACATTCAGAAGTTGGTGACACTTCATCATCATTTAATAAACTACAAAAATTTTGCTCTCGTCCCTCTAGAATGAATGTGGGGATCCCTACATTAGTTTATCTTCTCAGTGGCTAACTGTAGGTTACTTTTCTGCTGTACTAGCAAATGACAAAGAACTTGGTTTCCTGCAGCAGTCCTGCCATATGTCCACCTAGAGTGTAAGCTTCCTGGCACACTGACTTCATTAGATGTCCAGATAGATATCCATGTGTGTCTCCTGGACACACATGGGTATCTTCTTTTTTTGGAGGATGTTTTTCATGACAGCTAATTAAAACCTTCAGTACAGTGCTGCTTTATGGTTAAAACTCACCATTAACCAATAAGCAGAATAGGTCTATGTTGTAGTTCCTGAACCTTTACAAGCAATTTTATACAATTTTGGGTTATTTGCTGGCCAGCCGGAGTGTGTTTCAAGTACTGCAGATGTACCAACCTTATCAATCAGAAATTTCAGTGTGAATGCAGAGAGCCCAATAATTAGTTTGTGCTGCCTTCTGGTAACAAGATCTGGAGAGTATTTTAATTGTGAGTGGTTGGTCTTTTCCATTTTTAACTTGGTCTCAAAACAGTGCTCTTTGTCTTCCTGTCATTTTATAACTGTTAATGATCTATTACCAGTCAGTTACACCAGACTGCTATAGACCTCTATCTGTTCTATAGCAGTCCATTATTTTTTGGAAGGTTCATTTTAGTTTGTCTAGGTGTGTATATGTTGGCGCTACAGACTGAATATCAAGAAATATGTTACAGATTCAAAGCAATTTTGTATTTTTCACACTTTGTATAATACTATGCCTCTGAATTTCCTAGAATTATGTAATTGACATCTTTGGTGAATTTACATGTGAAAGCCAAGCAAAGTTGTATGGGATAAAAAAACCCCATAGTAATTATGCTACCTTTCTTGTAGAATTTGCTTGAACCTATGTAAGTGGGGATGGAGTACATTTTTGTATTTTGCCCCCTCTTTTCTGCCGATAATGCTTTTTTCTTTTTCTGTTGTACTTCTCCTACCCCACAGCCCACTTCCTTCCCAAGTTTTCCTTTTTCTTTTCCTCAGTGGGATGATGGTGTCACTGTCTAGCATTCCTGTTGTTTCTCCCTGTTTATAGCTATCTTAATGACTTGGACCGCATAGCAGATTCCACCTATCTGCCAACCCAGCAAGATGTGCTCAGAGTTCGAGTCCCAACAACAGGGATCATTGAATATCCATTTGATTTACAAAGCGTCATTTTCAGGTAGGAAAAAAGTTTAAGCACCCACTTTGTTTCTTTGGTTTCCTTTTACATTAGCTATGCCAAGTAAGAATATTGTTTTAAACTCCATAAAAAGCAATTATTCTGTTTCTAAAATTTGAGCTTAGTGAATTTATCTTCATGCAATTGTCCACATGTATTTAGGATCTCATGTTAAAGATGTCAGAAGGATCAAGGATAATTAGGTTTGTTATTTTTGAGGGTAGTTTTTACTAACAGAAAACCTGCAATTAATATTTTCAATAATATATATCAAAGTTTCACTATGCATACTAATCTGAAAATACAACCGTATGTCCTTGTCATTCATGTAAATTATGGAATAAAAGGTTACCCTTTGTTTAGTTGATTTTTAGAGAGATACCACCCTACTTTAGCGCAAGTATAATTGTGTAAAATATAACTACAGAATTGTAATTACAAGTTAGATACACATGTTTACACTGAGACATGGGATGAAATGGGAATACACTGCAAGCAAACATGAGTTTTGATTTTGGCTGTCAAAGCCTTTAGTCGATATGTATTGTTTTCTATTTGCTTAAAATGGGGCAGCTTTAACAAGTTGTGGATTTTGATTCTGGTATGTGGGGGAGAAAAAGGTGGTCCACCGTCTTTTTTTTGTTTATTGCTGAATACATGGGGCATACATTGCGAAGTCATTGCTCATGAGACCTTTATATCCCATAATTCTGAGGGGTTTGAGACTCACAATAGTTCAAATACAGAAAACCCATTGGACTTAAAGGAAACAAAAAACTGTCCACTTATAACAGATTCTATTAAATAGCAGTGGGGAAAAAATCATTAAGAAAACCAAAGCAAACTGTTTTTAACTAAATCCTTGAATTTTGCTGCATTTGTGGCTGGGTGTTTATATGTTAAGGTGTTCATGGACTTGATGTGGTTGTTGATTTTGCAGAATGGTGGATGTAGGAGGCCAACGATCAGAAAGGAGAAAATGGATACATTGCTTTGAAAATGTCACATCTATCATGTTCCTAGTAGCTCTTAGTGAATATGATCAAGTGCTTGTGGAGTCAGATAATGAGGTAAGCAACTGTCAACAAAAACCACGAGTTCAAAAACAAATAGTTTTACTAGTCCAGTCCCAGGTGTTTTCTAAATGCATCTACAAGCAATCATGCACAACTGGCACTCAAAGGAGAAGAAGCACTTCAGGGGTCAAAGGGGAGGAAGGGTTCAATCTTCAAGCAGGGCTAAGCAGATCTGCTCCATGAAGGATTTAAAGAAGTCTCTATTTTGTGTTGAAGAGGAATAGTTGAACACAGAGAAATGTTTGTTCAGTTACTGTTATGAGCAGAGGCACAATAATATATTGGTGGTGTAAATGAAGACAAAATTTATTGATTTATAAGGAGCAGCCCCAGGTAGTAAATTGCACTCCTTTGAGGTGTGTACTGTATTTTTATTTCAAAAAAACAAGAGAGGTAAGCACGTGGGTGGGCTGAGGGTTCAAAGCACACTATCCATTATTTTGAATGGAGTTTTGAATTAAGGCTAAGGATGATATTTTTATGTTGAAGGTATTTTTTCTTTCCTGAGGGATTTTTAAATTTACTCATTGAACTTTTTTGAATTTTACTCATTAGAACTGTTCTGTGAAAAATCTTCCAGCAAATACTTTAAAAAATTAGATGAAAAAAGGGGAACATTTGACAGTATCTTCTTCATGGTTGCATACAAGTTGCACTGTTTAAGACAGTGGTTGACATGAAGTAAAACAGGTGTCCCTGGACAATCACATTTTGTATGTTTCTTTAGGATTATTGTTTTTAAGAAGTCTTGGAACTCTGGAAATTTTTACATTTGTAGCATTTTCATAAAACAAAACTATTGTTACATTAAGTGTATAATTATCTGTGTCATTCAAAGATGAATTTCCAGAAATTGTGATGCAGTCTGCACTAGCTTCATCTCCTATAATTTTGGAAGCTAGACACATGTAGTTAAAAAAAGAGAAATCTATCAGATTTGGTTTGTTTCAAGTCAAACTGGAAGTGTATGTTTCTGTCTTTTTCTGTTTGCATTATTCTTTTGTAGCTGCAAAGTCAACACACAAATACTAAGCATTTTAATGATACAAATCAAGGCAGAATTTATTGGATTGCATAAAGAAAAATTAGTTATGATAATTTTCAATTACTATTCTAACTATCCAAAATAAGCTTCATGGAAGTCAGAACTTTCTTGCAGGTGGTTTTTACACCTCACCATTGAACTATTTATGATTTTAACAACAGAAGAAAACTTCTGAACTTTTTTGACTTTTCATTTAAAATATACTCATTACTTTAATTCAGACCAGCTTTTGTTTTCAAGTTACACATACATAGCCTAGTAGGCTTTTCAGCACACTTGGGCCTGTGTTACTCTAACTCTGGACACAGTCTTAGAGCTGAGCAACAGTCTGGGCAGCATAAGTTTTGGCTTTCAGCAAACTTGTCACCTGTCTGTTTAGATTTTGCTGGTATGCCAGAACACTGCCTTGTCTTCTTTTTCTCTCACCTATATCTCTAAGCATTGCAGTCCCAGAATTAATGGAAGAATGTGTTTATTTATTCCACACAAAGCAAAGCAGAGTTTCTCTGAATGTTGGTATGGCAGAAATGCAGGTTTAAATGTGTTTGTTGACACCTTGAATTAGGAAATTCAACCTGCAAAGCTATTTTTGTTCTTCACTGAGGTGTGTCAAGCTCAAGAGGGAAGACAGTAGTGTAACTTGAAGACTTTGGTAACCAGCCAAGGGATGCTTTCATGCTTAGTTTTAAATTGTGGAGCAGTACTGAAATTTTAGCATGAAAGTGGAGGGAGTGTGTGTGAATGTTCTACTTTCTTAGTATGTATGCCATCAGTGTGATACTAGGATAGAATCTAATCATTCTTTGGTCTATGTGGCTCATGCTGAAATTAAAATGTCTGACTTGACAATTTATAGTGTTCTGCTATTTCCTTCTCATTGCTTTCATGGCCTGATTAAACTATGATTTTTGTAAGGTGGCCTACTTTCTTCTTCTAATTTGTCCACTGCATATTGCCTCATTTCCTGTAGTACATTTTTACAAAGAAAAGTGTAGCGTTTAATCATTTGTGTCATGCCATCCTCTTAATACTTTTCATTAATACAACTTTAATGAATAAAAAGAAATCATTAAAAAGTACTACTTTCTATTTGGGGGGACAAAGCGGGTGGTGGTGGTTATATGATCTTCTAGGAAATAAAGACTTCTGATTTTTATTTCAAAATGTAGTGCCTGATGGATGGTCATTTGTAGATCTGTTTCTTTGTTTACCTTAGTCAAGAGAAATACATCTGATTTTAAATCAGATGAGCTTGCACTTAATTGGGAGTCTTTGTTAGTGTCTCTCACTGGATATATGTGAGGTGGTGCTGGGAACTGTTTCTATTTTCATGCCCTTGAAGGAGTCCAGATTTAAAAGTTCTGAGAAATTTAACTCTTGGATAAGGGGACATATATAGAAAATAAGAGTTCAGAGACATGTGCAGGATGACCTCTAAATGACACATACATGAAATTGCACTCCCATGACAAATACCTGAGGAGTTGTGAGCTTCAGTCCTGAAGACAAGTACACCTGGCTGTCCAACTGTATTTTAGCTATAATTTCTCTAACAGGTGATACTCCGACCCAATGCTATCTCTTTTAAGAGTGTGTCTAGATTGTAGATAACTTGATTTGGTGCATAAATACAAAAGAGGAGGAGTCAGTAAGGATGGTATATTTTAACAAATCCTGCAAAAATTTCAGTTGATGTACAGTCAGGAAATACTTCTAACAAACACAAAGGAGACATAGCTAACTGTTCAAATTCTGCCCTTAATAAAATAGAAAGTCTCTCCAGATTCCTTGCTGAAAATGAGGACAAAATTTAAACCAGAGGACATAATATACTAATTACATTAATAGTACTGTAAATTAAGTAAATATTCCATCAATCTGATATGATGTGACAAAGGACAACATGTTATATAAATTAAATTATTAGATGTTTGACCTTTCCAGTTTTTCAGAAAACTCCAATAGGATTAAAGGTGAGATAAAAATGAAGGAATCATCTTGCTGTTAAATGGATTTAGGATATATTATGTTTTGTGGGTCACACTCTAGCTCTGAATTATGACAGCAAATTTGGAGAAATTGGCTGTTTTATCAAATAGCACAGTTTAGAACCTTTTCTTACGTTTAAAATCAACTAATTTGTTTAAGTATTTTTTCTAGATTTCCAGGATATGCTGCATTTGAATATTTGTTAGAGATAGCTTCTTTCAATATATCAAACCTCAGGATCTTAGTACACTAATTAGAAAAATGAGCTCCAGTTTTGTAAGACAACCATAACCACTTGCAGTTATGGAAGAACTAGAGACATAAAAGTGTATCTGTAAAATTAAGTTCTATAAAAAAGTGGGTTTCATTATCTTTGCACAGCTAATTAAGTACTTAGAAACAGCAAAATAGAGAAGATTGTTTATTGAAGCTTGTAGATATTTATTAGTGCACTAAAAAGTCTTAAGGCATATAAGATTTCATATACTTTGCATAGCTCTGTGGTGGTTATTTATACATTTTTATTTTTCTAGGGTTCTCAGATCAAAACCAGAAAAGACAGAATACAATTTCCTCAGTCCAGCTAAATTAATTAATTAATAGGATAAATGAAAATCAGAAATTTTCTAAATTATCAAAAAGTAAATGCTGTCTTTCCTGAGGTATTTTCAGAGGTTGCAAAGCAACAGAGGCATTGGACAGCATGAAGTATGCATTGATAAAATATGATTTTTATATGTAAGTCATAATGAGTATTCTGAACGTTGCACAAAATACATTGGGGGAAAATGCTGGTTTAGATTATTCTCATCAAAGATAATACATTTTGGTTAAATAGAAAAATGTGAGATTCTTACAGGATTGCAGGGAAATTGTGAACCTCCTTGGTAAGAGGAAATTATTGTTAAGTAGAGTACTATACCTTTTAAAAAATACCTTTTGTTTTAAAGCCCTTTTTTAAGATTGTGCTGTGTCTTAAGAAATTACATTTGATTTAGCTGCAGCCAAAGTTGGTAATTTTAACATCAAACACCATGGAATTTATCTTAAAACAGTAGCACTTTTTTTCCCTTTTTTTTTTCCTTTTTTCACTCAATTTTCATTGAAGTTTTATTTAAAGTACCATCTGCTTATAATCCATGTATTTACAGATTTTATCTCAGATTACAGTTCTTGTGGAAAAGGATTGTAATGTGTGTAGCAGGTAGGAACGGCTTAAGAATTCTGAGATTTTAAAATAATAGGAAAATTGATTTTTTGGCTTAAGAAATCCTAGACACATTGTCCTAGAGGTCTTTTCCAACCTACACCATTCTATAATTCTGTGCCTTCAAGCTGTGTCTAATATTGCCATTACTTCCCGCCTGTTCCCCTTTCACACATTTTAAGGTGTTTTCTAGGATCTGTCTCTTCTGAGAGCTTGGCAAATGCTGTATTGCTTAATGGATGTTAAAAAAAATGATGCCATAAAGATAATTTCTCCATCTTTTGTCCACTGGCTTTCACTTCCTTACAATTTGGTTTGTCTGCTTTAGGAACTGCATCATCTCACCTGGTATGATAACCAGACTGAATCTTTTTTATTCCAGTCTTGATCAGTCTCTTTTGAGATATTCTAACATAGATTTTTGCATGAGGTATAATTATCTTCATTCAGAACTGAAGGAGTTCCTCAGAAAGTTGTCTAAACCTTCTCCATTGTGCTGCAGTGTTACATACAGTGGTGTAGCAGCCAGGTGTGTGAAGACTGCTGCTTGCACTGGTTGAGAATTCTGCTGCTGTAACTTTTTGCTCTCTCATTCTGTCTTCAGCATCCCATTGTCTTACAGCTTTTTATCCTGAGTTTACAGACTTCTAAAGCAGTGGCTGTTACTTACAAAGTGCAGCTGTGATCCTCTATCGAGTCTTCCAGGTTTCTGAAATGTAGAATTAGCAGGTTCATTTACCAGTACCAGATGTTTATGTGGCACTAAAAGTAAGAAGGCATAATTTTTTAATTTGAGACATGAACAGAACCAATAGGTCTGGAGGTGGCTTGAGCAACATTTCCAATAGCCATTACACAAATCTTTCAGGAATTCAGGGGGTCTCAGACAACCTAGAACATCTATATCTTTGGAACACAATAGATGAAAAAAAGAAGGGACAATCTGACTGAGTCTTTTATGGAAGCAGCATGGAGCTAAATACTCCAGAAAGAAAATTCCTCTTAAAAATGTTTTGTTCAAAGCATTACTAACAGGAGATCATTAAAGTGACTTAACAGTATGTAAATACAGTGACCATCAGTAAAACTGTTTCTGATTTGGTGTTCCTATATCATGAGGGCTGAAAACAGAATTGTTTTTTAAAGAGGAAGGATCTTCACCCTGAAGAGAGATGTTCAAACTTGTCTGAACGCAGCCATGAGTAAAATGATGTCATGACAAAGTTTTTCCTTCTGGGAGCAAGGAGTTGTACCTGGTGACTTCCATGTAAAGATCCACTCCAATGTAATTTCTTCTTTGATTCTAGAAAAAACATTGTATGACATGTGAAAGGAGTGGTTTTTTCTTTGTTTCCTTGGTGAGCATCTTTGTAGTCATGTCATAAGGTTTTCCCATAGCTTTTTTAATACCCCTGAAGAACCCTACTTTATTTGACAGTGGATATCTGCATTAATGCAGTTACCTTCACAATACTTAATTTACACTGAAGAACTATCTTGCAATTTTATCAGATGAAGGCAGAAACAGGATATTAAGAAAATTAGGGCTTTAATATTTCAGCTACAACTACAAATTGAAACTGAACAAACTTTGTAGAGTGGTTTTCTGCAATGTTTTTGTTCTCCAAGTAACTGAATAAAGGTACTGTTCATTTGATTGATGGAAAAATTTGTTGTTTGTAGATTGTCCCACAGAGAAAGGATCAATGTTGCTTGGTTTGTTAAAAGATACTCCAGTAAAAATCTAATTTATTAAAATTTATTAAATTTTTATTAAAATAATTACATGAAACCTAGGGCTTACCGCTTAAGTTTTAAATCTGAATAAAAGTACATCTGCAAAACAGATAAGCCTAGACGGAACTTGTGTGGTGTTAATTTGTGTAATACATTAACAGGTGACAAATTGATAGAGTGTTCCAGTCACACTTTGTTCTGAGGTGCACAAAAATAAGGAATGGCATGGGCTGCACAGTTCAGAGTATGTTTACTCTTCAGAGAGGCAATTTTCTGACCAACATATTTCATTTTTTCAACAGAACTCTCATGCTGTTGACATCTGAGCATGCTTTCACTTCTCTTCCAGCACTGTGTTACTTATTCACAGGTTAGTCATACATGGCTTAGCGTGAAGGCTGAAAGAAAACAATTCTGAGATCAGAGGACTTCAGTCTTTCTACATCATAAATAAATGTAATGCTTCATTTGGCTGTTTTTTTCATCAACAGCCAGAACAATTGAGCATATGGCAGAGTGATAATATAAACTCCCAGTTAGAACTAAAATCCTCAAATAGTCTTCATACTTATTTATGTAATTATTTTTTCCCATGGGAAATCAGATCTCCAGAATTGATTGTTTGTTTGGAAACTTGAGAAAATAGCACATTAACTACCTTTGTCAAAACTCATTGCTGGATGTATTGTACCTGTTCATACCTGCCCACACAAATGCATATTTATTTTTGGCTTGTGGGTAAAGAACCTTTTGAATATACTATCAATGCTGGGAAATATTTTCATTAGGAAGAGTCAAAGCACTTTTGTTGAAGTGCATGGTTTGTAATGGAAGTAAGGGGTTTGGATGATCATGAACTGGCATACAGAGGCTGCCAGAAATGTTACTTATAAATGTTGCAAAGATGACTGTCTTTTTATATTTTTCTTTCTAAATAACCAGTGTCAGAACTGTCCAGAAAAGAGTTTTTTTCCAGGACAATTCGATTTTTAAATAGTTTCACTCATTTTTCTCAAATATATGTAGGCATTAAAAAACCAGCCAATTTTGGCATTCCTGTTTTATAATGAAAAATAATATAAGAGCCATTTTTGCATTTAAAAAACGCTTGACAACAGTACTTGAAGCATGTTTTATGACTATTTTGTAGACCATTTTTGCTTTGGACAGTATTTTTGGGTTTTGATGGTTGTTGAACATGTTGATTTAATGGATTTCAGCTGTCACTTGCTTCATCTGCGTCTGCTGGGTACATAAAATTGCCTTGTACTTTCAAGTGCAGTGTTGCAAATTCAGTTTTTTGGAGAATTTAGAGTTCTTCTCCCAGCTGATTTAAAAATACAATACTTATCTACAGAGACATCTTCCCAGTCCTCTACCATAAGCTGTTTCTTTTAAGCTAATTTACAGAAAGATTGAAGATAGTGAACAAAATAAAGGAATTGTTCCTGAGCTCTGTTTGAAATGGCCTCTGACTGCATTTGTGTTACTCATCAAAATATTTGTACAACCATTGCAGTTTTTATGAAGATGACTAGTTACAGCAGTAGAGCTACAAGATTATACTTCATACTCCTGGCAAAAATGCGAAGCATTTCCAATTTTGATACTGTATTTACTTTTTTACATTGTGGAGGACTCTGCACTTACCTCCCACTTCCTCATTTCCTCTACGGTTTCCCAGTATTTGCATAGCAACTTAAATTTTTAGCCAAGAAATACACTGTAGATCTTTTAGTACAGCTTGACATTGCTTCTAAGAAAATAATTGCTGGAGGTCTTAGATAATAGAGAAATTCCAAGTTAATATAGAGTTGTATATAAAAAACATATACAATGAAAGGTTTTGGTTTTTTTTAGTTTCAACAAAAATAATAGAGTCCATGACAGTGCCAGTAAGCTTCTGAAATATTAACCTCTGCTTTTTCTGAAGCTCTCTAGCATCAATATCTCATTTTCTACCATTGTCATCTCTGAATACCCTGTGGTTCAAATAAGCATTTTTGCCAGCATATACAAGTTACATACACAAGTTGTTTACTGAAAAATGCATGTTTGTTTATCTCCTTGCCACCTTATCTCTCACTGCATTCCAACAAAATGTAGTTCCTAGGAATATGTGAAATCCTAATTTTTTTTAACAGACACTACTTGAATTGCTAACATTATTTTTAAAGAGAAAAGTAATTACTACATTTTTCGTTCAGTGTGTGAGTTACAGTATGCCCACTAGATGCCACTCTAGATAGTCGTAAAGACAATAATGAAACAATAGTGAAACTTCACTAGTGCTCCTGTTTTTTCAGGTTAATGTTTTACTAAGTGCTTTTAGCTGTGAAATGCTGCTTTCCCTTCACTGGGTACCAGCTGATTCAGCTTTTAAATGCTGTTTTAGCACTCTTGCATGTATTCTTCAGGATGTGAGAGTTGAGTACTTATACATTACCCCAATTTTATTATTTCTCTAATTGTAGGAGTAATTGCATTTTTCCAGAGCAACAGATAGCGAAGAGAATTTCAGTATTTACATCCAAACTAGAAATCCATAATTTTAATAGGAAAATTGAAAGTGGACCTACAAAAATGAAATTGGAAGGAAGTATACTCCTTTTTAATCCATTAAAATTTAAGGAAGTATAGGTTTGATCTTGGATAAAAATGTGGGAAACATGGTTTTACTTTCCAGTATAAAGTATTTTATATAAGAGGTACTTGATATAAATTATATTTTATTTTTGTCTCATAAAAACATTTCTAGTCATAAAGTTGGACAATCATGTAATTTGTTAGTAAGTACAGTGTTACAGTGTTTTTTCTTGCTTATTTATTTAAATATTAGGATAATTTTGTCCAAGATTAATCTGTTCATAGTTAACAAATTCACTATTGGAGTATGTCTGCTGTATTTCTTACCCTGTTTCATAATGATGTTTTTACATTAGACTGGCAACTGTCAGGTTGTATGGAAGATTGAGAATTTTACACTGGCATCTGTATATCTTAACAAGAAAAATAGAGGAACAGCTGGTGATGTCAATATATTTTTACGTAATTTGGGATTGACTGCAGGCAAAAACTGAGCAGTGAAGTTGCCCAGGCCAGCAGATCTTTAGGGATGGTGAAGACAGTATCCTGCTGCTCATTTTCCATGTGCCAAGCCAGGGTGGCTATGATGAGCTCTTGCTGCTGTTGAACAGGGGTTGCTGTTGAAGTTTGGCTTCACTGCTGACATTGGCTGTCAGCTACTGAGAAAGCCTTGGGCCACATCCAGCTGCACATTTCTGCATGTTACTTATTTGTTTCTATCTGCAGCATTTTTTTGTTGAAGCTGAAATAAGATTTTTCTGGAAACAATTTGGTGAGATAGCACTACTCATAAAAGGAGATTTAAGTACTTGGACGGACTAGTAACTATTGCCTGCTCCACATTGTTGGTTTTTGGGTTTTTGTTTGTTGTGGTGGTGTTTTATAGGGGGTTTTGTTTTGTTGGTTTTCTTGTGTTTTTTGGCAGGAGTTGTTTTGGGGGTTTTTTGTTTTGTTTGTTTTGTTTTTTTGAAGAGCCACACTGTCTTGCTTCATTTGGCAAAGCTTCCTTCAAATTGCATCTGACAGAATCATTGCCGGTCTCTTTCTATACTCCTTGTAATTCTATCCCTACTTCCAGTGAAAATACCATAACATGAAACTATCTTTTACACAAGAAACAGTGCATTCTGTTAAAGTTTTTTTTCAGAACAATAGTTTGACCATATGATCTTGTGCTTAATTAAACTGATAAAAAATATTATGGCACATATGTTCAATAAAGGAAGAGAGTGAGCATGCAAAGGAGTGAGCTATCATTAGAAACAGAAAACCAGTATAAGACAAATTTTAGAGGATAATAAGCAGTATTGCTGGAGGAATTTACTCTGGCATAAAAATTGTTTTTGTCTGCTGTGACAACCATAAAAGTTGAATTGCCCTTAGTAATTGGATAAACAGAGATATGAAAGACAGCAGAAAATTAAGCAGAGATTGATAGGTCAAAAATTAATATCTTCAAATTTTTGCTTAATTAGTCAGTCATAGTAAATTAATGAAATCGTTATAGCATTTTAGTATGTTATGGCAAACTGTATTTCTTTATACAGACAAAATTTATTTGAAAATCTCTAGGCCATTTTTCAATTTCTACAAAACATCTGTGTGAGAACTTTGGCTTTGCTTTGGGGCCTTATGTGGTGGTGAAATTCTTTTTCTAACCTGTGCTTCCACAGAAAAACTCCGCAGGCTTTAGCTGTTCGGTCTCAAGGCAGTTTATTGCTAGTTATCTAACAGATTATGTTCTTGGACTGCAGCTATTTGATCAGTGGCCTGGGTAGAGGCACACACACACCCTGACATCCTCTCTATCTGCTGTCTTCTTCGTCTCCCTCTCCGCCCAGGGCTGCTGCTATCTTTTATAAGATATATTACGTATAACATGTTTACAATTATTCCCCAATACCTACTACTTACGTTGCTAAGTGTTTTTCTACTCTAAACCAATCTGTGAGTGCCAACATCACTAAGAACATGGAGGTAAGGAAGAAGAAGGAGGAAGAACAGGATTAGCCCACTTTTCTCTATTTTAGAACTTTTGACTTCTATGTACAAGTGAAAACCCCCCTGTACATGTGCTAAAACCCCCCTGTACAATATTAAAAAAATTTCACCTCTACTTTGTAACTACTTTTACTATACTATCTAACCTTTTGTGATTGCTTATTCCACCTCCAAAGTTAATAATTTATTCCATAGCTCAAACTCAAAATCACAGCTGTTTTTCAGTTGCCTGCCAAGGTCTAGAATGCTTCTAACCAAGGCCTAGAACCTCTAAAAATGTCTAAAAGACATTTTAAGTTCCCACACATCTGCAGACTACAGCTGTAAATGACAGCATATCAAAATGTCAGTTTATCCTCCTTAATACAATTTGCTTCCATTTCCCTTTGAAATAATATGCAAAGGGTTTATAAATACAATTTCATGGTCACCTATCTGTTGGGAAAAGCATGGAGGGCCCAGAGTCAATGTCCTGTGAAGACAGTGTGAGGCACCTGAGCTTGTTTAGTCTAGTGAAGAAGACACTAATACTTGCTAACAAGTATTTCTGGAGTTGCAGGTATTCCATGGAGGTGGACCATATAACAGGTATAACTATACTAGGTAGTTCCCATTGCCTTTTCTTAAGGTCTTGTTAAGAGAAGGAGTGTATATAAAATGTTGAGAAGAAAATACCATCTTTTTAACAGCTTGTCTAAGGAGTTATGTTTTATGTTCAGCTGTGTTGACATTAGAGTTTCTTTCCTTTCAGAGTGAAATCCTGGCACTGTTGAAATCAGTATGAGTCATGAGAGCTGACTGCATGAAAGCAAAGTTTTATTACTCTGCATTAGTTTCCCAGTATATAAATTCAGCTATTTATTTTCATGCACTACAGCAACATGCAATAAAGTTTAACAGACCAAATCATCAGCTTTTGCTACAAAATTGAATTAGCTTACTATTTGGGGTTTTTTTTTCCTTTTTTGTTTTATGTTTGTTTTGGGTTTTTCAAGTTCCCATTCATGTTTATGTCGGCCTCTCTAAAATGCAAATTAATGGAAGTAAATATACACTTACAGCAAAAGTTTCTGAGTTATCTGACAGATTGTTGTATGGCTCATCAACAGCAGAATCTTCAGGATTCACGTTCTTGTCATTCTCTGGAGTTCCATTTTGTGGTGAAAGCCTTTTCAGGGGGCTGCAGCTTTAAATAATAGTAAAAGGAGTAAGTTAGTTCCTGTGTTACAAACCATATTTGCTCTGGCTCTGTATTAACCACATCAAGTCAGCCTAAGAGTTCAGACTGTAACATGATTCTACAATGACAAAAGAGTTTTAGACTATAAATAACTGTAGGCTTTGCTGGTATTTCAGCTATATTGCAAAGTGGTTTCAAGAGCAGCCAAGGAATTAAAGGCTAATCCAGTGGCGTTGTTACCAAAAATCAATAAAAATAAATGTAGCCCCAATGTAAGCATTAAGAAACAGGCATTTTTTACTTGACAAGATGCATGAGGGGATAGCTCCTCCAAATACTGTGCATGCTGAGTACAGGATATTTTATATACTGTATTTTATATACATATTCATTAATTTTCCCAGTAAAAACATACATATGATAATAATTTCCCCAAAATCCTTTACATGTGGTCCCTCCCCTCTGTACATGCATTCTTTTGTCCTGGGGTTCTCTTTGGTGGTACCTGCTGGCCAGCAACTCCAAAGTCATACCTAACTGCCTGGTGAACTGGTAAAGGTTAACATAACTAGGCTGCCTGGTTGCTTTACAATTTTCCTTCCTACAGAATAAGTGTTGTGTTCTTCCATAGGCTAGTGGGTTCTGAACAATAAGCATTGTGTTCGTCCAGGTGCAAATAATTCTTCATCTGGCAACAATGCTAGAAACAAAGTTAACTATTTACAGTTTTTAAAAATTCAATGTCATAAACCTTTGATATTGACAAAATATTCTCAGCTTTTAAATTTGCTTGCAATTATTTTAAGCTGATCTCTAAGTATTGCTGAACTCTGTATTCAAAATTTGGGAAGGCAAGTAAAATAAATAATGTTCTTAAACCTTTAATTGGTTGCCTTGTGGTGTTGCATATGTCTCTACCATTAATTATATACATTTCAAAAGCCACCAGTATGCTGGCCGATTGTAACTGCATATTCAGATTTTGCAAATAGTCCTGTTAAAACTTTCATGTTCTTGACTAGTGTTTTAAAGAATACTTATGTTTAACTAGCTGAATTATGAGGCAAAAGGAAGATGCCTCAATATTTAATTTACTGTTTGCTTATTACTTTCAGTTTAATTAATTGGATCTTATATATTGTAGGAAAGTGCAAAACAAGAAATGGATCCTTTTGCCAAATGGAGTGAAAACACATGAATTTATTTAAAAAAAAAATTCATCACCACCAAAATTCTGCTCTCTTTTATATTCCAGAATCGAATGGAAGAAAGCAAAGCACTCTTTAGGACAATTATCACATATCCATGGTTCCAGAACTCTTCAGTTATTCTGTTCTTAAATAAGAAAGATCTTCTGGAGGAGAAAATTATGTACTCCCATCTAGTTGATTATTTTCCAGAGTATGATGGTAAGTATAATGATATCAAGGCTCATTTTGTATTTACACTGTAGTACTGGCAAATTGTGCTAGCCTTGACCAAATGCTAGACAGATCCTTTGGTATATTCCTTTAAAAAAATACTAAAAAAATGTAAAATGTGATTGAACTTTTGTGGACTTTTTAGATTGCTAATATTTTGGTTTATACTGCAATGACTTGTGGGTGGGATGGCAGAACCTCTATTGGGAAATTTTTGACTTTTAGATGAGTATTGTCTTATTAGTAGTGAACCATTTTCTGTCTTTTTTTAAAAATTAGGGTGAAATACAACAGTTAAAAATAAATAGAAGCATACTCCTTAATTGTACATATAGTCTTCTATATTTTTATGTTTGCTTTTATGTAAGATTGAATACCTAAGGAGAAGTGTCATAAATTCTATGTAACATTCAGAGCAACCACCCCTTCTACGTTTTTATTGTACCTTTTAAAATTGTGTTTTAATTTTACATTGATTACGTGAAGTTAATATGTATGACCATAAAAAAAATTGTAGGCTGTATAAGTGTTTCTATTAAAGCTGTACTTTCAGGAAGTTCTCATGAGGGGAAAAGGTACATATTTTGAGGTAACTGAGGGGAGGAGGCCTTGGTAACAGAGAAAAATCAAACTCATATAGTAAGAGGCTAAAGAACTAAATGTTCCTTTTTTTTTTAAGAGAGAATCAATTTTGTCCCCACCAGACAGAATAGCTGATTGAGAAGCTGGGGAAAAAAATTAAAATTCATGTTCAAATATGGAAAGTAATAACGGGAAAAATATACTTCTTGTTTTCTGTTAAAGAGGACGAGAACAGTAAAAAGCCTGCAGGATCAGATCACACTATTTATGAGTCAGTGTAAATTTAGTTTCATAGTAATGTACAGAAGAGAACTGGCAGTTGAATAGAAATATGCTTGTTCTTTTGAATTTAATTTGTGTAACAAGTGATGACAAAGCCTGTGTAAAATGCTTTTCTGGGGAAAAAAAATAATTCAAACAGTTCAAAGAAACTTTGTTTTTCTTCTCTGTTGTCATTGGTGAGGGGAAAAAACCATTATGGACTATCAAGGATGTGGGAGTCAAAACCTGCAAGTCTTCGAGAATCTCTTGTTTCCTAATTCTGTGGATCTTGCAGGACCTAACTCCAGAGAAAAAGTTACAGTATGATATGATTGCTTCTGGTGGCAGGGTGGAGTCTGTGGCTCGCAGAGGTCACCACATGGTCCCCTCTTCTATCCCAGTACAATGGGCCTATGGGAAGTGGGAGATATGAGGAAGGTATCAGAAATAGGTATTTTAATGCTGGATTGCTTCTCTCACCTTCACAAAGTAGCTTAGGGATGGGAACTGCTGTCCAGGGTGGCAAATTGGATGGATTAAATTAAGGAGTTCTGCTGCACAGTGCATTAGTAAGAGCTTTGAAAGGGAGCCCAAGCTGTGCTCCTAGGTCAGTGTGTCACATGAAGCCACACTTTGTATGCTAGTACTAGGCAGCTGACTCACAGGCTGGGAGAGGGAGAGAGGGCAAACACAAAAAGAGAAGAGAAAAATACTGATGAAGCACTTGCTACATAGATATTCATGGTATCATATAGAGCCATTTGTTGAAAACTGCTGATTAGGGGAGAGCAGTGGGCAAGAAAGCTACTAATTCATATGATAGTTCTTTTCTAGAACCACTTTGCCATCTGAATTTAAAATTAACTCACTCAATTTTTTTTAAGTTCTTGAGATCATAAACATACTTCTCTCTGCTTGAACCTCAGTCAGATAAAAGTTTAAATAACGTAAGAGAGAGTAGAGGTGTGCAAATTTGGGTATATCTCTGAATAGGCCAATAGATCTTGAGAAAATGCTGTGTGTAGCTACTGTGAAACTGTTTAACAAAATTCTAGGAAACTGTCTAAAAAATGAAGTGATTTATTTTGCGGAAATCATTGTCTTTGGAAGCCCAAGAATTTTCTTCATAAATACTTACATATATATGTGCTATTGTGAGACTTAATATTGCTGCTCTTTATCTATAATAGAGTCGAGTGACCAAGCTAAAGGCTTGAGCCAGTTGTGTTTTAGAAGCTGTAGAAGTGTTGGACAGTCCTCTGTCCTGCCTCAAAGAGCTTATTATCTGTTTATACCCCTAAATCTCAGAAAATGTGTAATCTATGTATGTATGTACATATATGTACATCTGTTCATGTGCATACACCCATTTACTGCCAAAGCTTACGCCCTTTCCACACAGATTTGCAGCACACCAGAAAGTATCTGCTTTCTCTTTCATGCATTGCCTTCCTAAATTTTACAGTTACACAATTTGGGAGTGTCACAAATTTTAAGCTTGAAGTATTAAAAATTAGGTCTGTTACCAAGTTTTTAAAATGCCTGGACATGTACTGGGCATAAAACTATTGATTTTATAATTACTGAAGGACAGACCCATAACATCTGGGTGCTGGTATTTGTCTTGCTGTGTAACAACAGGACAAATGAAGTAAATAGGAGGAGGTAGCAGGGCAGAAAATGTGTGTTCTGTAGAAACTGACATTTCAGAAGCATGAGAGCAAGGGAACAATGACTTTCGGTGGCAGCACTAGAAAATGGGATAGGATTCACCAGCATGTGGCTTATGTTCTTGCTCTGGACTGCTCTTTTGGCTGTGAACATGAATGAATCCTCACTCTTCGAGGCTGGAAGTAATTACCTTCTGTAATCTTTTAGTTTAGTTTGGTTAGATTGACTCTGTCCTTTTGAGAGTTACAACTTTAATTTAGATCTGATAGGATCATTAGCATACATAAGTTAGATATCAGATAAAATACTAGATACTTTAAGTTGATTAGAACATGAGCCTTTTACAGACAACAGTTTCAGCTGGAGAGCAGCTGTGTATTTTATTATCACTTAAAGTAAATTAAGTTCTGTTGATGACAGTGTCAGACCCAGTTCAAGATATAATTTCTCTGTGCTTCCTCCTAAAATCCATATGGAACTAGTAAATTTTGCAGTGCTAAAAAAACTGAAGTATAATTTAAATATAGTATGTTTAGACTGAACATTCACCATTTCTACTAACTTTTAAAAGATTTAATTATATAGCTAATTTTTTTAAAGCAGGAGATTTATCTTGTGAAGAAAAGATAGTCAGCAGTGAAAGAGCAGCTCTGACTTGGTGAACATCTGAAATTTCTTTCCATCTTTATTTTTAATAGTTCCTACCACAAGGAATACAGCCAGTATATGATACTATTGATTAGTAAAAGGTTCCCCATCTTCTTTTAGGTGGGGATCACAGACAAAACCTTCCTTATTTTCTTTTAAAGGAGTGGAAATACAAAATAGGCTTTAAGAAAACTGAATTTTTCTTACAGGACCACAACGGGATGCACAGGCAGCGCGAGAGTTCATCCTGAAGATGTTCGTAGACCTGAATCCAGACAGTGACAAAATTATCTACTCTCACTTCACATGTGCTACAGACACAGAGAACATCCGCTTCGTCTTTGCTGCTGTCAAGGACACAATCCTACAGTTAAACCTGAAGGAGTACAACCTGGTCTAACTGTACCTGGGGCATCCTCCAAAACCAACTTTCTGTGATTGAAGACATACAAGAGGGACTGTATTATAATCTGTGAAAACAATTTGCATAATACTAATTTATTGCTGGCCTGGACTCTGTGAATGTCCACAGAGTTTGTAGTTAATATTACAATTTTATTTAAAGTATGTGGAGGAAAAACAAAAGATGCTGAAGTACATTCACAGCACATTTCCTCATTTTTTAGGTAAAACCGTGTGACTCAATGTGTTTCAAATTCTCAGTCATACATTTACAAAAGATAGCAGTTTTTTGCTATTGAAGCAAAATCAAGCTGGTTTCCTCTTTACCTTACCCTTTCTCTCCCCCTCCTTTCCTGCTCCCCATATCTTTTAAAAGGTACAATGGCCATTTTTTTCCCCCAGTTGCATTCCTGGGTGAAATATTTTCTGTTGAATTATCTGGTCAGGAAAACACTATCATCACAGTTTTAAGTCATCAGTCATCCTAATTTTATAGTGTGTACTTTCTTTGAAGGATCAAAATAGTATTGATACTGTGATTTTTAAATTCTTTACATGGGTGTCTTCATTCTGTCTTCACTTCTGAGACTAGAATATTGGGATTGTAAAATAGAATTACAGTTGTCTAAGGATCATAAATGTAACCGTAGTTCTACAGTTAAGAAAGGTGCACAGAAGACAGTAATGAAGTAATTAGGATACAATCTGGGATGTACATGGAATATGTTAGAACCTCTTTTTAATTGCCATGTGCCATTTTTTCTCTCTTATTTTATTCACAAATGCCAAATAGAAAAGTCATAGACACTACATTTTCCCCAGTGGCTGCAGTCTGAAACAATGTTTTTCTCAGTTGTGTGGGGTGTTTTTTCTTAAGTTAGAGCTTTTTTAAATGTTCGTTTTCCACAGTAGAAAAATTATTTTTATTGTACAAAATTCATGTTGCCAAATCTGGCTTTTTATAAAACCAATGCGCTTGAAACATATGCTGATTGAAATGCCAAATGGATGGGTTGGGAACTGACCTGATTGAATCAACTGCCAAATGATTAACACACAGTTTCAGCTTATGTGTTCCTTTTTTTAGAAAGTGTACCATTTTCTAATGCCAAAACCAACATGTAAGTGAATATTCTATAAGGTGTACCATGGTAATTTCTTTTGTACCCGGATGTAGTCTAGTAATTTAAAGATAATGTAGATCTCTCATTTTGTAAGTCATGACATGAGATTGTTTTCTGTAATAATGTCAAGGCACCTTCAGTTGTGTTACAAGAAGTTATTGATGAGAGATCACATTCAGGAACCTTTTTTGATAAGGTTAATTGTTAATTGATTCACAGGCATTTGATAGGCTTTTATGCAAAAAAGCCTCTCTCAGTGTTCTTTAGAAGAGATTTATAAATGTAAATGAAGTAGTGAGAAAATCATTCTTGAAATTTAAATGTGCAATTTTTAACAACAAAAGTGCAGCACACATTGTTGAGCCTTTATTCTGCAGCTTAGGTTGAAAGGTTTTTTGATCAGGTGCAAGATTGCTAGCTAGAAAACTCTGTGTAGAGTTCAGACATGTAATTGGATTGATTATCTTTGATGCCAACGGGCACTAGAGTGCACTTAACACAAAAATGGCTGTCACTTAGCAGCAGATGGGAGGTGAAAAAATAATGGTTTATTAGTTGATTACCAAAGTTAACAATTAATACTAATGAGATATTTTTCATCTGAAACCCTCCCAAATCCAAAAGAACAATAATAAGAAGAGTTGCTATTTTTTGCTCCCTCTAAAAACACCTTGTAATTTAAAACTGGTTGTAGGTATAGTGCAATTATGAATGCTATAATCATTGTACATACATATATATATATATATATATATATATATGGCAGCATCCATATTGGCTTTGTAATCATTAATTTTTGGCAAATTGAATGTGCTGTATTGATATGTATCTATGTAATTGTATTGTATGTCTTATAGCTAATTCACATTTTAAATAATGTTATTTTATTTACTTTTTTAAGAGAGAAGAATGTAAATTTTGTCAGTTTCTTTCTGACTAGGGATTTGTTGTTGTTTTTATTTACAAAAGAAAATACTATAGTACAGAGCGGTACTAGCATCGTGCTGTATAAAATCATTTGCACATTCCTGAGTAGAATTAAATTTGAGACACCAAGACAGAGATGATTCACATTCAAAACAGTGCTCAAATCTTGTCAGGGCTTTATACAGCTGTAAAAAATAATTCTATTAGAAGAACTTATGCTATTATATCTCATATTGGAACATAAACTTTAAATAGAAATTTATTTTTTTATTTGACTGATTTGCATTAGGATGCTTTCACTTTTCTGATACTTTTATTGGAAAAGTAAATTCAGAGATATTTCAAACTGTTGTACCTAAGTACAAATGCATATATGCTGTTGCCCTAAAAATACCATGATAAAACACAAAATATTAGCTCAGTCTTTCAGAAACTGTGGAAACCTTTGGTGTAAAAACAACAACCAAAAAGTCACTATTGTTAATGATTTTAAGGAAGTAAAGTGTTTTATTTAATTAAGCTAAAGCAGGTAGATCTAGATTATAAAGAGTGACACTGACATTCTTAATAGGGGATCAGAGCAGTGACTCTTTCTTACATACAGCTTAACAGAATTGGTCCTGATCATGCTATAAATGCAACAGAGCTTTTGTTTTTACAGTTCTGCTTTTGATAATATCCCTTTTTTACATCTGGGAATACATTGCCCACACTGGATTCAGTGCTATAAATGGAACTGTAGTCAAAAAAGGGAGAAAAAAAAAAAAAAAAGAGGGAAAAGAAGAAAAAAAAAATACAAACACAACCAAACAAAAAGCCTAGACAGTGGTGTCTAACAAAAGTTTGGGGTTTTTTAATTTTTTTTTTTTTCCGTATGGGATATTGGATGGGGGAGAAGGAAATGTGGTTCCAAGTTTTGTATAAAAACAAAACAAAAGTTTACTCATGCTTTATAGTTATATTGTGATTGCAAAAGTTTTCAAGAGTGTGTGCCACTAGGCTATTTTCTGGTATGTTTTTAGGTAAGTTGAACCTGTGGCAATGCTTAGATCATTTGAGCATGTTCTGGGAAAAAAAAAATATTTGGCATGTCAAGGCAAGCTTTACATGAATCACCTAACACAGCATTGCAGTATGACAGTTTACAAAACATTTTCTTTTTAAATAACACAGCTGTTCCCACTTGTAGTGTATTCCATTGTGGTGGTGGTGGTGTTGCTGTTGTTTTAATTGGTGGTTTCTACTATGCCTTATAGTGCTTAAGTCCAGAAGTCTGTGCCTCTAACATGCAGCTGAAGGCAAAAACATGAAGACAGAAACCCTTTTAACTTTGCCAAAATGATGTGTTTCCTTTGAATGTTTTAAATGGGGGAGGAGGGAAGGAAAATGTCTTGGGAACCTGTGTATTCTTAATGTTCACTAGCACAAGAAAGCTGTAATATGTGTTTTACAGAAACCTGGAACTTGCCTTTTCACAAATTAACTGTCACTGTCCTTATAGATGTAGGATGCAGCTATAAGGGCAGTTTACTTTTTATAATTCAGTCTCTTTTGATTGTCAAGGTGTATGGACTGTACTTTTTAATCATACTGCCACATGATTGTGAATCACTTTTTAAAGTTTGAAAGTGGAGAAGAGACTTTTAATGCTGGATAACAGTCAGAATTGACTGCATGATTTGCAAAAACTATAGGGGGGAAAAGGGCTGCATATAGATATTGCTAGACTCCCAGCCTTGAGTTGTAAGGTGCAGAAGACTTTCAGATTACTCAACCTCATGACCCTTTTCTTGTTAAACATTCTTTGCAGAAGAATGAAGTATTAGGAGAAAACAAATACATGTTAATCCACATGAAAAAAAATAAAATTTAGACATTTAATTTATTACATGTGCTGCTATTCTTGGAGCTCTGTGCATAGTTACCCTGCAAACTATTACATTAGTGAACTAATGAAGTGTTCACATATTAACAAGGCCTACACATGACCTACCTCTAGTTAAGAGATTAGTAAAGTAGCTATGTTTTGGAGAGACTGACATAAATAATTTAGAAAATTTATATGTCCTGGTATTTAATTAACTGTGGTATTTTAGAAATTGACACTTTTACAAATATGGTCCCTCTTTTAACATAAACCATAAATTCTAGAATGTAATAGACATTAAACAGCTAAAGCCTTTGCAACTTGTTAGTTTAGTAGTGTTGCAAAACAATAGCTTATTTTGAGAAGTGGAGCTACTGATATTTTTTCTGTTTTGCCTTTTGGTTATCTGTAGCATTTTGAGTTCTATCAGTCAAACAAGACATTTTTCTATCTATTCAATACATTGGGGTCACAATTTAGATGATTAAAGAATTTTACTGTAGGTTTGCTTTTTCACAGTAGCCATGCTCAGATAAATAGAGAATAGAGATTTTGAAAACAGTGTAAAAGATACATAAAGTTTAATGTAAATTATTTGAAGTTTTTTTGCTCTCAGAATACAGTTTAAGCTGATTTCCTCGTTTACAATGCTGCAGGAAATCCTTATTTCACCAGTTCTTAATATTTTTATTCTTTTATGGAAGGAGTGTCAGATGCATTTTTAAACTTAAGAGTATTTAAAAATAATATTTGCTGTTCTTGAAGTGTCACTTAAATGCATGTATTGTGTGTTGCTTGAGGGATGGAAATAGGTTTTTTTGAAAAACTAATATTGTACAGTTTCTGCCCCTCAAAGATGTTGGTTAAAAATACAGTATTTTCGGGCCATATCTTCATATTATATCATCTTCATTCCTCAAAATTTAGTTTTTCTGGAACATTTGGACTTACTGCTCTCCCAAAATGCTTCTTATTATGGTAAATGCTGGAGAGATGTAATTACTTCAAAATTGCTTTTTAATTATACATACTCCATCATCGTCTAAATATTACAATTTCCAGAGTATCTTTCTAACAGCCAGATGTTCAAAACATTTAGGGTGTGTTACAGTGGAGAAGGTAATTGGACAGTATTATAAAAAGTTTGGGGTTTTTTTTGGCTTGTGTACAATGGAAACTCAGAAGCATGGGAGAAAAGAAAACCTGTGTCTCGGGAAAACTCAGACTTTGCAGGCAGGAAAATTTCTTAAGGAGTTTTGGATGATTGCAGTACTACTGCAAGAGTAGTGTGTTTCTTAGGTCTTTTTGTTCACCTATGTCATGATAGGAGTAACAGAAAGAGGCCTATGTGCTGCTTTTCAGGAATTTGACTCTTACCTGGTCAATAACCAGTGGATGTTAGATCATCATTACTGAAGAAATAGTATTTCAGGCAAGTTGCAAAAATTAGTTGGTTCTCTATTAAGTGAATGAAACAGCTGAGGTAAGAATCCTGGAGGGCAAACCATTTGCCTAAGCAAAGACAAGAGTGAATGGTTCTGCATTTTTCTTTCCAGTTGCAGAGTGTATGGGAGAAGGATCAGTCACTAGGGAAGGATTTGTTTTATGTCTTGTGTCTTAGTGAAGATAATGTCAGCAAACTACAGTGTCATTGTGACCTTCAGATATGTGAAATAGAAGTAGAAACTATATCTGTGTGATAAGCTGTGCATACTTGTGATTAAAATCTTACATCAAGATGCTATGATATCTCACCCAATTACCAAGCACTTTGTAGGATATTGTCCACAAATATCTAGGAGTTCCAGAATATTTTAAAACTGTGACAAAATACACAATTGCCACATCCTCAGGAGCACACCTATATCAGTATCTGATACAAAGGTACCAGACCCCCTCTCACAGCTCATTAGAATTAAAAGGAGCTACCCTCCAAGACCTTCTCTGATCCTGGTTTTCATCTGCTCGGAGCTTTCCCTGTCCCTTATGTCAGTCCTGCTGCTTTGTCAATGAACTGGGTGGGAAAAAAAAAAATCTTACTTTTGCTCTTCTTGCTTGGCTGCTTAATTAGTCTAATTTTCAGGGATTTCAGCCAGTTTGGCTGACCAATGGTTCCAAGAAGTACTAAGCTGACCAAGTGGAATGGGTAAAATTGTGTGGCCCAAAGGCTTAGAAATGAGGAAAAGTGGGAGTAACACTTTCCTTCCTGAAAACATCATCCTAGTGCTGTAGTTTCTAAACCCTTCATTTTATGCACTATTATATATTCTGGCTTGGAAGTGTTGCACTTTTCATTTTTAAAGGCCTTGATTGCATACTTATTCTGAAAGAAAAAAAATAAAGGAATTGCAGAACAAAGAAAATTTTCTTGCTCCCCTTTAAGAATCACAAGTCTCTGTATACATGGACTAAATGCAGCTGTAGTCAGATGCCTGATGCCAAGAAGTCAAACTTAGTGTTAGGGATGGAAAAATACAAAAATTGGACTTTTATTCATCCCACCAAAAAAAAAAAAACCAAAAAAAAAGAACAAAACCCAAACAACCCAAAATTTGTTATTTTCCAGTAAGCTCTAAAAAGAAAATGTTTTCTTTCTTATTTAAAATACTGTGTTGCTGGGCATGACATTTAAGATTTACTGTGTCTTATCCAAGGCACTTCTTTCTCCATTCATACTTATTTAATATCATACTCATATATTGCTTCCTGCCATCTAAAGAAAGTACAGTATTGCTTTATGTGTATGCACTCTGAAATACTTTCTGATCCTTGTGAATTAAATTGGTCTGGTAAAATTCAACAACTGATGATGTGTAGTACAGCTGAAGAGGAACGCACTTTCTGCTTAATCTTCTTCCTCCTGCTGTTTTGATTATTTTTGGTATCTTTCATTTATCGTGTTTGCCTCAAAGAGAAGGTTTCTTGACATACCAGATTCAATTCTGGTAGTCATTGCAGAGTTGATCATACTGGCTGCATTAAAGACAAATTGTGAATAAGAACAGCTGCAGAAGATTCCTATAATCAGGGGCAGACACAATTAGCCTTTTGGGCATGCATTTCAGAAAACTATAGCACTATAGTTGGAATACAGTCACTTGAATGATGTAGTAGGCAAACATGGGCCAAATTTTGCCATTTTAATATGTCATTTTGCATTGTCAGTAGAGAGCTGTTTACTAAGATGTTGCTGAAAATTTGCCTTTTTTCCTGCAGTCCTGTATGAGGTGGTTAATGCAATGATCAGGCTGGCACTCAACTGAAGAGATGCATTAATTTGAGAATAAGTTCAAATGTATTCTTGCAGAGACTATTGCATAAGATTACTTTATATGATGCTAACAACAACAACAAAAAAAGATACTTGCATGCAGTAAATATTTAAGATATTGCACTTTTATACATTTATTATAAAGAGGAATCACTCTCTCCCTAAAAATAAAATTCTGTTTATCTCACAGTGAAGTATCTGGAGTCTCTTAACAATTGTCAATTACTTGTGCACACAAGTGTGTTTGTTGTATACTAGATGTTAATTAATCTGTTGTCACATGCTGCAGAATACTTGGTTTATTTCAATTGCTGACTTTGGAAAGGCAAAATAATGTTTTTAACAGTGTCTTGGTGACTACTCTCCTCTCTTTTTTCATGTTTTTAGGAGAACCCTCACAGTTACTGATAAGACCTTATTTATTTTAGCTCAAGAAATTAACTGATTTACTGTTATTATCAAAGTTATTTCTTCAAGTGCTTTAGAACTTCACTGTTTCATCTCACTTTGCTGAAGTTAAGCAACCTGAGTGTAATTGAGAGGCAAAAGGCTAGATATAAACGTAGTCAAATTTGATACTTCCTTTGCATAATAATCTTTTAATGTATAAATCAATTACATTACTATAATTTAACTGATGGAGCTATTCCTCTTGAAATGCAATAGGCTGTTGTGGTACTAAGAAGAAAGCAGTTGTCCTCTATCTTATATACATAATCATATTATTCAGATTCTTTACCAAATGTCGGAAGTGTTCAAATAATGTTATGTCTAATATATGTAAAAACAGCTTAATTGATTTTCAGTATTATTTAATATGGTTTCTAGAAATTGTTGGACTCTCTTGTAAGAAGTTACAGAACTGGTGCTACAAGTGGAAGATTTTTGTGGTTATGGATTAAATAATTCTCTTTTGATACATATTCACACTTATACATGCTGATTTTATTTCTGCTAATATAAAACAAAAGCAACTCCATTGTAGATAGCAAAACATAATTGTCAATTCAAAACCAGAAGAGCAAAACATTACATAGCTAGAATGTAAATACAGGGCTTAATGATAGTGTAGATAGATGATAGTGGCAATGTAAACAAACACAACAAATTTACTAACCAGAGAAAAGTTTACATAAGCTGAGAAATCATTTGTGAGTAGTTTAGTTGACTGTTCACTTGTAAAAGGTTAATAGGAAAAAAAACAAACTGGGTTTGAGTTACTTTACTAGCATCTCTCTCTGAGACTTCTTAAAACATTTTGCAGTTCAAAGCAATGTAGGTTAAAAGTTCTTTCTCCCTTACTCTGATGTTCAAGAGTTGAGAAATGCACTGTCACACTCACAATACCTACATTGTGGGATGCTTAAATGGATGCCTCAAATTGCAGAGGGGGATAATGTGCATGGCATGGAAGGCAAACCTCACGTCCCCAGTCACGCAGATTTTGGGAGTTTACTTGCAAAATACAGATAATTTAATTATTTCATTTATCTTCTCAGTAGAAAATATGTCTTCAGTATCCTAGCATAGTCTTTCTGAATTAACAATTCTTCAGTTTTTCTAATGGAAATAGGAAGAATTGTTGTCTTACCCTAGGCTACTAAAACAGCGTAACACCTTTCCTCAGCTCTCAATTATTTACTGTTTGATTTGCTGTCTTGGAGAGCCACAGGTATGACCTTTAGCCTTCTATTGCACATCAGGCAAAAAGTCAGATCCTAACCACAAGAAATTAATGATAGGGCAGACAAATTTAGCTGCTGCAGATTCATTTTCTTCAATCTATTCATACAGGCTTAGTCTTTGCTTTCAATAATTCTGTGACCAACAC
This sequence comes from Lonchura striata, assembly GCF_050655825.1. NCBI lineage: Eukaryota > Metazoa > Chordata > Aves > Passeriformes > Estrildidae > Lonchura > Lonchura striata. The sequence continues at coordinate 63,444,317 of NC_140740.1, forward strand.
AGTTTAGGAGAAAATAGTTTCCCTTGTCTGCCTGGAAGTCTTTTGAGTAAAACTTCAATTCCACTCGTATCTATGGAAAACAAATCTACATCTCAGAAGAGGCTTATTTTACAGATGATTATCTGAAATTTCCAAACATTAACTTGGTAGTTGAAGGTCTGTAAGTGACAGAAGCATTAAAGGAAAGTGTGTATTTCCACCACTTAGGCTGACAAGCATTGTTTGAAGTGCTTATAGGTACGTGGAAATTGCTGTTCAGTGCACAGCGATCACCTTGGCCTGCTGTGTCAGCTGTGAACCCAAATCCCTAGACAATGAAAGCTGTAACAGAAAGTCATGGTGTCAGATGTTCCCGTGTTCAAAGCAAGAGTAGATGGGCTGCTGCTTTTGTGGAACATAATTTCTCTACATACATAAAAAACCAACCAAATAACAACAAAAAACCAAAACCACACCCAACCACGAAAACCAGCTCCAACAAACAAACAAAACCTCCCAAAGGAGCTGGGAAGACTTATGACAACCTACACACACATTCCAGAAAACAGTTTTCAGCCATATTGTTTGAGCCTCTGAGTTCCCAGGTTTATAAATATGCCACTGACTGTTGATGTTGAGCCTGCAACTACATCAAGCCTGTGACATCAGGCAGGATTCGATATGTGGTATGAAATAGATAGGTAGTGTTCTGTAAGAAGATGCGTTTCTCAAGTGGCAAAAGAAGACATAGGTAATGACAGCTGGCCATTAACCACGTACTGATACCTATGGTGAGAACAGGCAAGACACTGGAATGTGAAGCATCCACAGACCAAAGTTACTGCTGCAGGAGGGGAGGTTCTTATTGCAGAAAACTATTATGCTTGGGCCAAAAATACACAGGGAAAACAGTGTGGCATACGTCATACCACTTAATACAAGTTCCTTTGAAAATGAAAATGGTAAAGTGTGAGGCACTTTGCCAAGGCTACAAGGCTGTCATTAAATAAAACAAGTTGAGAATATATCTGTGCATATACTACCTAGCAGAAAATTCAAGAGCTGTGACATTTGGAAAATGGCATATATAAATAATGACATAAAGAATTCAACACTAAGCCAATGTCAGGCTGCATTATTTTACTTCTTTCATCAGAGACAGGTACAAATGCTTTTAAGCACATTTTTCTATTTATACATGCACATTTCTATTGACATAGCAAGCATATCCAGGCAGTCTGTGATGTCTGAGAGTGACACAGTCTTACAGATAATGCTTACCTGTGTAAAGAATTTTCAAAAAGTTATTGTAAAACCATTTTAATTTCATAGTTGTTAATGAAAACTATAAGTTGTATTTTGTTTGATTTTTTTTTTTTTTTTTTTTTTTTTTGATGTTAAGTTTATGTTTCAGGTGTTTTCTACAAGAGCGTGACTTTCTTGATATTTTACATCCAAGTACAGCTATGGTTTTGCTGCTGGCTGAAGAGGATTAGGTTTCAGAGACTACAGTGAAAACGCTGTGGTCAAGAGACCAGGAGTATCTTGCGAGAGCCAGGCTCCCCTCCTGACTCTGCCTCCTTGGGTCTCCCCAGGAGAACGGGAGGCAAGAAAAAGTGGGCGAGAAGCTTCCAGGCTGGGGCTGATGCCAGGCTGGGGGGTAAAGCCAGAGCAGCCCGTGCGGTGCCGCCCGCGGGTCGGGGGTCCCGGGACGCTGGCATCGGAGCCCGGCCGCTCCTGAGCCGCTGTGCTCCCGGTCCCTGGCACGGCAGCCCGCCTCTCGCACAGCTCCACCAGCCCCCACTTCCATCTGAGCCACGGGGCCACCACAGCCCCTCGCTGCCTCTGCGCTTCCCTGCTGGGGGTCGTGCAGCATCGCCAAAATTCAGCCAGCCCGTGTCCCCCCGGCCCCGCACGCACGCACACCCCGCTGCTCTGCACAGCGATTCCCGCCTCTGGAATGTCACCATCCGTCCGCTGCTGCCGCCAGTGAAACATCCACGGCGTCCGTCTGGCTGCCCTGTGACACAAGGTGATAGCAGGGCTTGGCAGAGCTGTTGGAGGTGCTGGGGTCATCCTCTCATTGTCGGCGTGCTCTCATCAGTCCAGGGGTGTCCTTTATTTTCCCGGATGGGAATTGTCCCTGTCCTTAGAATAAGCTGCGGTCAGTTAGTCATGCTTACGTAGTAGCCACACTTGCACTGTAGACATTATCAGCCACCTATTTATGTACCTGTGTACATATGTATGCACACTTGTGTGTGTGTGTGTATATGTATGTATTTCTTCAGAAAGTTCATACAATTTAGAATCAGGATCATTTAGGCTGGAAAAGCCTTTAAGATCACCAAGTCCAACCAGTGAGTCCAGCTGCCATGCTGACCACTAACCCATGTCTCCCTAACTGCCAAATCTACTGAGCTTTTAAATTTCTCAGACTCAGCCACTGGTGACTCAGCCACTTCATGGGGCAGACTGTTCCAGAGCCTGACAACCCTTACAGTGAAGTTTCCCTAATAGTCTTAATCTCCCGTGGCACAACCTGAGATCATTTCCTCTTGTCCTGTTGTTGTTACATTAGCTTAATACGTGACTGACCCCACCTCACTACAGCCTTCTGTCAGGAAGTTGCAGAGAGCCATAAGGTCTCCCCTGAGCCTCCTCTTCAGTCTGAAAAATCCCAATACCCGGTATTTATTACTGGTGAGAAAGGAGGGGTCCTGGAAGTCATTTATGTACTTGATACTTTGAAAATGCCAGTTTACAACAGCTTGGGAAAATTTTAAGAGATGCATGGAATAAAAAGCACACAGTTCTGCAAAGACAGACCAAAACTTTTAAGACAGTTACTGGATTAATAATGAAGATTCAGTAATAAGACAGATACTGCTGTATGATCATTTTTACTCAGTAGCAAAGGGAAGTGAAAGGCAGTACAACACAGAAAAAAGGATCTAGTTGTAAATCATCAGTATTCAAGGGTAGGGAGTATAAGAACGGTTAAAGGGAATACCAAAGGATGATGCAGCACTAAAAAAACAGATACTTTTAAGTACATTAGAATAATATTAGCAAATATCATATGTCCTACTTGGTTTTACCCAAATGGTAAAACATTAATATGAAGAGATTAGGAAGCAGGTATACCAGGTGCCTATGTCTGGTATATTTCTGAAGGGAACATAGCAAGGTGCTGTCAGGTGAGTATGATTAAATACTTTCTAATCCATTTGTCACTAAGGATAATTGTGCAAAATATTGAGCATAAGTAAACACCCTGATAAATTTTCAAAAATATTCACCTGAATGTTTACTGAGTGCTTTATGACAAACTGAACAACAGTGATTATACACAAGCTTCCTGTTCTTCCTGTTCCAGCTCTGCCATGTTTGTGATGTGATCCAGTGGAATTGCTCTCCTGCCTTCTATGGAGAGTCAATGGAGTGCAGAGAGTAAAACCAGTCCATCCAAACAGACTTGTGGGAGGTAATGCAGTTATTTTTTGGTGAAGTTTAGACTACTAAAACGAAAATATAAAAAACTTCCAAAAAGTTGATATAATTATATAAATTTAAATCTATTATATAATATTAATATATATTTATATAAAAATATAAAAAACTTGCAAAACTTCATTATATTTGCCAGCAGAAAAAACATGTATTATTTCCCAAACAATATTTAATCCAATGTTTCTAAGCTCTTCTGAATCTGCCATTACTAATGTATTTTTACCAGCATTATAAAATACTTAAACCTCAGAGAATACTGCTGCTAGGACATCACTCTAACAGGAGATGGTGGTTTTAATCTCTCTTCAGATACAGAATCATTTATGTAACATTAATCTTAATTAGTGGTTTTAATAATAAAAAGATGGAATTCTTTCCTCATACCTCAGGATTGCAGACTTATAATTAATGCACAATAAGCTCCTTCATTGCACCACACCATAAATCTTTACAAAAAAAATTAGTAAATATTAATATCAGCACGCACATGTGCATTTACTTGGGAAAATTTTCCTATGTAACCAAACATTTAGGATTTCTGAGAGTTCCTGAACTTATCCTCTCACAAGAATGATACTATGAAACATACTTCCTCATTTGGTCATCGATAATGTCTTTTTTACTTCTCTCAGGAGATAAGGTACACCACCAGTTTTATTTTGCTGTCATAATTTCTAGTTTGTTTGCAGCATTAGGATAGTGGATAACTTCACACTGCTAGATGAGATTAACCTACCATTAATTAGATCAGCAAAATCTGGCCATGATAAATCTCAGACTCCTAGTAGAAAGAAGCTTAAGCTGCTGCTGGTCGTCTCCAAAGCAGTCCTACTGAAGGACAAGTTTTGCCTTTTGAGAATTAGACTGGTTTGTGATTTTTATACAATTAATTATCCACATTCTAAGTGCTACTTTAATTTATATCCTTTAACCCAGGCATTTCTGTTAAAGGGTAAGAGTATGTTAAATAGTGTGCATTTGGAAGGTGGTTGAATCTGGAATATTTTTCAATGCACGAGTGTTTGGGGTCATTTGAACCTGTCAGACTAGTTTGGGCGAGTAAGAATGTTTCTCTGAATCTATTCCTTTTAAGGAGTGCAGCTACTGTGAGTTACTGAGCAATGACATGTACAAAGTACACAAAGTGCAAAAGAAAATAAAAAAGTCAGCTGAAGTAAAACTTTATCAAAGTGTAAAATAGCAAAACAATAGAATAGCAAAACAAACCACCACCCTAAAGAGAGAGTCACACATAGTGTTAGAGCAAAATTAAATTCATTTTAATCTCCCAGTTTTGGAATATGCATAACATTTGAGGTCTGTTTCTGTATGAATGTGTGTGTCCTACATAACTTTTTGTTCCTAAGAAAACTGGATAGAAGACATTACCAAATAAAAATCTGTCCATTTTTCACAGGTTAAAATGACCATGCTCTATGAAGGCTCAGAAAAAATAAGTGATTTCTCATTTGTCAGTACTTCTTGAGTGAATGACCGCAGAATTCTTATGGTCTTCTACCACTGCTCTCACTCATACTAGGTATGAAAATATACATAGGTAAAAATAATTAGGAAATGTATCTGTAATTTAGGAGTAAAACTAAAATATTATTGGTATCAAGTATTCTGCCTTGAAGTCCCCCGTCCATATGAACAGTACCCAGAAAGCCACTGTGAGCCATCAAAAAAAAGCCCTAAACATTTAAAAATAGAAAAACCGGTTACTTCCCCATTGAACCTACATTAACACACTTTTGCTCATGTTTTTTCTAAAACACCATTTTTCCCAGTCCTATACTCATAACCTTTTTTTAATCAACCAATTATTTCCATGTAAAGCACATTATAAAATACAAGCCTATTAAACATACAACATTTCCTTCTGCTTCCTACCTCTACTCAAAATATCACTTCTCTTCCTAGTAGTTGCTACAGAGCACTACTTCAGGGTCTTTTCTGTTGGTACCCTCCTGATTTAAAGATATTAGTCTTAAAGGAATCATAACAACAATGAAAACTTGATAAGCAGAAGAGAGCAGTAAATTATTGTGTGTGCCTCTGCTCTTGAAGAATAACAGTATGCAAACAGAAGAAGGACAGAATTACCTGTAGCTGTTTTATGATTTTGTTACAAGGTATTCACTGAAAATTACTTCTGACCATTCTACATGAGGCCAAATGTAACTGCTAATCAGCTTAACAAAAAGGGGCAATTTACAACTTTTCCGAACTGCGTTTGAACACAGCGTTTGAGCTAGATTTCAGCTATACAGGCATGTGAGACAGTGAGATGACAGTAGAATTTTCACTCCTGATGGCACAATAAAATTTTGTACTGTAATTAGCTCTCAAGAAAATCTGCAATGACACCAATCATTTACATACTCTTTTTTTTTTTTGGCAGCCTTATCAAGATTGTTGTGAGTGCATATACCTGAATGTCTGAGAGTGGGCATGACTCACTAATTAATGGTGGTTCAGCCAGAGGAGTTAAAAGGAAATAAGCTTGATTCTTGTATCTGGTCTAAGAAATACAACTGGCTGACAGATATTTTGGGTGGCTGTATTTCTCTTCAGCAGAAGTGTGCTGGTTTTGGCTGGGATAGGGTTAGTTCTCTTCACAATGGCTGGTATGGGGCTATGTTTTGAATTTGGGCTGAACACAGACTTGGTAATACAGAGATGTTTTTGTTACTGCTGAGCAGTGCTTACACACAGCCAAGGCCTTTTCTGCTTTTCCTGCTGCCACACAGGGGAGGAGACTGGAAGTGCATGGGAGGCTGGGAGGAGACACATCAGGGACAGGTGGCCCAAAATGACCAAAGGGATATTCCAGACCATTTGACATCATGCTCAGTGCATAAACTGGGGGCAAGAAGGAGGAAGGGAAGGACATTTGGAGTGATGGCATTTGTTTTCCAAGTCACCATTATGTATGATGGGGTCCTGCTCTCCTGGAGATGGCTGAACACCTACCTGCCCATGGGAAGCAGTTTTGCTTGTGTGCACAGCTTTAACTTCCCCTGTTAAACTGCCTTTATCTCAACCTGTGAATTTTCTAACTTTTACTCTCCCAATTCTCTCCCCAGTCCTACTGGTGGGGAAGTGAGTGAGTGGCTGCGTGGGGCTTGGCTTCCAGCTGGGGTTAAACCATGACATGCATCAAGAGAGATGTAGGAGAATTTTGACTTGAGAAACTCCACAGGAGAAAATATTGACAGCCTTATGGTCTGCACAATTCTATTACTTAGCTACAGAATAACCAAACTGTAAATATTGCAAGCTTCTTGAAGATAGTAGTAAGTAAGCTGGAAAAAATGACAATTAGTGATTGGAAGAAAGCTTAAGCATATCACATAAATATTTGTTACAAGAAAAAATTGCCCAGAGGATTGCCTACATTATGCTGACTTGTTCTTAGATGAAGAAATATATGGACCAGAGTTGATATGTTGGGAAATACTGCCTGAAAGTGTTAAAAAGTGTGTGGAGATGACATTTGGGGATCTGTTTTACTGGTGAGCATGGAAATGCTGAATTAAATGGTTAGACTCAGTTCCATTAGAGGCCTTTTCCACCAGTTTCCATATACAGTTCTGTGAGTATATGAAAGTTCTTCAGCCTGTTAAAAGGTGCTATGAATAAAGCTGAAAAAAGTAAGACATATACAGAAAAAAATAAATTTAGACCTTGATTTCTCTCCTTGTAGAGCCAACCCTATTGTGCAAAAATAGATATGTAAATTTTCACAGTGGGAATTGCAGTACTGTGTACATCTTTCTGTTGTTACAACAAAAAAAGCTAATTCTGACACTTATCTCAAACTGTATGTACAGGTCATCAAATGCTATTAAATAAGACAAATATTTACTTGCAGTAGCAATGAGTAATATCATTCAGAAAATAACCATATTTGTATGAAGCTCCATGATCAGCAAACTCAGAGATCCCGACTTCTTTAAAACCTGCCATATCCTTATGTCAGGAAAGTGTTCTAAAAACTTACTATGAATAAAAACTACAAAAATATTTCACTTTTAAAATTTGAAAAAACTGTTATATAATTACTTATTCCTGCATATCTGCAGAGTTGGAGACAGTTGTTTTCCATTGGCCTAGAAATATTAAGCTTAGATTTTAAAAAATATTTTCTATTCAAGATATAAGCACAAATGCTATGAGAAAAAAAATCACCTTAAGCTTGTTCAATTATTTTTTCATATTTCTATTTTATAATGGTTTCATCTATCCCTGTTGCACAAATCAAAAGCTTGTTCCTTGTTATTAAACATGTTCAAAATTCTGGAAGTTCAAAAGTTCAAGTATCATTAGAAGGTTTGTTTTCTTTAGATTAAACCAGTAAACCATGACAGGGGATGACAAAGTAAAGTATCAATCTCTAAGGAAACTTTGATTGTATGCATGGAGAAAAGTTGAGAGGACAAAACCATATGAGTTTAATTTTTAACGCATACAGTGTAATTACAAACCTGAGTATTTATTGCTTCTATGCAATAAATGTTTCTCCCTATTACAAAAAAGAACAAAAATATAAATAAAAGGCTTTCTGCACCCAAAATAACCTTGAAAAGAGATTTTTAAATTATGTTTTTATTTTACTGAACTTCAGTACATTAAGACAGTCATAAAGATTGTATTCTCCACTTTTTGCAAACCTGTAGATGAGACTCAGACTCTGGAACATGGAGCGTGACATACTGCCACATTAGCAAGTGTGTCCTTAAACAGCTATGGAATTTATTCTAACCTGAGAATAGAAGGGGCCGAACCTGAAAGAAATTACTGAAGCCATGGGATCTTCAGCCTGAAGGAGATCCCACCTCAACACCCTCAGCACAGAGGTATATTTCCAGAAGCACAAGTAGCCATGCAGCTCTCGGTGGCTACAGTAGTTAAGCAGCTTGCAGTTCCATGTCCTCAAATGAAGCAATTATAATTGTTCTAAATCACTGATTTCTGTGTTAAGGAACACCAAACATGCCTTTTGTAACGCTGCTGCTAATTGCGGGACACCTGAGCTGCAGCTGCCCTGAATGATGCTTTGCCACAGCTGCAGGCGAAACCTGGGTGTGAGCAAAATTCCCAGACTGTATGCCTTAAAAAACACAAAATTGTAAGCTCAGTGCTAAATTCAACTACATGAGCAAGGAATGAAATACAGGCAAGTCCAAAAAAGCCCTCCAAAATGAGAACTGGCCGACACTGATGGCAGGCACATCCCCCGCCTTTCACAGCTTGCAGGCAGCCTGGGCAGCCGGAGCTCGGCTGCGACAGGCATCCCCCATCCCGCTTCCCCTGCCCCTTCCTCTCCCTGGTGGTTTCCTCCGAGAGGAGCCAGAGGCCAGTCCGACGTGCCAGGGCACCCTGAGGACGCCGTGGTGCCAGGGAAGGCTGGGCTGAGGCCAGGAGTCGGTGTCTGTGGGCCCGAGCGCGTCCCTGCTGCGCTCCCAAATCCGCACCAGCCACGCATCCCTTCCACCAGTTCTGTGCCACTGGCGCTCATCTCAGCGAGATGGCCGTGCAGATGAAGCTGACAGCTTTAAGCCTTTTTAGCCACTGCTATAAAGCTCTGCACAGATGCCAAACAAACATCCAATAGAATTCCTGCTGCTCTGGAGCAGGGTGTGGGTGGAAACAAAGCCCACAGCAGTGGCTGAAAGAAAACCAGATACTTGGAACTACCTGATACAAAATCCTGAACTAGGAGGAAGCAGCCTCAGTCAGGAAAGCCTTGCTTTTCTGTGGCAGCTGCTTATGCCCCCAGAGCTTGATGCAAAAGGTCTCAGGAGTCAAAGCTGCCAGTTTGGAGCTGCTTCTCTGCCCTAAGCAGCACCAGAGCAGTCTGTGAGTGCAGTGAGCTGGCAGGACACTGTGCTAGAGCTCACACTCCTTTCTACAGACTCTGCCTCCAGCTCTGATGCCCTTGGGTCTCAGTGATGTACCGCACCAAATAACCAACCGGGCTTGGAAGTTGTCAGGAAGACTGGACAAAACTGTAGATCAGGAACTAAGTTTAAACAGACTTCTCTCAGTGTTGGATTACAAAACTTTTTAAAGGCAAAACTGATTTGAAAAAAAGAAAACCCCAAATACTGATCTACCTTCAGCATCATATATCTGTTTTGCAATTGCTTTTGCCTGTTAACCATGTAGAAATCTGACTGCTCTCACTATCTACACTGATGTCTGTTGGATTGATTGTGAATATTTATAAGAAATAAGAATTGTCTGTTAAAACACTGCACTATAGGAGTTTTTAGTTTGTGCTGCTGATGTCTTGAAATATTGTGAAGTAACTTTTACTCCAATTTACTTTTCTTCATTATAATGCTATACATTTATGCAATTTAAATATTATTGTGTTTACTGTTTCCTATTTGCTTTTAGGATATCACATTGCTGTACAATGTTGCTCTGCTTTAACTGAAAACACTGCAGATAGTTTTCTATATTCCTTTGCTGTTTTTATGAGGAAAACAGGTGAGCATGAGAACAATTCAGCTGGTTTTGAAAAATATAGGACTAACAAAAAAGCACTACTAAGGTAAAGGAGTTATATATATATATACTGTTTGTATTTTTTCTTACTGAAATAACTGTAAAACTTACTTTCTCCAGCTACATGCAGCAGTGTATGTTGTGCTCAATTGGAGAAATTTTTTTGTTGAACTGCTGGCTGTTTGAACACAAAGTAGAATATACAAATAATACTTGCAGTTTCAGGCCAAGCTTAATTTTGTAGCTTTTTGAAAAATAAATAACTGAATCTCAGTGTGATTTTAGCAAAAGATATAGGAAAGTAAATTGAAAAGACAGAATCTAATGGGCAAATCGTAAGGAGACGCTTCATTCATAAGAGATAAGATAAAAATTTTAAATGGGGATGGTGTCCTTAGGTAACTGCTGCCTTCCTGTGTACAGCTTGGTTAACATCGCTGAGTCAGAGTGAGGTGAGCCCGGGGATGAGCAGCCTGAAGAGTCTTTGTTTTGGAGTGTGGATTTCTCCAAACCCTGAGTTATTTAGATGAAAATATTTTTCATAGTGTATTGCTTCTGGCTGAGCTGGAGTTAATTTTCCTACAGTAGCCTTCACAGTGCTCTGCATTGGTGTCTGGAAAGGTGTTGATAACACAGCAGCATTTTGGCTACTGCTGAGCAACACTGGCACAGCATCAGCCACGTCTCTACATTTTGCCCCATCAGCAGGCTGGGGAGGGTCCTGGGAGGGGACACAACTGGGCCAGACCCCAACTGACCAAGGGAACTCCATACCATGGGATGTCACTCAGATATAAAACTAAGGGAAGGAGGAGGAAGTGAGACACATTTTATTTACAATGTTTGCCTTCTGGAGAAACCTGTGCTGGAGCCCTGCATCCCAGGAGGTGGCCAGACATCACTTTCTAATGGAAAGGAAGGAATATAGGGCTTGTATAGGACTTCGCTTGTAATCACACAGACTTTCAATTTTGTTTTAGCTAACTGCCTTATCTCAACCTACAAGTCATTTCCTGACGTTCCCCCCCTCACTGCCCCCTGAATTATCAGGCTAGCCCAGAGATCCAAGGCTTTGAGGGGAAGAATATCAGGAAAAGGCAAAGATTTCCAAAAGAGGCTCTTATCCCAAAATATGTTGGTTCAGCTCTCTTTATTCTGTGGTGTCCATGTGGAGAGCGGGGCAAAAGAGGATGAACAGGAAATGTCAGGGGTCTATATAGACTTTGGACAGGGAGGGCTTCTTGGTTCTCCACCAACCCCGTTGGGGCAGGAAAGAGGGGTCCAGGGTTATCTGATCAGAGTCACAGGGTCCTGGGGAAGGGGGCACAGAGTGCCCATGAGCTCACTGTAACAATTTCCCATCTGATTTTCCCTCCCCTGTCCAGCTGAGAAAGGGAAGTGATATGTCAGCTTGGTAAGCAACTGGCATCCAGCCAAGGTCAACCCACCACACATAGCTACTGAGAGAAAGATTTTGACTATCTTAAGACTTAGATCTCATGGAGAAATTAGGGTGAAATCCTGTATCCCTATTAGCTGTGATGTAAAACAAGAATTGGTTTGCTTTGAGAGTGAACGTCTCCATTACAATGTTTGGTACCAAGTTTAAATTTTAGACAACTATAATGCAATAACTTTAAAGGGCCAGACTAAGTTTGATTGCTCTCTGGGTTCATCCACTGGTTCTTCTTGCATTCTATTCTCCTCTAAGCTCCCCCTTCTTTAAACAAATTTTATTTGTTTGTAGCCATGCAAATCCATCAGAGAAAACTTTGGAGCAAGAATATTAGTATTTACTATTAATATTCATTACTATTTAGAAGGCTGAGAAGCTGCTGAATCAGGGAGAACAAGAAGAAAGGAGGATGAGGTCAGTCTTAATAATAGACAGATAAGACTAATATGTGGGGTTTAGGGGTTATTTATGGGTATTCTCTGAATAGCCCAAATTTTTTTTTCTGACAATCCTGAAATCTTACTGGCAGACTCCAAACTGTTTACCTGCTGTCTTTTCTGATATAAAGTCTGTACTTCAAACTTTTCTAAGCAGAAGTAAATAATACTGCTAGGAAAAAAGAATTATTGGAGAATAATAGATCTGTTGTGGTCTGTAGTCCAAATGTCTACATGAAAATTGGGTGGTATACAGTATGGAGGAACAGAAGCTGCGCTTTGATCCTACTCAGCCTCTTAGGAGATTCTTTTCATGCAGTCACCAATCTTTCTCTAGGTAAGATCATGTTCGGTTCATCTCCCAGAACTGTGCAGGACTGGTGGTGTTTGGGCTCTTCTCTTGTCCTCTTTTGACCTGAATAACCTTTTCAAGCTCAGTAATATTTTGGCTCAATGGAATTTTTATATGAGAGGTCCCTGCCTCTGAGGACAGGGTTTCAGTCAACCTCCAGATTCATGCTGCTGCACCGCTGTGTTAGTTTGAGAAGTGTTTTTATCCACCCAGTCATAGAATAACAGAGTTACTAAGGCAGGAAGGAAGCTTGGGGGTTGCATCAACTATGCCCCTGCTCAAAGAAGGGTCACCTGGAGCAGTCTACTCAGGACTGGGTCCAGCTGGGTTTTGAATATCTTCCAAAGATAAAGACCTCCCTGGACAGAATAGTTGTATATTAAGTCACCTTCATGTTAAATAATAAGATTTTTTCTTATGTTTAATTTCTAATATTCCAGTGTATGTCCGTAGCCTCCTGTCCTTTCAGTAGGCAACAGTAGAGGAGTTTAACCCTGTTTTCTTTGCACTCACTATCAGATATTTATGCACATTGACATTATTGATTTGTAAGCAAAAGTAAACAGAACTATGGGAACAGTAAATTATTCTCCTTGTGTTCAGCAGCACAGAATGCTAATATAAGATCCAACCAATGAAGGATAGTCCCAGCAAATATTTTAGAAAAACTGTTTGAAATTTATGTATTTGAGCAGTGTATATCACTGAATCATAAAGAGTGGAAGACTACTTGTGGTTCAGAGGTAAATCATGACTAATGCATGACAGATTTTTCTTTTGTTTTTGTAATTTCAGTCAAGAGTCTAAGTTTCATAAAGATGAGAGAACTTGGGGTGGTAAGTTGCTCAGATCCTCCAGAAGCAGATAGACTCCAGCATCCATGAGAAAAAGTGAAAAAAATAAAAAGAGGAAAAATATTTTCCTGGAAGACCTCAATTTTTAATCAAGTGCTTGCTCTATTAATATATCTATGTCTATAATGTCATAAAGTGACACATGAAAATTTTTCTGCAGTTTTGACCGTGTTCATAGATTACTGTTTAGACTAGGCCTTAAAATGATCATTTGATAGAGCTCACAGTATTTTAATACTGAGTGCTGCTGATCTGCATCTTGAAAGTAAGTTGGGGTTTTGTGTTTGTCCCATGTATCACACAGGACTTGTTGCAGCTGATATGGGCACACGACACTCGAGGTTCACGTGGCAGCAGCCAGTTTTGATTGAGTGTGTTTCCTTTATGCAGAGTTACAAAGCCTGGTCCTGACTGAACTGACTTGCCACTCGTCTCACTGGCCAAGAGCTGCCAGCATCCCCAGCAGCCCCGACTGGTCAGATTATGTGACATGAGGCCTCCAGGCCAGCTCTTTGCCACTTCAAAGCTAAAGTAAGTAACGTAAGAATAAAGAGAAAGTTGTAGTCAGGCAAAGAGGTCTCCCCTCAGTCTCCTCCAGGCAGAACAGATCAATCATCTGCTCCTCACACAGCTTCCCTCAAGGCCCTTCACCATCTTCATACCTCTTCCTCAGGTTAGACACTTTCTAACAGTTAAATATATTTCTTTTATTGTAACAACCAAACTATGCCCAGCACTCGGGGTGAGGCTGCCCCAGCTCAGAGCAGAGCAGTTCAATCCCCTCCCTTGCCTGGCTGGTGGAGCTGTGCCTGATGCCCCCCAGGACAGGGTTGGCCCTCCTGGCTGCCAGGGCACTGCTGACCCATGTTCAGCTTGCCATCAACCAGGACCCCTGGGTTCATTTCTGTGGGGTTTCACTCCAGACAGTCATTCCCCAGTCTGTCCCCACTCCTGCAACTCCAATCTTGCCTCTATGCAATGGCCTCTGTAGCTCTTTAAAGAACAAACTTCTCTCTTTCTATTGTATTAAGCAATTATTCATATGATCTTGCCAAAATAAATTTTAAAAATGTATAAAGTTTAAATTTTAATCATGAAGGATAAATTTGAAGTAAGCAAAATTGTCACAAAGTGGAGGAGCATTGCTGTGCTATAATATGCATGTTAGTCTGGCCTACCTTCCCTCCACATGTTTGTTCTTGTCTTCCTGAGAGAACTATTGAGGGAAGATGTTCCTGAAAGATTTTTAGTTTAGTTTCTATTTAAAGCTTGTCTAGGTGCTACTATCAGTTTTATAGGACATATACGCACACATGCACATGTACACACATGTGTATGCATTGTCTGTGATCTACCTTTTCTATTTTTTAATAAAATTATTAAATTAATACTTTTAGCATTGATATTTTCAACAGTAGCAGACTCTTTGGGGGATGCTAGCTTTTGCTCATTAAGCATGTGAAATGTTTTACAAAGCCTCATACCACATGAGTGAAATCTTAGAGGATTTCATCAGAGGTTGTAACTTTTGGTTCCACTGTTGATTTTGCTCCCATGGTTTACTTCAAGATGTTTGGAATTACTTAGAATGATGGAATTAAAACTAATTTTGTCCTGCACTTGTATAGCGTGAAAGACTGTAATGAGAGATGGAACTTTATTAAATTGTTCCTCACTAAAAAATTATATATTATATTTTTTTCTTTGTGAGACTTATAATTTAAAGGTTTATTTGAAGATATGTTGTCATTTCCACCTTTACACTTAGTAGCAAAAATAACCTTGAAGTAGCAAGTTATGTAGGTGTCAAATAAGTCATGCCAGAAGCAGACATTCAGATATATGTACAGCAATAGTCCATATGAACTTATAAATAATTTTTTAAACCTTTTTTTCTTCTCTACAGAATTTTTAATGGTTATTATTAAATATGTTTGGAGCCTCTCCCTCTGTTAATTTAGCTTTGGAAATGGAGGATCTCATTTTCTGAATCATATTCCCTGTCATCAGCAGGAAAAATTCTCCAGAATGTGCTTTTAACATGTGGGATTTTAGAATGCATGAGAGCTGTTTCCCTGGTAACCAGCATGGAAGATGGTTCTGAATCCTACAGAATATGAATGGTGTATCTGAAATAGCTGCTGGGTTTAGAGGGGATGCTTTTTTCAGTTTTTGTTCCCCAACCTCGTCTCCCAGGCCAAATTTGTTTTTTTATACATCTGTGGAAAGATAATTTTTTTTGTTGTTGGTTAGTAAAAAGTGACAGATAACACTTCAAAACATTGCCTGGCACAGATATTAGGAATGCTTGCTTATTGGTAAATGAACAAGAGAAGTGAAAACACATTTTATTTTTGGATTACATCCCTACTGGAAAACAATGACTACTTATGAGTAATAGAGATTAAATCTCCTTTGGTTTTTCCCCAGCTCTTGTCACTGCCTTGTAGTAGTGGGAATGGTCATGGATTTGTTTTCATGTAACTATGTGCATTACATTGTGAAGCTATTTTCAGCATTTATTGTGGTACCTCCACAGAAGCAGTTAACAGAATGGGCACGGTAGTCCTCTAAAAGTTCTGAATTGCCATAAAGATTTTCCTTCCTGACAACTCTTAAAAATTCCCTTTCTGCTGTTTCAGGTCTCCTCTTTTAAATAAACATTCTGAAAAATTTTCTGCCTCTTGTAATAAAAACCCTATGGTTTTGTTATAACCTTATATTATTTCAGTAATTCGGGTTTATTTATTTGAAAGCCATTTTTGTTATATCCAATTTAATTCTGCATATCAAACTCTTACTTGTTTTTTTCTTTCAATGGAACAAGCCTAATACCTACAATACAAACTATTGCACGTCCTGCGTTAAGGTGGTTTGATTGTTCATGTAACATTGAATCTCCTAATGTAATCAATAAATGTTGACATCTTTATTCTCCTAAATATTTCTGACCCTTTCTTCTGTAGAGAGTCAGAAATGTGGCCTGTCAGAGGTTTAAGAGCAGAGGCTTGAGGGTACTGAGTTTTGCAGAGCTGGCAAGGTAAAGCTATAAACATGACCCTTTTCCAGTGGCCATGTCTAACTGGAGAGCAGATTATACTTACCCAGTATTTGGAAGCAGAGGAAAAAAATATGAATGCTTGAAGTGACTGGGGGGAGAATAATTGTATGACATTCATATTTGCATGTCACCTTTTGTCTCTGACCTGGTCAGTAGAATACATATGCTGTATTGTGGCAGTAATGATTCAACACATAATTTCCTGCAATTACAACCACTAAATGTATTCTGAGAAAATGCTTATCAGAAATGTCACTGAGGATTAAAATACAATTTGCCAATTTTGTGGGGAGTATATTTTAAATTTTTTAAGCACAAATATTTTTAAACTTGCTAGTAACAACAGAATCCCAAGAACTTGCTGGTATATATCCATGTTTCAAAGACTCCTTTTCTCCAATACAGCTAGAATGGACAGATGTGATTTATCTTTTCTATTATCTATAGTTTCTGTACTAACTTTTTATTACCTTTTTAGCACCTTTGTTATTCCTAATGTAATAATTATACTGTGTTTTCTAAAGATGCACCAGCTGAGGTTTTAAAAGGTATGTTCCAATTTGTATGTCTGTTTATTTTCCAGCTATTTTAATTAGAAAGATACACAATCCAAGTCTGACTGCTGTTTCATCCTGAATTTCAATTATCTTTAGTTTAATATCTCAGAAGTATGTCTATTTGCTGGAATAGTCCATATCCAAGCTCTTTTTTGAAAGCCCAGCCTCTTAACATGCTTTAAAATGATGCTCTGTCAAGATGTGCTTCAAAACCTAGTTTCATTTTAGCTAATGAACCCTGAAGAGTTTTATGGAAAAGGAGTAACAAAACATGCTGTATTGTGGGATTTGCACAGAGACCCAGTATTCAGAGTTTATGTCAAGAGGCACAGCAAGGCACATAAGGAGTTGCTGGAAGGAAAAATACAAGAGGAAGACTGTGTACTCTTAACATCAGATGGGGAGCACAAAACTTGTAAATCATCTTGTATTCAGGGTTATGAAAGGCCATGGGGTAAAGCAAGGATGGCTCTGGTTTTTACCTATGTATTTCATGCCACTTTGTGAATCATATCAATAGCCCATTTTCTTTTACTATAGGCTGATATAGAGCAGATAACTTGGATATTATATAAAATATTAACCTAGAAATTTTTTTTAAATTAAATTTGTTACATGCAGTGAAGAACAGGAGAACTCAAAAGTATCAACAAGTGGCTCAAGGGTTGGTGCCATTGGCAGAATTTTGGGTTCTGTGATCATGGGGCAACTTTCATGGCACCTGGCCTGCTGGAGCCAGATGGGCTCCATCTCTCTGTGAAAGGCAGAGGGATTTTAGCTCACGAACTGGCAGAACTCATTGAGAGGGCTTTAAACTATGTTTGAAGGGGCAAAGGGATGCAGCTGGGCTGTCTGGAACCAGGCCCAAAGGTGGTAAGCCAGAGTTAGGGACAAATCAGCAGCCCAGATGAGGTGCATGTGCACTAATGCATGCAGCATGGGCAACAAACAAGAAGAGCTGGAGGCCATGCAAGACTCACATAGTTGGAGCACTGCACTGGATGCACAAGCTCTTCAGAAGAGACAGGAAAGGGAGAAGAGGTGGAGAGCTGGCTCTGTATATTAGGGAGTCTCTCAACGCCATGGAAATTGCAACTAATGATGGTAAGCAAGTGCCTATGGGGAAGGGATTAATGGAAGTCCAACAAGGCTGGCATCCTACTGGGAGTCTGTTATAGACCACCCAGCCAGGAAGAAGAGGTGGATAACTTATTCTACAAGCAGCTGAAGGATGTTTCAAGATCACCAACCCTTGTTCTTGTAGGTGACTTTAACCTATCAGACACCTGCTGGGAAATCAGCATAGCAGAGAAGGGGCAATCTAGGAGATTCTTAGATTCTGTGGAAGAGCAACTTCTTGACACAGCTGGTGACTGAGCCCACCAGGGGAGGGACTACACTCAACCTGCTGCTGCAAACAGAGAAGGGCTGGTGGGAGATGTGGTGGCTGGAGGCTTTCTGAGGCATAGTGGTAATGAAATAAAAGTTTTCAGTATTTGGCAAGACAAGAGTGGGCATCAATAGAACTTAAAACACTGGACTTCCAGAGGGAAGATTTTAGCCTATTCAAGAGACTTCTTTGGAGAGTTCCTTGGGAAGCAGTCCTCAAGAACAAAGAAAGGTGGGCGTGCTTCAAAACAGAAATCTTGAAGGCATAGGAGCAGACAGTCCTGATGTGCTGAAAGATGAGCTGATGAGGCAAATGTCCAGCCTGGATGGGCAAGGAGCTTTTGGACGAACTAAGGAAAAAAAGGGGGTATATCACCTTTGAAAGGAGGGTCGGGTAATCTCAGGAAATATTTAAAGAGGTTGCTAGGGCATGTGGAAAGAAATTAGAGACACAAAAGCCAAGTTAGGACTTAAACTGGCAACTTCTGTGAAGGACAATAAAGTACTTTTATAAATACATTAGTGGCAAATGAAGGATAAGGACAACCTCCATTCTCTATTGGATGCAGGTGGGAACTTAGCACCTAAAGATGAAGAAAAGACAGAGGTATTGAACACATTTTTTGCCTCAATTTTCAATAGAAAGACATGTTTTCCTCAGGACAACTGTCTTCCTGAATGGTCCCCCTGTTATCCAGGAGGAGGCAGTCAGAGAACTGCTGAGCCACTTGGATGTTCATAAATCTATGGGATCAGATGGGATCTTTCCTAGGGTGATGAGGGAGCTGGCAGATGAGCTTGTGAAGCTGCCCTCCATCATTTACCAACAGTCCTGGCTCACTGGGGAGGTTCCAGAGGACTGGAAACTGGCCAAGGTGACACCCATTCACAAAATGGGTGGGAAGGAGGATCCTGGTAATTATAGACCAGTCAGCCTAACCTCAGTACCAGGTAAGGTTATGGAACAGTTTATATTGAGTGTCATCATGCAGCACTTACAGAACGGACAGGGTATCCAGACCCAGTCAGGAGGGGTTTAGGAGGGGAAGGTCGTGTTTGACCACAATTTTTTGTGACCAGGTGGATGCAGGAAAGGCTGTGGATGTTGTCTATTTGGGCTTTAGCAAGGCTTTGACACTGTGTCCTACAGCACAGTTCTGGAAAAGCTGCTGGGACAGGAGCACTCTGTGCTGGGTTAGGAACTGGCTGGATGGCCGGGCCAGAGAGTGCTGGTGAGCAGTGCTGCATCCAGCTGGGGCCAGGCACCAGTGGTGTCCCTCAGGGCTCTGTGCTGAGACCAGCTCTGTTCAGTATCTTCAGTGATGATCTGAATGAGGGGATGAGTCCACTATCAGTAAATTTGCAGACACTAAACTGGGAGCATGTGTTGATCAACAAGCATGTTACTGGGAGGTAGGGGTAGGAGGGCTCTGCAAAGGGACCTGGACAGTCTGGATAGATTGGCCAAGTCAAATAAGATGAAGATTAACAAGTCAAAGTGCTGAGTCCTGCATTTTGGCCACAATAACTCCCTGCAACATTACAGGCTGGGGCAGTGTGGCTGGACCATGCCCTGGCAGAAAGGGACCTGGGGGTGCTGGTTGACATCCAACTGGACATGAGCCAGCAGTGTGCCCTGGTGGCCAAGAAGGCCAAGGGCATCCTGGCCTGTGTCACTAATAGTGTGGCCAGCAGGAGCAGGGAGATGGTTCTTCCCCTGTACTTGGGATTGGTGAGGCTGCACCTTGAGTGCTGTGTCCAGATCTGACCCCTCAGTTTGGGAAGGACATTGAGACACTTGAGTGCATCCAGAGCAAGGCAACAAGGCTGGTGAGGGGCTTGGAACACAAACCCTGTGAGGAATGACTGAGAGAGCTGGAGAAAAGGAGACTCAGAGGTGACCTTATCACTCTCTACAACTCCCTGAAAGGTAGCTGTAATCAGGTGTGGGTTGGTCTCTTCTCCCAGGCAACCACTGACTGTGACAGAGAGGTCACAGTCTTAAGCTGTGCCGGGGAAGTTTAGGTTGGATATAAAAAAAATTCTTCACTGAAAGTATGATTGGGCACTGGAATTATCTGCCCAGGGAGGTGGTGGAGTCACCATCCCTGGACATGTTTGAAAAAGCTGGATGTGGCACTCAGTGCTGTGGTTTAGTTGATGAAGAGGTGTTAGGTCATAAGTTAGACTCTATGATCTTAAAGATCTTTTCTGACCTAGTTCTTTCTGTGACTCTGTCAATTCTAGTTTGCATTATAGATGATGATCTCTTCAAACTTGGCTCCATTTGCCTTTGGTGTTTGTGGGGCTTGTGAAAAAAAATCTTCCTTTATAAACTGAAACTGGGGGGGGGTGAGGGCCGGTTTATTTCACAGCATTGTTTCATAATTCTGACAGTCACATAATGTTTTTTTTCTTTAATTTGAGCTACAGGGCACTCCTGTAATGTGATAGGGCTGTTTATTTTGAGTTTTATAAAATTTTGGGCAGAAATTAAATGTAGGTTAGGCAATCTTCCTCTGAAATATAAGGGTTCCACTGGCAATGAAGAAGGTTAATGGTAGGATTTTTTTGATGGGGGTTTTTAAATCTGAATTGTATTTGCATTGTACTTTTGTTGACTTCTGAAAGATGTCATGTCAGAACTGCCTTCCTGAGGGCCATGATGTACATTGTAACATCAGCACTTTACTAAAACAAATTTCTCCCAAACTTTGTTTGGCATATGTTGCATCACAATTTTATCATATTTCATATTTTTTTTCCAGTAAACCAAAACCACCAAAATTAGATATGTAAAAAAGATATGTAAAAAGAACAGCTATATTATCTTCTTTTTTGCATACAAAAATAGAAAATATTACTTATTCCTTGTTTAAAAAACTGCTTCAGACTTCTTCTGATGGTCATGTTCCCTGGAGAGCAAAGCTGTGCCAGCAATGTCCTGGAGAGGGGCTACTAAGCAGGCTTATTATTCAAGAGGCTTGAATAAGGGACTGATGCAGCTTTGAAAGGAAGTCCCCAAAGGATGATGCAACTACAAAAATCAAAGGTCACAGAGCAAGAATTGATGACAGTAATAAATATTTTAATAAAAATGGCAGTGATAGGTAGTGATAGTGATGGTAGCATACTGCACTTTCCTAGGTTACCTGGGTTTTGCTTGCTCTTGCTGGTAATAACAGGAGCCCGGCAGCTGAGTGATTAAAGTGATGGTATAGTCTGCTCAGTACTGGCATACAGTATGATGAGGGGTCAGTCACAACATTTTTTTTACTTTGTTACATCTGAAGACATGACATTCGGAGAAAATCTTCCCTCTTTGTGTTGTACCACCTAGTGGTACAAAGTATAAATTACTGAAGGCTTATTAGTGGGAATACTACTTTACCAGCATTAACTGCTTAGTAGTGAAATTAAGCAAATAGTATAGCTCAGACAGAATGGAGTAAATTTTTAAACTCCAAAAAATTTACAGTGAATTTTTTAAGAGGAAATTATAACAGGTCTTATTTTGCTCTGTACCATCCTCCCATTGGGGAAGAACAAGAAAAGGCTGTCCATGTCCCTCTTATTTTAAAGCTTTGTGGGACAGGAATAGATTAATTCAGCCACATCACACTGATGTTGAATAACAGAAAATATAGATAAATAAAAAGGTATTGTGGGAAAGGGGTTGAGCAACCACAATGAATTTTTCTGTTGAATATTAATTAAATTGGTGAGGATGACTGAAAATTTCAGAAGGATATTGTGAGAGTAAGCAACGAAATAGCAGGTAAAGTTAATTTTAGATAGTATAAAGTAATGCAGATGGGGAATAAATGTATAGCACATGCTCTCCCTCTCTTTCAATTGCTTACAATGCAGATAAGAGAATGATGTCACTTCATAAATCTAAGTTTTGTCAGCACCTTCAGATTTGACATTTTGGTACTTCAAGTATATCTCAGAGGTAAACAGAACTGACAAAACTTCAATATGAGCCTAAGGGACAATCAAGTTTTGGAGTGCTTTCCGCCTGAGAAGTGAAATTACCTGGCTAGAACTCACCAGTAGAGGAAAATACAGCAGAAGGTGAATATGTGTTATCCTTTGTTGACTTTCTTGTGCCCACCATACTTCTCTGTCATCTCCTCTGCCATTATGGCTTAAGACCAGGCAGCAACCAAGCCTCACCCAGCTGCTCACTCACTCCCCTTCATCAGGACGAAAAAGAGAACTAGAAGAGTAGCAGCTGGAAAACTCATGAGTTGAGATAAGGCTAGTTTAATAGGATATAGCAAAAACTGTCCACATAAGCAAAGAAAAACAAGAAATTAATTTACCACTTGTCATGGACAGGCAGGTGTTCAGACATGCCCAGGAATGCAGGGCACAATCAAGCATAACAGTGACTTTGAAATACAAGCACCATCACTTCTACTTCCCTCATCCCTATAGGCTGACCATGATGCCATGCGATCTGGGGTATCTCCTTTGTCACTTGGGGTAACCTGTTCTCCTCCCAAATCCTTTTGCATTCCCAGCCTTCTTGCTGGTGGGGTGGACTGAGGAGCAGAAAAGGCCTTGCCCTGAGTAAACCATGCTCGGCTGTAAGTAAAACCCACCTGAGTTATCCATACTGTTTCCAGCACAAATCAAAAGCTCAGGCCCACAGTAGCTACTGTGAAGAAAATGAACTCCTTCTCAGCCAAAACCAGTACGACTTCTTAACAGGGCTGAGAAAAAAACATGATGAAAAAATTCACAGATCAAGATAAAGACACTTACCCATTACCATTATGGGCAAAAAAGAGTTGGCTTTGCCATTCAAGGGGATACTCTGTAGGAAGCATCAAGACAGAAAAAATGTGTAGAATTTATTAATTTATTAACTGAATCACTATATGAACAAAATACTAACTTTCATTCAAAAAATACACTTGCATATTACTGATATGAATACAAAAATAATTACCAGACTTCTCATTATTTAAATTGGTTTATGTTCTTTTTTTCTAATTATGATTATAGAGAAGAAGGATAAAAACAGGTAAATTAAAATTCTTTTATTTTTTCTCACACAAGAACACAGGGTGTCAACAAAAACAAATTTTGGACTTCATAGACTGGAGGAACTAGGGTTGTTCTGTCACACATGAGAAACTATTTTGGGTGTTAATGAGTCATTTGTAAAACACCATTGAGTCCTCAAGAAGGCAACAGTATCAGAAGCAGCTAATATGATTGAGAATATACTTGATCTTAATACAGATGTGTATATTTTGATGACAATCAGAATCTATTTGAGGGACTCTATTTTGCACTCACTGAATTTCATGTTTGGATTTGGTTTTTTTGTCTTCCTATTAAAAAGACTTAATAAATTATGAAGTTAATTATGAAATTATGCCTATTATGAAGACTTAATAAACAACAAAGTTTTTTTATTCTGAGACCTGAGGACTGAGCTGGATGCATTCCCATAACACACTATTTTGCCAAAATGTTGTTCTTGATGATAGCTGTGCTGGCAATGTCTTCAGATTCTAAAGATTATAATGCTATTTTACATTACATTATTTTACATTGTTGGAGAGAATCAGGATTTTATTGTTGTGGTTCTTTATCAGAGGTAACAAAGCACTAAGTGATAAGAAGGGTTTGGCAAGGCCAGCTACAGTGACATGTAGAAAACAAAATCACTTTTGCTTATACACAGAGAAACCCCTGAGAAACAACATGAAAATAACCAGACCTCACTCCAGCCACTTTGCAGAAGACTACTGCATTTTGATCTTTCATTAGGTACTGAATATAAAGCAAAATACCATTAGTCTTATAATTGTTGTTCACTAATGGATCTTATGCCTGTAATGAAAAACAGTTGTCAACAACAGTAATGAACAATTGTGATTCTGCTGTCATCATGTATTGCATGTGTCCTGTGCCAAGGAAGAAATCACCGTGCATGGTCCCCCACTTCACACCGTGCCTGTCTTTTCCATGGCATGACTTGTTTTATCTGAAATACTTGTTTTCCTATGGCACTTTATCAATTTTGCTTATCTGTTTGCATTTTAATTTTTCTTGTATTTAGGTTTGTGCTTTGACCAGGTCAGGGCCCATGAATTCTCTGGCTGCTGAATATCTGTCTTCAGAGATTTTGTAGAAGAGAACCAATTGTTCTGTGCTGTGTCTCTTCTTCGTGAGTGTAATGTATATGAAAATATGTAACTCTTGTATAGGTAGAATGTCAAAAGGGCTTGTTAACCCTCAAAAATAAAAGTGATTTACAGAAGGTATTGAAAGGGGTTTCTTGTTGCTGTTTTCAGCTGTAGTTATATATTTTCCTCAATAGATGCTGAAGTGAGAGAGTAAGAGGGTTTTTTCTTGGATGAAGTAGTTATGTACTATAGTCATGCTTGACCTTTAACTGAGAAAGCAATTTTTATCCTAATTTCAGGTTGTATGTTCTTTGGGATATATTTTCTAGACCTCAATTTGATGAAGATGGCATAGCATGTTTTGGGTACATTTTAGGTGAAAATCCTGCAGATGTTTAGGAATCTTATGGTTCATAAATAATATAAGGCATCATTACAGTACCGTCTAAACTCTACAGTTCTGGAAGGACAGTTTGGTTGCAATTTTTTCCCTTTTTTTTTTTTTTTTTTTTTTTTTTTTGTCTGTTTGCATTTGATTGATTGTTTGTTTAATTGTTATAGCCACTCTAAATTTCCTGCTAGAAATTAACTCATTGAGGGATTGGGGTGGAGGAATTATTATTAATATTTTATATATCACATTTTTTTCAGTATCATAGAATAGTAAATTGAGTGGTTGGTTGAATAGCCCTTTACAGTACAACATATTTTAGAGTCTGAGAATAGTGTTTTTCTGTGACAGCTTGTATTAACTACTTTTATAAACACTTCTTGTGATA
Organism: Lonchura striata; assembly: GCF_050655825.1. Taxonomy (NCBI): domain Eukaryota; kingdom Metazoa; phylum Chordata; class Aves; order Passeriformes; family Estrildidae; genus Lonchura; species Lonchura striata. The sequence continues at coordinate 63,469,362 of NC_140740.1, forward strand.
ATACAGATTTCTAAAAAGCAAGCTGAAAGTTAATGGGTTCTTTGAGAAACAGCACTTGAGTAACTGTGACTACTAATATAATAAATGAAAGATGAGCTGTACAAGTGAGTCACAGAGAAATGAAAAATCATTTGATAGCAAGTTATTGACAAGTGAAGTAGTGAAAGCCCTCTTTCACTCTACAGGAGTTTTTTGATCAAAGTCAAATTATAGGAAATTAAATATCAAACATAAGTAGACAAAAAACAGTTGATGATGGAGAAAGGGAGATTATACCATTCTGCTTGTATATATCAATCTTAAAAGGATAATTTTAAGATATATTCCTGGTTGTTTGTTTCTGCCAGCCAGTCATAGCTTGTTGAATTATGTTAGTTTTGCTGTTGCTACTCATACTAGAGATGCAACAGAGATTTTAAAATACTAGTTCAGCAAAACTTTTCCCTCATCTTCCAAACTAAAGATAGCTGATATTGCAGGAAAATCACTCTTTCCACTCTCCAATTTAGGTGAAATTAGAAATTTCAATTTACTTACATTGAAGAAAATAAAACTAAAATTCTGAATGTGTACATTTAGCCAACTATGAAGACCTTTTTACATAGCTGGCTTGTATGGGGATCATAGAAAAGGAATCAGTCCTGTTGTTGTGGTTTGGTTTGGTTTATAAATGCACATGTGAGATGATAGGGCATAAGTCTGCAATTAACAATTCTTTTCAGCAGTCTGAACAATTGATTTTTTCCTAGGGAGAAAAACAGAATACTGTGAAAAATGCATATCTCCAAAATGTTTCTTACTTTCAGTAAATGATAATCTAGTGTCCTTTAGTCTTGCAAAGTTGCCCCAGCATGACTATGTCAGCAGAATTATTTTTTTTTTTTAATAAAGCACTACAATGCCTAATTAATTTTATGGGATAGGTAAATAGCTTATGTCAGAAAAGGGGAATGTAATTTTGGGAAACTATATAACATAGTTATTTCTTCTCTTAATTATTTTAAACCTTAGAAGAGAAACCATTTCTTATAGCAGATGCTTTATTTTAAAAGTAATCTGATGGCAATAATTTTATTTTATGCTTTTAAAAGCATTTTTATTTGCAATTAAATTTAGCAAAAAGATACGTTACTCTTTAAACTGATTTTTATTGGGCTGGCATTAATTCAGGTGATAAAGGGATGGAATTTATGGATCATCTAGATGTATTTTAGAAGTTTGTTTTCTAGAGATTCTAATTCAAAGCATTTCAAAATACATTATATCCTGCTTCATAATAAGCATGTTTAGTTATGGGCCAATGCACAAAGTGTGGGTCTAGGCACTCCTAAACATAGGCTTCCTTGATTTTCCAAGGAAATGAAACTTAGGTGAATGACTAATTATATCTGTCTTTGGACCTGTTGTTTGATGTTAGCTGATCTCCACAAAGAGGTTGAAGGTAGAAACCTGAAATTCTTCACTTCAAGGAATTTAGTCCTCCTGGATGGTTAGAAATAGAGAAAGGAGAAAACTACTCAAAGTAACACAATTGCAATAAAAGCAAAGAGTCAGCAGAGGATAGGCTCTTTTCAAAGCACCAGAAGAAGGAGCTGTGTTCTTTTAGTCACAAAATGTGACTGAGCATGTATCCTTAGAGATTTGGACACACATCAGAACTTCTGCTTCCTTCCAGGAAGGGCATAGTTTTTCTTGTTCTTTTTTGTTTTATGAGCTCTTATTTTGAGAGCGAATATTGGCCTCCTTCCAGAGCAAAGTGATTCAGTATCCACTTTTGTGCTTCTATACATGACCAAGTATAAGATGCAATACAAGGGAGTTAATTGGACTCTACATGGAAGTCAGGAAGGCAATTTTGTACTTCTTAAATGGCAGCCTTCCCTGCCACACAAGCAATATGCACGTGCTCAGCTGGGACATGTTTGCTGGTATTAGAATATGTGGGATTTGTTGAGGATGTATTTGGAGTATTTTTTTGCTGATTTTTTTTTTTTTTTTTTATGGTCCTATTCATCAAAATTCCTTATTGTATTTTAAAATTAGCAGACTCTTAATTCCAGTAGTGGCACTGCTTCAAATGGTGAAGTTTTTTTCTGGCATGTCATAGTAAAATTGTGTGTTTATAAGACATAATACTAGTTACTAATTATTATTAAGAGACCTGTAGGAGTCTCTACAGTTTTGTAAATACATGGACCATTTTCTTTTAGACTTCAAGTTTCCCTACTATGCCATGATGTTGACAAGACTGAGTACTGGGATCTATTTCAATTTGTTGCTGCCAGTACTGGAGAGGTTGTTTGTGTCATTGTTTGCATTACTCCACTGAATTTAAATAAATGTGACTGGCTGGGTTTAGAGTTGCTTTTTACTTCTTCTTTGGTAAATTCAGAGTAATGGGCTGCTGGCAGTCCTCCTTCCTAGACAGTTTTTAAACACACACAGATGCCAAAGCAATGGTAACATGGTTTTTCTCATTTTCTTAGCATCTAAGTTCCAGCTACCCACTTACTGGTTTTCTAGTGGAATTGCTGAATTAATTTATTCTTCAAAACAGGTGACTGTTGGTTAGCAATCTGCAGGCATCTCTCTACCTTGTAAAATCTCAGAACTACCAAAAATGTAATAGAGTTTTCCTCCTAATGTACAGATTAATTCCAAGACACAATTATGCTGTCTTTATGTTATTTTGTTTGAGGGGTCAGGCTGTTTTGCTTTGTTTTGTGGAGTTTTTTGGTTATTTGTGTTTTCTACTACTCTTTCAGTAAAAAATTATGTTACATACATTTTTATTTTGCTTTGGTTCTTTTGCACTAGGGGAGATTATTTCATTTACACAGAGCTAAACCTTAAAGTTATTTCAACTAATTATAACTGACTTTTGGATGCTTCTGGGAAAAAATAACATAAAAAATGGCAACTGGAACAATATCACAAGTGGAAGAGCAGACAGGAGAAAAAAGTTGGTCTTAAAAAAGTGTATACTTCTATGGTTTCTCACAGAAAAATGGAAGATGAGAGAACAACTGTATATATATATATATATATATATATTGGATTTTAAAGGAAGTTTGAGCTGAACTGGCTTGTTTGAGTCTCTAAACTGAGTTATATTTGTGATAGTGGTGATTTTAATTTCTTACATGTCCATGTCTTTGAGGTAGGTTTATAATTCATTTTTTGTAAGGGGCATATTTTCTAAAAAAATATTATGAAGGGTACCCATACTTTAGACTGGGCTGTTTTTAAGAAAAGTGAATACTGATGAATACTGAGTCAATGGGGGGAAATTTGGGGGTTTTTTTTCTGGGCAATATCACCTATGTATTCATAAATACAAACATTTGAGCAGAGGTACTGAGGTACTCTGAGGTACTCCTTAGAACTGATACTTTGTTAGACTTTCTCCACAAAAAGTCGTATTTGTATCTCTTGGGTATAGTTATATATTTTTTTCTTTATATGGCCTTTCATCTAAAATATTCTGATCTTATACTTGCTATTCCTATGTAGCCTTTAACATAAAACTCAAAGTTACACAGGCACGCAGCACATAGTAAAAAGGCTTGGGTTTAGTGCATTAGGAATGATTGGGAGGAAGCCCTTCAGCCAGAAGTGGATTTATTGCAAATTGTTTTCCTCTTACTTTGCCATGTATAAATATTAGTGGCGTAAATAGTACATATAGATAAGATGTGATCTGGTAATGAAAAGGAAGGACAGTAGTGATGGGAAAAATCATTAATGATTCTGAGCTTGCAAGTGAGGATTCCAGACCTAGTGCTGTACTTGGAAGTGAAGGATTGCATATAAGGGTTCACACTAGAAGGATATATGCAAGTGGTGAATATTTTCTGGCTTGTCAGAACAGACTTCAATGTACTGCAGACCAAATATCCTTTGTCTTCCCCATGCTCCTTTATTTGTAATAAGTGAATAATATAATTGCATTTCTGCCTTTGTGGCTGCATAAACATTATTGGCAAAGGGAAGCTTGAAAAACAAGTATCCTAAGGGTGCAGAAGATGGAACAGAGTCCAGTTATTCTCTGAGCTGTGGCTTGAGGAGATTCAAAGTGTCAAAACTTTGCTATAGAGACTAAAATAAAATTGCTGTACAGAGACAGTTTTGTCTGAATATATTTTTTGACCCAATTCCTCTATCAGAACCTGATGCTTCTGCATAGGATCTGGATGGAAGCATATGCCCCTGGCTTTGTTGCCTGGGTTCAATCTGGCAAATTTGCATCTGTAGTCATCACAACAAAATCAACCAGAGTACATCTCTCAGAGACCTTCCTTGGCAGAATAAGGGAAAAAAAATCTCAATCAGAAGGCAAGAAAAAAATTGTCTTTTAAAATGTTGGATTCATCAAAGGTTCTAAGAAAATAAAGTTTAAAACAACAAAAGACAAAAGTCTGTGTTTTTAGATTTGGCATGAGGAGCCAGAGGTTGAATCATCCTGAGAGGAAGATACTTGAAAATGTGTGTTGCAGCTGGAGAGTTTTGATACCTGCACACAATTGGTTGTATGAAACACATGTTCTCTGCATGAAAGCCATATTACTGCTATTGCTGACAACTTTTTCCAGTTCATTAGCTTTCTTGTATAGTCATGCCTGCATAATCTGTCTTTAAGATAGAAATGAGTGAATGAGTACAGCTGAAAAATCTTTATTCTTAGAAGAGAAACATACTATTTTACAGACATTTACAGTAATATGTGAATAATACCTTGCAATGGAAGATCTGAGGATTTTATTTTAATGGAAAGCTTAATGGGTATTTCTCTAAAGGAAAATTGGCAAACTTCTATTTTGCGACAATTAAATCCCTTAGTGAACAAGAAACAAAGAAATTAATTGCATATGAAAAGACTGATTAGTAGCAACTCAGCCAGAATCATTTATATTAGCATCTGCTGTCATGTTAGAAATGAAAAGGCCACATCAGAAAGAGAACCAGCTGGAAAGCTCCTCTAGGTGCTCTTTCCTTAGTGCTAGAGCCTGTGACACATGTTATGGATTTATGATCTACCACCAAATTATCATTTGAAGAAAATTCTCAACAATGAAGAAGTGGTTTTAGTGTTAGTCTATTTCCAACCAAATGCCATGGTTCCATTTTTACATTCCTTCTTTTCCACTCCTGTGTGTGTATTAATACAGGATGCATACTATTCTTTTCATTGACTTTATTTAGATATTCTTGCAATGTGTGAAGTAACTCTAAAGGCCATTATATTGATGTTGATCAGCAAATCTAAGCATCTTTCTTGGAAGGACGTAGAGCATTTTCCAGGGCAGAAAGTGCAGCTCTCATACTGGATTTTTCTTTGCATTCTGTGGGTTTTTTTTTGTTTTGTTTGGGTCTTTTTTATTTGGTTTGTTTTCTTTTGGTTTTGTTTGTGATAGGGTACCTCTGTGTGGATTATTTTGTTAGTTTGTTTGGTTTTGTTTGGTTGTTTGTTTTGGGGTTTTTTTGCAAGCCATTTACAAACCTTGTTTGACTGGGAGATTAATTCAGAGGCATGGAGACATGCCTGCTTGCTGCCTAAAGGCCACACTGCCAACACAGCAAGGAAGTCCCTCTACTCTAGCAGTGATTATGGTGTTATATATTTGCAAGGGCTGGCCTACTCTGAGTATGTGTTGTGGTCAGTAGCTGTAAAGTAGAGCCTACAAAGGCCCTGTTTGCTTGCAAAAAATATAGATGTCAATGGCTTTGACATTTACAGCCGTATTTATCTAGTCATCTATAGATCAGCAAGAATAGAGTAAGTTAAGGAAAGATGGAATTCGGTGTGCAAACCTTATTCACTGTGCTTCAACAAATTATAATGGTAGCATTCACTGGTGAATATTGGCTTTGAGGAGAATGTGTGGTAGACCTGTGGGGAAAAATCCTGCAGAGCTCAGAGCAGCAGGTTATCACAGGAAAAAGGAGCTTCAACAAAATTTTTTATCCTTTAAACAAAAGAGCTTCCTTTCTGTCTCTTGATTCTTTGATAATTTGCACTGGTATAGGATACATTCTATCTGGATGCAAGACACCGTGAATAAATCCTGAATTAATTTTTTCAATTAATTTTGTACCGTGAAAAACTGTATTTATTAGAAGAAAAAAGAAATAGTATGTAATACACACAAAATTCAATTAATGTGACATTAAAGAGTGTATCTCACGGTTTTCAAGTATTTATATAATGCTATTTAAAAACTGATGGGAAAAGTGGACTAATTTGCCCTTAGACTAGAGTGTATAACAAATTTAATTGGAGCAACAGAATAAATTAAAGATAGGTAATTCACATCAAAGAGGAAAAAGATCACATCATAAAACCATACAATCACAAAACAGCTTATGTTGGAAGCTGTGTTAAAGTTTAGCATCTAGTTCCACCCTCCTTGTCATGGAGTGGCCTCCCTGCCACCCGCTGTAGCAGGCTGCCCAGGGCCCCATCCAACCTGACCTTGGAAGAGGATGTGAAAGCTGTAATAACAAGGCCTTCAGGAACTGGCTTCAGATCAGATTTTGTCTTACTACTTTGAATACAAATATGCTACTTTGAATAGGTTTGGTAAAACAAAACTTCTAGTCTTATACTAGAAATTTGAAATAAAAATCATTTTTATTTGGGAAGTAAAATAGTTTTGGTGGGGTTTTTTTCCATTTGGTTAGTTTGTTTCTTAACTAAACAGGTCTGTCCCTCTGAATTCCTCCCTCAATTTTGTTGTATCTTAGAACATAAGTATATCTGAGTGACAAGTGTATTATTCTGAAGGAAGACAGTATTATTTACGGAGAAATTTCTGAAGCTGAGACTTAATGATAGGCACTACAGTAAAAACCAAGGTAGTCGTATGTTTTATGGCTGGTATGTTTCTCTCCTGCTCTGTTTTTGTATGAGTTAGTGCTGCTGCTATTTCTTCTTTTATTCTTCTATCTCTTAGTCACTGAAAAAAAATTAAGGAAGTCTGAAATCTGTAATACCTTAGAGAATTTTTGTATTTTGCAAATTTCCGAATAAGTTGCCTAAGACACCTTGTGTGAAAATTCTTGGAAACTGACAAGGACTCTTTTAAAACAGAAATCTAAAGTGTAAGTGTCCAAAGAAAAAAGAACTGTGTGTATTGTCAAGACTTTCCTGGGAGAGGAGCTCAAGTAGTATTAACCATTATGGCATTATTAGTGGAAGAGAACAGATACAAACTTCACACTCACACTACTTATTCATCCACATTGTTGCAGTAGTAACACCCTGACCTTCTTGCAAGCCTTCTGCCACACCTGCTAGAGGGCAGCTACCCTGTCAGAATTCCACATAAACACTTGTACTGGCACACCAGTGTCTGAGGTATTTCAGCACTTTATTTATCTGCTCATCATTTGCACTACAGTGAGTTCAACCTGTGCTCTGGGGGAAAATAAATAAAAACAATAAAACAAAAAACCCAAACAAACAAAAAACCAAACCAAACCAAACAAACCCCCCCCCTCCCCCCCCCCCCCCCACATTTATAGGATAAGCAGATAAGCAGTTGATGGCTAATGGAATTAAAGAAAATAGAGGTGATTTTCTTTACCGTGGGTGACCTCCACAGATCTCTTCCAACCTCATCCATTCTGTAACTCTGTGACCTCTACAGGGATGGTGATAGACCACAGAGAGGTCACAGTCCTTGGGGCAGTGTGGAAAGATATAGTCTGGGAGGTAGACAGTGGGGGAAAAAAAGGCCCATAGGAGAGCTACAGCTTTGTTGAGTTTTTGAGCAGATATCTGAGAGGTCTTTTTGGTATTGGAAGTCTACCTTCTCCATAGCTGTGAGCCATGAGATCATGGGGCCTGTGTTAGTAAAGACCACAGCAAAGCTAGGAATATCTAGCATTGAGTTTGTTAGTCTGAAAGAGACTTGACAAGAGATTTACCAAAACACTAGGATTTTCCCTTCCTTCCTTTCATTTCTTTTCCATCTACTTAAAGGGACAATTTTTGTCTGATGATCAGAAGCAAGGTAATTCTTGGCTACAGATGCTATGATGTTACAAAAAGAAAATTATGAAAGCTAAAAAGCTTCTTTCTGCTTTACCTGTAGAAGAATAAAATTGATTATAAGTAGAAAGACTAGAGTGACAAGATTCTTTATTTTCTTTTTTCCCCCCAAATCACAGTAGAGCAACTTAGGGTTTTTTCAATGATAACACCTTTGACCACTGGATATATTACAGCATTCTTGGGATAAGGGATTAAAAAGCAGTTGGGCAACCAAAATATAAAGCCATATGAGGCTCAAACGGAACAGGGACAAATAGTGAGCTGGAAAGTGGAGTAGAAACTCTAAAAGTAAGTAAAACTTAGTATTGTATGTGTATTTTATTCCTAATTGTCCGCTGTTAAAATCATGTTTATTTCCTTTTCACAGAATCCAAAAATATTGTGAGTTGGAAGGGACTCACCAGGATCACTGAGTCCAATTCTTAAGTGAATGGTCAGTAAAGGCATCAAACCCACAACCTTGGCGTTGTTACCACCATGCTTTGATGCTGGATATATGCTTGTAATTTCTCTGCCCAGCTGGCTTCTGCTCTGTGTTCCTGTTAGCAACAAATCAAATTAATTAAATGGAACATAACACACATTACCCTGAATTTCAAGACATAACATTTCTTAGAAGTCTCTCAAAAGCTGACAGCTATTCTTTTGTTATACCATGTCATTAAGTTCCAAGATTGCCTGGCACAAAACTGCATTATAGATCAGCATAAGGACTGGAGAGATGTTGCTGCAAGTTTCTAGTCTAATTTCCCATACAACACAGACCATAGAACTTCCTTTCATCCCAGCTTGTCTGTTTTTCCAAAAGCTCCAATTAAAAATAAAATGAGAGTCACTATAATAGTAAATTAATTTCAGCTCCCAGTAAAGTATTCCAGTGATAGGTTATTCTCATAGGGATGGGTGGAAACTTTGCCTTGTTCTGTTCCATGCCAAGGTTCCACTTTTGACGTGTGGAAATTGTTACATATTTGTTTGTTATCTTGCAAAGTCATCTGTTACTTTCTGTACTACACTTTGTGCGATTAAGTTACTCATGATTATTCTCTTTGATCCCTTAAAAATTTCAGTTCTCATGAAGACATACATTAGGCATGGCTCCAGTCCTTTAAAAAGAATCAGTTCCAAGTTTCTTCATGGTGGAGGATAAAAATCAAGAGGCAGACTGGCTAAGCTAGCTTTTTCCCAATTTTCATTGGCAACACCAAACTGGGCCTGGCTCCACCGTCTTGACACCCTCCCTTCAGATACTCACAGACATGGATGAGGTCCCCTCTCAGTCATCTCTGCTCAAGGCTGAGCAGGTCCAGCTCCCTCAGCCTTTCCTGCCAAGAGAGATGCTCCTGTCCCTCCATCATCTTTGTCACCCTCTGCTGGACCAGCTCCAGCAGCTCTGTGTCTCCCTTGTCCTCAGGAGCCCAGAAGTGGACACAGCACTCCAGAGGTGCCTCACCAGGGCTGAGCAGAGGCCCAGGATCACCTCCCCCAGCCTGCTGGCACTGCTCTTCCCAATGCACCCCAGGACACCATTGGCCTTCTCGGCCACCAGGACACACTGCTGGCTCACGGACAGCTTGCTGTCCACCAGGAACCCCAGGTCCTTCTCCTCGGAGCTGCTTTCCAGCAGATCAGCCCAGCCTGTGCTGGTGCCTGGGGCTCTTCCTCCCCAAGCGCAGGACCTGCATTTGCCTTTGCTGAATCTCAGCAGTTCTTCCCTGCCCATCTCTGCAGCTGTCGAGGCCCTTCTGAAGGGCTGCACGGCCCCCTGGGCTGTCGGCCGCTGCTCCAGCTTTTTACAAAAAAAAATTTTATCTGAGGCAGGTTGTGTAAGCCCCATTTATTAGAAGGCAGTGGATTTTTCTATTTTACTACTACTACAGCTCTCAGTTGAAAAGTTTTATAATGGTGTCTTCTCATTCTTAAAGCAAAATTGAATTACTGATAAGTAATAAATGAACCATGAAACACAGCCATTTGTCTAGCAAAATTCTTTAGAAGGCATTTTTATGGCATTTTCATTTTTATGACATGCATTTTATAAAATCAAATTTCATTTTTAGCAGCGTTTAGCATTTTTTAGTTTTAATATCTAAGGTAGTAGAGGCAAATAGGATAAAAAGAGGGTCTGGAGTATAGACATCAAAACTTACAGATGCAGAGTATTCATAGATTGAAAATAAAATCATATACTCTGAAAATATTGATCAACATGGTATTCTGCTATTCAAGTATGGTACTGTTCTCATAAATGGAAACAACTTTTTGGTTTAAAACTGTATGTCATTAATTTTGATGACATATGTAATAAGTTGTTTCAAAAGAAAAAGAGTATCATACAGTACTATGTAAATAAAGTTTTTTAAGCGATAAATTGTAAATAATGACCTCTATTACAAGCAATATTTTATTCACATTATTATGCAAAACCAAAGAGGTTAAGTTTACTATGTGAACTCAGAGAGCAGCATAGAAAACACAAAGAGTTCTCATGTATGTTCCTTGAAAAATGTTTTTTAACCAGTTTATGGAAAGGTTTGCAGCACCAGAATACAGGCCCTTTTCTTTCACAGAGCTGAGTCAACAAAATTAGAAGACCCACACCCAGTATTTGCAATGCCTTTTACAAAACTAATTTGCATGACAAATAAATATTCATTCACCCTGGATCTCCTGTCCCGGAGTGTTGGAAAAATATGCCAATAGAAATACATCAGAACTTACAAGCTAAAATTTTGGGGTTTGGTTCTTCCATTTGTTTTTTATCACTTTAAAATATCTGTTATTTACATGGTAGAGGCAAATGGGTTTTCTTACATTCCTTGTTGACATAATTCAGTACTAAACCGGGCAGGCATTTAAGATGCATCTTCTGTCTTGACGTATCAGTCATGTCAGGGCAATCCCAAGTACAAACACAGGCTGCGAGGTGAATTAATGGAGAGCAGCCCTGGGGAGAAGGACTTGGGGGTGCTGTGGGTGAGAGGCTGGACATGACCCGGCCATGGCACTCACAGCCCAGAAAGCCAAACGTGTCCTGGGCTGCATCCAGAGCAGTGTGGGCAGCAGGGCCAGGGAGGGGATTCTGCCCCTCTGCTCTGCTCTACTGAGACCCACCTGCAGGGCTGCATCAGCTCTGGGGTGCCCTACAAAAGAAAGTCTTCAACCTCTTAATCAGAGGGCCAGGAAGATGAATCAAGGGTGGGAGCAGATCTCCTCAGAAGACAGGCTGAGACACTTGCAGCTGGTCAGCCTGGAGAAGGCTCAAGGGAGACATGAGAGCACTACCTAAAGAGTCCCTACAGGAAAACTGGACAAAGACCTCTGGCAATGTCACACAGTGATAGGACAAGGGGGAAAGGCTTCAAACTGAAAAAAGGTAGGTTCATATTTTATATTTAAATTTTAGGAAGAAATTCTTTACTGTAAACATGGTAAGGCATGCCATGGCACAGGTTGCCCAAGGAATCTGTGAATGCCCCATTCCTGGCAGTGTTCAAGACAAGGTTGGATGAGACTCTGAGCAACTTGGTCTGGTGGAAGGTGTCCTTGCTTATCACAGGGAAGCTGGAAGCAAGTCATATTTAAGGTCCCTTCCAATGCAGGTTATTGCATGCTTCTATGTTTCTATGGTTCTGTGATTCTGTGTTTTGTCTAGAGGTTGTCACTACTTAGCGAGCCAATGGCAGTGTATATTTTTTCTTTCCTTTTGTCTTTCAGTAGTGAAAACCAAAATGCAGAGTGGTCTGCTTCCCCATATTTCAACACATGAGATAAAAGACTTTTGTGTCTGTGGATTTAAAGACGCTCAGAGTAATGAAGAGAAATTAAGGAAATGGCTGTCATGAAAATGTGAAATTAACTTCTTAAGTAAAATTCTTTGGATCTATTCAGTACTTAAACTGATAAATAAGTGAATTAAACAGAAGCTGATAATGCAAGATCTTCAGAACTTGAGGAAAGGTGTTTTAACAGAGGTCTAGCAAAGGATTCTCCTTATGCCAGTTTGAGAATACAGAGATATTTTTGAATATAGAAAAATAATGACATTTGTGTTTTACATTCATTATCACTTTCTTTTCTTCTGAGTACTGAAACAAGTTATCTGATGCCCTACTTAGGTTGAAGGTGAAAGGAGAAATTATTTCTGACTTGTATGTATCTGAAGCCATATTTACTTAGGCCATGCTGTGAGGTGTCTGAAGTGTGTTGAGAATGTAGTCTCTCAGGGCAGGGTTATGCTATATTTGGCAGCATTCACTTTCTGTACAACATGATATACCCTTACAATCCTACATAAGATAACATCCAAGGAATCACTTAGCAAGGAAATTAGATAGCTGAGTAGCTTGGCACAATGGGAAAGCATCCACTTTCAAGGACATTGTCCTTAAAACCAGTCCTTATTAACACATGAACATCAAAAAACTTGGAGTTCATTTTAGCTAAGATAGCAATGGCAACTAAACTAATTATGTCTACAGATACAAATTGGAAATATGGCAAAGCAGATTGTTAGATATTGTTAGATATGTGGTATTTTCTGTATTCAAACCATTTTAGAAATTCAAGTCATTAATTACTTCACAGCGACAGAAGACTTTATATTCGAAAAGAAGATGGTGAAAGTTTGGAAGAATCAGTCTAATATGCAGTGCAGTATAACAGTTAACACTCAAGTGTGAAATGTTAAAGATAATCTCATAAACTAAGATATATTTTGGGGAATCATCTAGCATCTATTCAGATTATTGTCAGTTGAGGCCTAAATATTCTTGAAGATGCATTTTCCCTTATCTTTGTACACTGAATTAACAGAAGTATTTAATACCTGGTGTCCAGGCATGCTACTGAACAGGACACGGACACTTGCAATAGAAGTTGCTGAGAAGGCTGAGATACTGAATGCCCTTTTTTGCATCAGTCTTCACTGGTCAGCCCACAGGTACCCCTGACTGTAGAAAGCAGGGGAAAATTCTCATGGTTCCTACTTGATGAAGCTCTTATGCATCTTAATGCATACACATCAAAAACAATGTCCATAATCCAAAACCTTCCCTGCAACAACTTTGTATAGTGTAAGTACACCAGTAAGGGTGCAAGAGGGTAAATTCTTGAGATGTGGTGTGACCTGTGAAATACCTTTGAAATGTCCATCTCTATTATAAAAAGAATGCCAAAAACATTGCAGAAAGTGTTAGGTAAATGTTATGTTGTTTTACAGTATTGGGTGATAATGAAGATGCAGTATTGTGTCCTGAAATGAATCAGTGGAGCTGTATAACATTTGCCTCTTTTTCTCTTGTGGTATGTTGCAAAAATTAGGGTGGCCAGAAATTTAATTTTCTCCAGATGCTCTTAACATGAAGTCTCCAAAGATAATGTGTATTTCTTGTGATTTTCAATTTTGATGTTGGTAAGTGTCTTAAAAATGAGACAATATGTGATTTGTTTAAAGGGTATGAAAATTCAGTTTCATTCATTTTTTAAGCACTTCTAGAAAACAAAGATAGAAAAAAAATTCCTTTATTTTTTATGTCATATGGCTTCTGATGGCTAGTGATTGCATGTATTTTCTTTATTCAGATCAGGATTTCTTGTGTCAGAAGTAATGAAGACAGAAGGAAAGATCATCAGGAAAGGGAAACTCTGTGTAGAGACCAAATGAGACAGTTTCATTTCAGGAAAGAAATTAGTTTTCAAGAAGGGCTCATTTTATTGTCACTCTTAGTCTTCAAGAGGTGCAGAGACAAAGCTCTTCCTTTGTCTAGAGCTGTTTGAGAAGAGATAACCAATAGCTCTTGGTTTCCTATGTACATTTTCTTTCTATAATACAATCCTAGGAAAAAGATACATTTATCTTTCAACTTGCTCCTGGTTCCATGATAAAGTCTGTATCACTTGAATGTTGTTTCCAACTGCTTGTAATGCAGACCCTCTATACAGTAATTTAAGAAGCTGGAGATAGAATGCAGGAATCAATTCCTAAAATTTTGATGTAAATATCTGAAATTGTTATTTGCAATTATTGACTGCATAAACTCCTTTTCACAATGTATTCTCATTCTCTACAGTTGAAGAATTTTCTGTTTCAAATAGATTGAGATACTTGCTGACAGAACTACAGAAATAATTGAGAGGAAATTAATTTTGCAGTATCTATGTTTATTCCTCCAAAAATTTGATGTATTAATAGGTGGAAAGTTCTGTGGTTTTGACAGAAGAGACGAAACCTAGTGGACTTGCACCAAACTAACTGTAGAAGTTAGACATCGACATTCTCACCCACATGCTTGTCCTTTTCTATTTTTTTCTTTTCTTCGTGTGTGTATGTGTGTATGCATGGCTTCAACTGGTCAGAGAACCTCCTTATGACTTCAGTAGCTGTTACTTATATAATAATCACATATTTAAAAGCTTTTTAATGTCATTTTTGTCCTGCATCAGCTAGTTTCCATTACGAAATACACCCAGAAGTATGAAATTTTGTACAAGCTCTGTCCAACTATTTGTTTTTTCTGACTAATAGTTGAATTTGTTGCCTTGCCAGAAAATTGTTCTTTTTCATCTTAATGCTTGCATTTTGATTTATTTTTCTTTCCTGAGTCTGAATTCACTAATTGAATCTCTTCCTCAGCCTAGAAAATTTCCATGTAGTGTGTATTAGCTGGAGTCCCCCCTTCTCCCACTTGAAAAGTTTGTTCTGCACACAGGGCTGTACATGCAGGCTTTTGGATCTGTGAACCTTGTTGCTTTCAAGGAAGGAAATCAAGGCATGGACAAATTTCCTATTCTTACCCAGCTGCATTTTTGTGGTTTGTTTCAATTTGATATGAATGTTATTTAATCAAACCTTTTTTTAAACTCCCTGAATTTGCTTCCTTCCTTTCAGGAATCTACACATATTGTAACTTCAGAGACCTATTAATGTTTTTCCTGATTCACTGTGAATCTGAAAGAATTCCATTACAGTCAGTAGTGGGATACATGTACAAACCGAGTCAGAAAACACACTGGTAAATTTCTTCCTGATTTGAACACATATTTATATTGTTACTTGGAATATTATTACATGGAAACATGTTTTCTTCATAGAATTTTTCTTTCATTGACTGTGACTAAGTAAAATAAGGCTTTTCTATTGTTATGTAAGGCTGGAATAAATTTAATAGGCATTAAGTCTGGTTTCTTAAGCAAGAAATATTCTGTGATCACACTGTGCATGGCTGCCTTTCTTCACTCCTTGTAGGTTTTAAACCCATTGAGATGTGTCAGCCAAAGTTACAGAGGAGAGAGATGTCAAAGGTAATTAAGTTCTGGCAGGTTTTGTGATAAAATTATTGCAAGTGTATTGGTGAAGTAAAAGGAGGTGACAAGAAAGTATTGAACAAAAGAGACATATTTTATTAGTTTTTGTGTGCCTAGACCTATTCCTCTGATTTAACTTTTGAAAAAATTATAGACATTAATTCATACCTTCACTAAACTTGGTTGCATTTTTTCATAGTATAAAGTGAGAAAACCAGAATTTATATAGAAGATTACCTGGATTAAATTCTATAACTAAAAATCAGTCTGCATTCCAGGGTTAGATAATTAGAATAATTTATTCAGGAAAAGAGACAGTTTCTGTTATAGATATATGTTGGAAAGGATGGATAAATATAATTGCCTGGCAGAAGATTCACAATAGTACAGCCAGGATGAAAACAATCCCCCCTGCTGGCTGGACAATGCCCTTACCTACAGATAAGTCCAAAAGTCAAAGGGACTGTTCTATCTCAACCCCCAAAATGTATGGTTCATCCCACACCTGTAACCCTCCCCTGAAGCATCAAGTGCCTGTGACCCCACTGGCCCAAGCCTTGTTCCAGCCCACCTTGAAGCCCCCTGAAAAGGGGGCTTTGAGGGGCCGGATGGCCTCTTGGATCTTCCCCCCTCTTAGAACTTCCACCCTCTCCTGGAGCATCCTCTCTACCCCTTGTCACTCCCTTCCCCATCCCCTCAGGCCTCACCACGTGCTCCAAGGAAGACCTTTCACCATCCCTAATAAACCTGACATCCCAAGAGCAGCCTGCAGAGATCTCTCGTCTCCCTTCATCTAAGCTGCCCTGGAGCCCAGCGTTCCCTACAGATATATATTATTATGTTTTAAGGGCATGAAAATTCAGTTTCATTAGTTTTTTAAGCACTTCTAGAAAACAAAGATAGAAAAATAATCCCTGTAATTTTTAATGTCCGTTGACTTAACAATGTTATGTTACTGCATTGCTTACTATATATAGTTATTCCTATGCTGTTATTTTTTGCTAGGTTTTGAAACAACATGGATTGAAATCTGTATTACTGCTGAAATTTGCTAGGGCCAGTCTAACTAAAAAAAAGTAAGAATAAGGAATATCAGGGTATGTTCACTTTTTAACATGTCTTTCTTATTATTATTTTCTATAAGCCATCCTTAAAGAGTAAATGCTAAAGGAATGCAAGATAAAGTTATCTCTCTAGAAAGCTTTAATACAAATAAGATCTAGACATGTGAAATTGATTCTTTTTATCATTGTCTAATATAAGTGATCAAATTCAATTATAGACTTTGGCATCACAGACAAAAATATTCCTAAATAGAACCTTCTCAAGTAGTTGACATCTTCTTGAAATTGCTGGAATGGGC
Source organism: Lonchura striata (assembly GCF_050655825.1). NCBI lineage: Eukaryota > Metazoa > Chordata > Aves > Passeriformes > Estrildidae > Lonchura > Lonchura striata. Next base: position 63,486,086 of record NC_140740.1, read on the forward strand.
CCAACTGGAATCAAAGAACAGACTAGCAGGGAATGTCAGAGAGGTTTGTGAGAGTAAAGACTGGAGCAAGTTCCTCAAATATTTATGCACAATATGAATAAATAGTAGTAATGTGAAATGGCATGTATGATATATTGTGACCTTTCAATAAAACATACACTTTTTCTCTCCTTGTGTAAGCTGCATACTCTTCCAAAAAGATGTGGCATTACTATCAGACGACATCTATCAGATTTTGCACCTGGATGGGCAACCCTGGATGGACAGACTGTGGAAGGAGAAGCTGGAAAGCAGGGCCATGGAAACAAACCTGGGGATCCTGGTCAGTGGCAAGCTGAACATGGGTCAGCAGTGCCCTGGCAGCCAGGAGGGCCAACCCTGTCCTGGGGGGCATCAGGCACAGCTTCACCAGCCAGGCAAGGGAGGGGATTGAACTGCTCTGCTCTGAGCTGGGGCAGCCTCACCTTGAGTGCTGGGGGCTGGTTTGGAGTGTCATGATATGAGAAAGACATTAAACTGATAGAGAGTGTCCAAAGGAGGACTATAAATATGGTGAAGGGCCTTGAGGGGAAGCTGTACGAGGAGTGGCTGGGGTCAATTGGTCTGTTCAGCCTGGAGGAGACTGGGGACAGACCTCACTGCAGGCTACAACTTCCTTGTGAGGGGCAGAGGAGGGGCAGTGATCACTTCTCTATGGTGACCAGGGAATGGCCTGAAGTTGTGACAGGGAAGGTTTAGGTTGGCTGTTAGGAATTCCCCAGAGGGCGGTTGGGCACTGGAACGGGTCACTGGGGAAATGGTCCCAGCACCAGCCTGACACAATTCAGAAAGTTTTTGGACAATGTCATCAGGCTCATACTCTTCAGGCTGTCCTTTGCAAGACCAGGAGCTGGACTTCAATGATCCTTGTAGACTGCTTCTGACTCAGAATATTCTGATTCTATCTTTTATCAATTTCTCTGATAATCTGTTATATTCCTTACTTTTGAGCAGATCTGTACTAAAGAAGGATTTTTTTTTTAATATGAGTAATTTAGCAGTGTTGAAATAGAACTGATGTGTAGTCAGAATTACACTTGGTATCGCCACATTTCCACTATTGCAAAAACATTTAATTCAAGCAGAATGTCCTGCAAGAAGGCCATTGTTTGGCATTGGTCAATGCTAGGAAACATCTTTTTTGTGCTTTTTTAGTACTATTGCACGTAGCACTAACTAGACCAGTGTGGTGGGCTGACCTTGGTGGGACACCAGGTGACCACCAAGCCTCTCTACTGTTCCACAGTTGGACAGGGTAGGAAAAATCAGATGGAAAACAAGTCATAAGTTGAGATAAGGCAATTTATAAAAGCAAAAGCAAAGTTTGCGGACACATAAGCAAAGTGAAAAAATAATTATTTTCTGTTTGCCATCAGCAAGTGATGTTCAGTGTTCAGCTTCTTCCCAGGATGCAGGGCTCCAGCATGAGTAGAGGTTGCTCCAGAAGGCAAACATTGTAAACAACAAATGACCCCTTCTTTCTCCTTTCCTTAGTTTTATATCTGAGTGACATCACATGGTATGGAGTTCTGAAATGAGGAGAAAAATTAAAACTTCACAATTCCAATAAAGATTTCTAGGGAATGGTATGTTTATTACAGCATTGAATGCATGTAGGGACTCATTGCTGTTTAATGGACATGCACACCCCTGAGAACTCCCGATCCTTTTTTATTACCCTTAACTAATTTCCATATGCATAGAATTTCACAATAGGATCATGCATATTCATTATGCTGATTTCATGTTACACTTACAGCTAGTTACACTTGTACTCAGTTTTTGTCAGAAAGTACAGAAAGAACTTTTAAGTCACTCTGCACTGTCTGTTTGAAGTCTGAGGAGTCTTTCTTATCTCTTATCTTTTTAACTTGGAAATTTGCATTCTTTCTCCTTAGCTGGGACGACTTTGCTAGTGCTACAGTTACTAAACTAAACAGCATATTTCACTTATGTTAGCAAGCTCAAAGAGGCACATTTCACCTAAATCTAAATAGATTTCTACTCTGTTAAATTTTCACTCTCTCTCGGTTCCCAACTTTGGTCGGTTGGGGTCAGTTGGCCCAGTTGTGCCCCTCCCAGGACCATCCCCAGCCTGCTGATGGGGCAGAGACGTGGCTGACACTGTGCCACCCTTCTACAGCCTCCATTCAAGTAGTTGTAGAGATTAATAAGGACTCTCCTGAGTCTCTCCAGGCTAAACAACCCCAGCTCCTTCAGCCGTTCCTCACGGGATTTGTGTGTCAGACTCTTCCCCAGCTCTGCTACCCTTCTCTGAACACTCTCTACCCCCACAGTGTCTGTCCTACAGTGAGGGGTCTAGAACAGCACAGGATTTGAGGTGTGGCCTTGTCAGAGCCAAGTACAGAGGGAGAATCCCTTTCCTGCTCCTGCTGGCCACACTATTGCTGATCCAGGCCAGGATGCCACTGCACTTCTTGGCCACCTGGGCACACACTGGCTCATATTTGGCCACTGTCAACCAGCACTCCCAGGTCTTATTCTTCTGGACAGCTTTGCAGCCACTCTGCCTCCAGCCTTTAGCACTGCTTGGGGATCTGCTTAATATTTCATTTCCAAGGAAATAGCACAGAGGTGCAAGGTATGAAACCAGATACAATTTGTTTCCAAGAATGGAGATTCAAACTCTCCAAAATAGAAGCTTTACTGAAATAATACTACATGTAACAGCTGGAGATAAAATTTATTCATATATCTTCAAAACATTATTTTTCACTTGCAATGTGAACAATTTGTTGCCCAACAAAAAATTGTTTTTACTATGAGTTGTATTTAATATACTCATTCACCTGGCATTTCTCCCTCTTTCTTGTCACTTTTACAAAGTTTTACCCAGTGGTATTACTGATTGAAGTTAAAAAGAAATACTCAAGACCTCTCTTGAATATTTTGGTTTTTTGCTATATCACTTTTTGATGAAAACAGATTAACAACCTTCCAGTGGCATCTCTTATTCATCATCAATTGCCCATAATTTTATGGCAGAATTAAATTTGATTCCCAATGGAGTGTAATGTAACACATTTTAAAGAGACGAATAGATTTTTAGTATTCAGTTAAAGTTAGATAGAGGTTTTGAGTTTATTTGTCAAATGATTTTGCCACTATCTTTATTATACATGATCATTTTTCTTTCCAGGACTATAGATTTTGGGGATTTTGGTTTCGTTTGGTTTCTCATATGTTTTTTTTTATTTTAATGGGACAAGTACATTGTTCTACTTCTGTATATTCAAAACTATTTACCTTTATTTTGTCTTCTGCACCATGCACCAGGTCATGGAAAAGTAGAGGTCTACAAAAAGAAAAAAAAAAACAGCCTGAAGTAAGGCAACTTTGGCATGGATATATTGAATATAAAAATTTTATAGCATGTTAAATGTAACTCTTGCTGTGCCTGCTTATAATGTGTTTACAGAGAACATGTTATATTCTATGTATTTAAATTAAGAGTTAATTCTAGAATTAATTTCTGGGTTGTATTTCATTATTGCTGTATTTCCACAAAAATTTCTGCCAAGTGCCATTAACATGTGCTCATGCTGTTTTGTATTTTCCCCTTTTGTTCTTTGGTTTGATCTCTAATGATTATAGATTTGCTTTGAACCCTTTTTGTTCTTTCTGTAGAGCAGCAGCCACTCCTGTGTTTACAGCATTGTATATTTCCATCATGTCTCTTGGGCTAACTTTTTAGTGCTGAAACTTCTATAAAATTCCAATCTTGATGTAAATTTTCAGACGTTTTAACTCCTTTCATGATACACAGTTGGAAATGCCAAAATATATTTGTTAAAATGTAAATTTATGTTATTACTAAGTGCTGAAAACAATAACTATTTTCTAGACTTCTTAGTTTTGAGATTCTACAGCAAAATAACAAAAATCCTGCAAGGCTTGTGGGACATCTTAGGTCACTGTTACCCTTTACAGTATTTAACAAGGGGTGGGGGGAAGGGACATTTAAGCATTTTATCAGACTAGCTTAAAGAGCTAGAGCTACAGTAATAGTCATAGATTCAAAGTCCACCTACTTGTAATAATTCTCAAAAAGCCTTCAGTGGAAGAGATAAAACAATGTAAAAAAAAAATCCTGGTTAGCAGAATTTGTTCTTATATACAGGTGGAGCTGTAAAAACAGATCCTATCAATTCATTACATAAAATGAGTTACTTAATTTTCCAATGGTTTAGAAATTTTCAGATCAGTTGCAATTATTTCTCTTGACCATGAATGCAATACAGAAAATCTGTAACTTAGCTATAGCTTATATCAAAGCCTGATAATTAATTTTATTTAAAACTAGATCTAAAACAAACAATCAATTTCCAATTATAATCCTATTTTAGACTGATATTTTCCAGCCTGCCAACACAATTTGCTAGAAAAATAATTTATTTAAATCATTATAGTAGCCAGGCTGAAACAGCTGGCATTGCACTGGTCTTACTTACAATGAATGTTCCCTGTTAGTAGTAAAAAGTAAATTGTCACAAAACCAAGCACAAGCACTCAAACAAAGCACTGTGACACCTGCCTCTTGGTTAAAATGCTGATATAATCCCCTTTATAAAACACTACAGGACTCTTCTCCTGTCCAGTTTGAAGGACTTTCTGCTGCTCCTAAGGACATTTTAGGGTGTCTTTGATGTTAATCCCCTCTTCCATCAGATTCTGGCTAGACTGTAGGTTGTCTCCTAGTGTTTGGCATACTCATTTATCCTGAGAACTTCATTTTAAGGAACATGAAAATTCTTGTATCTTGCTTTCTTACCATATTATCCACTATAATTCACACCACAAGCATTTTTTATTAGTAACATGCCTGTTTACTGACAATGAGGAAGATATGTCCACAGCTCTATACTATAATCACTTGGTGCTTTAAGTGATTTTTCGTTTCATTGTGGGACTTTTCTTTTCTATGAATTATAGCATGAGACTAGCTGTCTGTACCAAACTCCTTTTCTTATATTCTGTCAAATTGATGATTAATCCTGATGTTTGGTACTTGGCCACATAAGGTGACTGAGGTTTGCAGATGTATATGCTTATGAAATCATTCGTCACACAAGACCCTGATCACAAAGCTGGTTTTTCAGCTGCAATTACATGAAACCCCCTGAGATATGCAAAGTCATGGAATGAAGCCAGAGTCAATGCCAGTCAAAATGCTGTGATGTGCCTTTTTGTGACAGCGCCCTTTAGTTTCCGTGCGAAAGGATGTCTGTTCTATGTCTTCAGTAAAATGAAGGAACAGTAATTCATAATCAAAATTATTCTGCACGTCTTTCCCCTGGTAAGGTTGAAAATATGGAGAAAGTGTATGGTCAAGACACCAGGCCTATAGCCTTTCTAATCAGTGCTGATATAAGAAATGTTTTTGTTACTGCTGAGCAGGTTTTACACAGCACCAGGGCCTTTTCTGCTTTCCATACCCCCTCACTGACAAGGCATTTGGGAGGCTGGGAGGAAACACAGCCAGTACAGGTGGCCCCAACTGACCAAAGAGGTGTTCCAAACAATATTGTGCTCAGTATATAAATTTAGGGGGAAAAGGAGGAAGGGATAGTTGTTTGGAGTGATGGTATTTATCTTCCCAGGTCACTGTAATGTGGGACCCTGCTCTCCTGGGGATGGCTGAACCCCTGTCTGCCCACAGGAAGCAGAGAATTAACTCCTTGGTTTGCTTTTCTTGTGTGCATGGCATTTGCTTTTCCTATTAATCTGTTTTTATCTCAACCCATAAGTTTTCTACATTTTACCTTTCCAATTTTCTCCCCAATCCTACTGGTGAGTGAGTGAGTGAGTGAGTGAGTGAGTGAGTGAGTGAGTGAGTGAGTGACTGACTGACTGACTGACTGACTGACTAAGTGATGCACACCTGTTATGTAATTTAGATATTTCACACCATTTTGTTCACATATGCACAGGCCTTTGGGACCCTCCTCTAGGAGGTAAGTTGTTGGCAGAGAGGATGAATTGAGCAGGGGTCTCAAGGCAGAAAAATAAGTTGGCTCAGCACAGCATCACCCCAGCTCTGCACAAAACTCTCTTCCAAGCACAACTGTCCTGTTACAATAGTCAGAATGTTTGAGAACAATATAATTATGCCTGTTCCTCCACAGACCCTGGAATTCACTGCTCCGAGATCCAAACCAGATCTGTATGCAGCACATGTATGTCCTCAATTAGAGGTAGGGAAGAAAGCTTATTTCATTTTTACACTGGATCTAAGTTAAAAGGTTTTAATATCTATCAGTGTACTAGGAAAAGTGTAGGCCAGCTGAATTTACAATTTATATTCTACCCACTAAATAATTTATTACAATATTGATGAATTTTAGAACAATTATTTTGCTGACTCCTAAAGGTATTGGCAAACATCAATATATACCAGTTCAACAAAGAAGACAGTGCTTCCAAACATAGAATGGTTTGGTTTGGAAGAGACCTTAAAGATCCTCTAGTCCAATGTCCTAGTACAGGGGCACTTTCCATTACACCAGGTTACTCAGAGCCTCATCCAGCATGACCTGAAACACTTCCAACAAAAGGGTATCCACAAATTCCCTGGGCAACCTGTTCCAGTGTCTCACCACCCTCAACATAAAAAATTTCTCCCTTAAGTCCAAACTAAATCTACCCACTTTCAGCATAAAACCATTGCCCCTTGTCCTTCCTCTACAGGCCCCAGAAAAAGTCTGCTCACTGGATTAACTTCAACAAGTCTTTCTTGACCGGGGATTCCACAGCTGTATGGAATGGGATGGGATCAAACAGTTAGAGAGAGATCTCTTGATCTCCCATCAGATGTAGTTGGCTTTCTGGGCTGCAAACATACATTCCTGGCTCATATTTAGTTTGTCATCCACCAGTATCCCCAGCAGTCTTCTCCTCAGGGCTGCTCTCACTGCATTTTGTCCCACAATCTACACTGATGTAGGGAATTGCCCCAGCCCAGGTGCAGGACCTCGTACTTGGCATTGCTGAAATTTAAGAGGTTCAGATATTAAATAGCAGTCATTTACTTGAAAATTAAATGCATTCAAGGATTGAAACTCCTTAATTTCACCTAGGTTCCTTTATGATGCCTAGTCTCACTGATGGGAAGAGTATAATAAGAAAGAAGGAAATGTGCTGCATTGTGTGCCAATAGCAGTCCTTTCCAACAGTTGTGTAATAATTTAATTGTTAGATGATTAAAGAAGTGGTAATGAATAAAGTGACATTGCAGGAAAGAGAAGGTGAGGCAATCAAGTGATTCTGGGAAGATTCAGGAAGTCAGACTAGGATAGAGGAAACAGATTTAAACTGAAAGAAAGTAGGTTTAGACTATATAAAAGAAAGAAATTGCTGAGTAGTTTGTGCAAATCCTATCCCTGGTCTTCAAGGACAGGCTGGAGCAACCGGGTCTAGTGGAGGTGTTCCTTCCCATAGTAGGGGTGTTGAAGCCAATATATCTTTAAAATCCCTAATATTTTTTTATGATTCATTGAATTCAGGAATTCTACAAAAGGCAGAGGAAATAGCATTTCTTAGATTCCTCTAAGCACTAATTACCATGCCAAATTACAGCAACACTTAAGCAAGACTTAAAGAAGTTAATAATAGAATATTTACATTTTGAAAAACCCTTAAGATCATCGTATCCAACCATTAACCTAACACTACCAAGTCCACCACTAAACCATGTCTCAAAGTGCCATTTCTTCACGACATTCAAAAACCTGCAGGGGTGGTGACTCAACCACTATCCTGGGCAGCTTGTGCTCTGAAAACACTTTCAGTAAGAATTTTTTCCTTATATCCAGTATTTATCCCCTTGATGCAAATTAAGGCAATTTTGTCTTGTCCTGTCAATTGTTACTTGGAAGAAGAGGCCAAACCCCACCTCACTACAGCTTCCATTCAAAGGGATATAGAGTGCAATAAGGAAGATATCCCCTGAGCCTCCTTTCTTCCAGGCTAGACAGCCCTGGAAGAAATCCTCACAGGATTTGTGCTCCAGACCCTTCACCTGCTCTGTTCCCCTTCTCTGGACACATTCAGAGACCTTCCTGTAGTGAACAAGGGGCCCCAAACTGAACACAGGATTCAAGGTGTTGCCTTCACAGTGTTGAGTACAGGGGACAATCCCTTTCCTGGCCCTGTCATCCACACTATTTTTGATACAGGCCAGAATGCCATTGGCCTTGGTCACCTGAGCACATGCTGGCTCATAAAGAAGAGATGGTTTCACTCTGGTTTTATTAGTTATACCCATCTCTATGCAGAGGTACCTGTCAGTGGTATACAGCAAATTAAAGCTGGAGAGATGAAACGAACTAATTTTAGGCGTTCTAAACATACTGGAACCATCCTTCCTCCCAATTCTGAGATCAGCACAGCTTGTACATAACTGAATTTCCCTTGGGGAAAATAATGAAAAACAGCTGTACAAAATATATTGACAACAAGTATGTGGGTCAGACAGATCCATTATATTAAATGTTTGCATATAAATAAGAATGAAGATTAAGTTTCTCCTCCAGTTTTAAAATAATTTAATTGGTGAGGGGAGGGAGCAGGAAGAGCTTTAATCTGATAACAGAAGAATTACATTTCTATTTCTGCCAAGGCTGAGAAGTAACAGGGTTAAATTTCAGCAAGAAATGTTTAGATTATGCATTTATGGTAAAATTTAACTCAGAACAGTTGCACATAAGCAATCTGCTCCTCTGTGTCAAACATTATCATTCTTGTCATATATTTGTCTGCATGTTCCTTAAATAATCCTACACTGAAGAAGGATGTAATTTAACAGTGTACTATAGCCTCGTTTTCTAAGAAATCAGTAATTAGTTTTATTTTAAATTTTATTAAATCTTCCTTTTACTGTTACTTGCAGATGAAATCTCAACAATAGTTTGCTACATTACTGAAGAGGAGGAAATTTCTCATTCTGAGTAAATATTTTTTATTCTGAAGTCCAAATATGAGGGATGCTGGGGCAGCAAGGGAAGAATACATCGAAGTCCTTGCTTTTCCATAAAAGGAAAAGGGAAAGAGAAATTGGTGCTTAAATAAAGGAAGGTTTGTGCTACAACCATGATGTAGGATTTGGAATACACCTCCTATCTTTTGTTCTAATCCTCCTAGGACTTCGACCCTTATGGTTTTGGGTGATCTAACGTTGACGCCTTGTGGTGGGAAGGTAGATTGCAGAGTGCAATCTTGCGTGCTCCCACAAACACATTTTATCGAGGCACAGGAAATGTCACCCTAAAATTTAAACACAGCCATTAAAACCATAAGACTTGTGGAACTAGGAAGAGCAAGGTTAGCTGCATAGTCAGACGAGAAACTAAATGCCTCATCTTTTATATTAAAAATATTTAAGTCTGAAGCATTAATATTTGCAATCTTTCACTTTACTGTGCTATATAAACAGCACAGATGAAGAGATTGAAATTAGTAAACATAATAACTAAACTGATATTTATATTTGTCCTCAGATCTTAATCCCTGTGTTTATTTTGGGGTAATAGCAAAGATTATTCAAACAAAAGTTAAAGGGTTTTATTATGTCAACAATAACTGGGCTAAGGCCACATACAAATGAACTGCTATGTAGCTGTTTCTGTGGGAACACTTTCGTGATTGCTGGTTACTACTCTGTGTTTGGGTCTGTGTGATTCATATATGATAATGCCTTCATCTTGTTTTTGTTGGGTGACCTTGGTCATATTGTTATGTCTTCATTTGTACTAACTTGTAAAAATATTCTTGTAGTACTAGTGGCAACAACAAGAATTATTGAGTGCCCTTTTTGTTTAGAAAATATCCTATTTAGGTAAGATGACCTGCCAAATTATTCAGCATACAATTGTGAAAGTAATTGCTGCAGCTTTCCTTCTGTGGCCCTTTAAGCTTTTGCATTCAATGAGTGCTGGATGTGTTTTCATTCCTTTTATTTTCCAAAGTTAACACATTTATGTGAATGGTGTTTCAAAATGTTGCTTTAGAAGACTTACATTACATGAAAAAAGCTTTCCAATTCAAGCAGCCCAATTACTGTGAATGCTGAACTATTATTTAACTAAGTTTTAGGTGGGGAGAGGGGTAGTGCAGAGACAAGGTACCTGTAGTAACCTGAGTGCTCCTACTAGAATGTAGTTTAATTCCATTTAGAGCTAACAGTTTGTCCTGACTGTAGCTGTTTGGAAGAGAGGGCCCTAGTAGATATGCTAAAGCTCTGAAGTATGTTTACAACTTCCAGTTAGATAAAATTATGGAAGCAAGCTGGAGACACTAAGAGAAGGAGGATGGGGAAGCAAAAAGGCAAAGGGTCACAACAATAGATGCCTCTATTCTTCCTGCCATATAATAGAAATAATTCAAAGAAAAATTATATTCAGTGGACTTGAGAGAAAAAGTCAAAATTACAAAAACAGCCTGAATATTTTTCCTTAACAAATGCATTACATTACCAAAAAGATTAGGTATTCTGTTACATAGTACAGGATTATATTCTGCAAAACATGTATCAAGCTTCAAGCTACACTAGGGGAGCTTCAGGAACAGGCTTCCCAAGGATGTGGTGGGTGGAGTCACCACCCACAGAGGTGTTCTGAAAAACTGGATGTGGCATGCTCTAGTTGACAAGGTGATGATCAATCAAAGGGTGGATCTGATGATCTTGGAGGTCTTTTCTAACCTAAATGATTCTATGATTCTATGTTGAATCCTACTAAAAGAAATTGAAAATGTTATATTAGTTTATTCATTATAGAGAAATATATGTTCCCTCTTGGCCAAAGGGAATCCTATTTACTTTGTGTGTTATAGAAAACTTCATTTCTCTCACGGTCATTGACAAACTACAGTGTAGCAAACTATTAATATATGCTGGAAAATTTCAGTAGGCTTTTGGAAAACATTATGTTGACCTGTAAGGCTTACCTTTGAAAAAACCATACTCCACACATTTCAGAAAGCAGTGTTGCAAACAGCTTTTGTTCCACTAATGGAACAAATTAATGAAAAAAACCCAACAGGACTATATCTTTATGGTAATTGGATATTTCAAAATACAAAATTAGCCTGTTTTGATACTGTCCATATATTTCTTCATTACCCCCCCCCCCCCCCCCCCCCCCATAGCACTTAACTGTTCAAAACCACAAACTGTGCTTTGAACTATGATTTAAAGAGGAAGTCAAAGCTGTCAGAGACTTAATTTTGGAGATGTATCAGGATCAGAATCCAGACAAGATTATCTTTCCTGCTTACGTCTCAGACGGAAAATGCTCATTTTGTCTTTGCTGTTTTCAAGTCCAGTGAACCTGAGGGAGTTTGACCTGTTTTAAAGAAAAATATGGTTGCAGCTACAAAGTGTGGGTTGCTCATAACACAGCCTGTGTTGATTTTAGAAAGGGCATATTCTAAAATACCATTTATGGAAATTGAAGGGGGATTTATATTTACTGAAGAAATATGGACAAAGAGAGTTTTAAAGAATTTATTTTGAAGTTTAGTTTTAATAAGTTGTACATTTAAATACTGAGTTCATAAATCCCATCTAATTTTTGCCAGTGAGTTATTTTTTGACAGCTATATAATCAAGTGTATTTAGAAGAATGTACAAAACTACATTGCTCTCCGGTTGGTACTTTCTTCAGATTTTTTTTTTTAATTTAGCATTTACAATCATACCTTATAAAATTTGTAACAGTATTGTCTTTAATAGTAACAAGTTCGATTTTTTCAGGGTGCTAGTTAGATATTTTTAGATTCTTGTTCTGAACAATGCAGTTGAAAGACTAGGGTAAGTCTATTATGTTTTATAGAAGTAGCTCTCTGTAGTCTTGATAGATGAAGTCCTTGGATGTTCTAATAGTAATTACAAAATATTAATTATTGGTGACTCCTTCATATCACTACCTTTTTGTTCAAATGCTTTACAGTAACACTTTTCTCAAAGAGCACGGCACTTAACAAATGTTCCCAGCATCCACTGCCATGGGAGCTGAAAGATTATCCACAGATACTTGTGATCAACTAGGCCTTAAATTCCTCCAAGTCACTAACGTAACCTGCTTTTTGCACATTGCATTTTCCCTGCTATTAAGCCTCATGCGTAGTTCTCCATGGCTTAGAGAGCAGTAATGGTCATTGTTTAGGATATTTCCAGCCATTTTCCTACCTCCTACACTTTTTGCCCAACTACAAACCCCTCCACTAAAGATGGCAACACCCCTAATAGCACAGTCACTTCCTCACTGGGTCAACAATTCTCAGACAAAATAATAAAGACATGAAGGCAATTTTGAAAGCTGTTCTTACTATGCAAAGCTCGGAGGTTACTGGCACTTATCAGCTTGCCCAGCAACACCAGTGAAGACAGCATGTTGGTACAACAGCCTTGTAATAGTGGTAATTAACCTCAAAATACGTGCTGAGTTTCTCCTGTACTTAAATACATCAAAATGCCATTTTTCTAAGGGAAATAATATAGCAATAGCTTTTACTATCGGCATAAAATAACAATTTCTGTGCAGCACAGAAAAATAAAAAACGTTCTCTTGACTTTTCAGTTTGAGTAGTGCTCTTGTGTATGCTGCCAGGTGATAGCTCTCATAGCTCAGTCCTGGGAAAAGCACACCCTGACCTTTCCCTGCTCATAAAAGATGTTTGCAGTTTCACATGTTAAACAACACAGATCTCTTTTTTTCCAGAAGTACAGAAAAAGTAGTGTTTCCAGAAGAAAAGTCTGTAATGTTTGACTAATCTGCTTCTTTTTGTTGGAAAAGGAGGAGAAGCCCTTTCTTAACAATGCTTTTATGTTTTTAAGGAAGTGAAGGACACTGACCTATAACACTGCGTCCACACTAGTGAATGGCAGTTCTCTATGCTGAGGGAACAGTGAAGAACACCCTGGGCTGAGGTACAGGACATACAGCCACTTGCAGAATGAGAGGCAGCCAAGGTGGGGTGGCAGAAAGCACAGAATACAACAGCCCATCTGTGTGAATATCATCCAACATATAATCTGAACGCCCCTTTAGAATTACCGATGTCATGCTAAGTCCTCAAACACACTGTCCAAAATTAACCATTGTTGCTCAGAGAATAATTCAAAAACAATTCTTGCCATAAGATCTATAGATAATGAAGTTTATTTAAAAAAATCAAGTCACATGAAAAGACATCAATGAAATAGTTTTCTAGGGCAGCAGATTTATTAGAAGAAAGCATATAAAATGCCCAAAAGCCTGGACTGCTTCATCCAGTTTTGAGCCCCCTGGGATTCCAGAAAAATATGTTTAAACTCTTAGAGGTTGTCTCTGATTTGCTGTGAATGTGAGTAGGACATTTGCACCATGAATGTGGGAGCCTGGCTTTGCTGGAGTATGAATTTTGCAGATGTTGAGACTGCTACCATCGCAGGACCCATCAGCACAAGTTTGCTTTATTGTCACATTTCACAACCAACAATCAGAAGTTTACATGAAGGCATTTACCAAGACAAACCTCTGCAAATAGTTCTCAATCTGCTTGATGCAACAAGGAGTGTACATGTATAAAGATATAAAACATACAACCAGCAAAAATCTTTTTTTTTTCCATTTTGCATATTAGTGTCCTACCTCATCATGCCTGTTCTGGCAGCCATATGTTTCAGCCTTTGCTGTACCATGCATGACAAGTTAAAACAAAAAAAATTACATAAGACATTATTTTACTTCTTGTTGACTTAAAAAAAATATACTCTTCCCTTGAGGTATATCAAGAATATTTACAATTCTTGTTCCAGATTTGCCATGAAGACAATCAAATCCAAATTAAAAAATCTTGGGTGTGTGGTCAGTGAACCCTAGATTCTTTCAGTCACAAAAATTGTGACCAAGATCATTATTGCACAGATTAGATAAAGCTTTGTCTCTTGAGTTGATGCATAGATGTACTTGCACATACAGGGCAGAAAATTCCCAAGTCTGCAGGTAGGAGTAATTTTGTAAAACACTAAAGATAACAAATACCTAATGGCATACATACACAATCCTTATAATGAGGAAAAAAAAAAACAAAAACCCCTGAAAAGAGGATTTCACAAGAATTAGGTTATTCTAAGCACAAATACAGGCACAGTAGAAAATGCATTGAGAACACCCCTGAATAGGGCTTGGAGGTGCTGGAGGATGAGAAAAGGGAAGAAGACCCAGCCAACTGCACTTGCAGCCCAGAAATCCAAAAGTATCCTGGCTACATCCAAAGCAGTGTAGCCAGCAGGGGTGGGGAGGGGATTCTGCCCCTCTATTCCAGTTTCATCAGAGTGCACCTGGAGTGCTGTGCCAGATCTGTGGCTCTGAATAGAAGACACAGGCCTGATGGAGATGGTCTGGAGGAAGACCAGGAAGATGGTGTGAGGGCTGGAGCAGCTCTTTTATGAAGACAGAGTTCAGGAGATTAAGTCTGGGAAGGGAAGATTCTGGGGAGATGATGTAGCAGCCTCATGTACCAAAAAGGGTCCTACAAGAAAGCTCAGAAAGAACTTTTGACAAGAGCACGTAGAGACAGGACAAGAGGGAACAGCTTCAGACTAAGAGAAGTCTGAAGGTTTAGATCAAGGTATCAGGAAGAAATTCTTTCCTGTGAGGATGGTGAATCATGGCAATAGGCTGCCCCAGGAAGTTGTGCATGCCCCAGTTCTGAAGTTGTCAAAGGCTAGGTTAGATGGGGGGCTCTGAGCAACCTGCAAGTGCCCCAGCCCACAGCAGGGGGACAGGAACTAGGTCAACTGTAATGTCCCTTTCAACCAAATTATTCCATGATTCTATCATCTGGAAACATCATTATGTCTTTTGCAAAACATCAACAGAAGGAAAAAAACAACAAAAATAAACAGCCAAAAAAACCCCACACCTGAAAAAAAAATAAAAAGGAACTTATACATGTTAATCCAGTTACTAAAAACTTGTCTTAAAACAATAAACCAAAGGTAAATTCTAAAATCCATAGTTTTTTTTTCCTGAGATGGCTGCAAAAGAAGTTTGACTACGTGTTCTCAAAGACAGGATTTGACTTGACTTATGAATTTCTGAATAATGAATGGTATTACCTGTTAACTAAAGTAGCACATAAAGAAAGCAAGTAATAATCACACTTCAGTCATATAAAATTCAGTTTCACTTTATTCAAGATTAAGAAGGGGGGGCAGGGTGGGGTGGAAACCAAGAGAGCCATGCCATGAAGCCATGCAGCTGAACAAAAAGGAAGTGCAACAATCAGACTTGCAAATGTTTCAGCAATTTCTTAGAGGTAATTGTAACTCTTAGCAAACTGGGAACCCAAATGACATTTCTCAAATGTTTTAAGTTTTCATAACAGTCATATAGAAGAGGAGCAGTTCTTCAGCATTTCAGTAAAGGCCAAGATACACTTTTAAACACCACAGTGGGCAGAAACAAATGCCTACATTTTAATGTTTATAGAGATCCCCTTTTCTAGTTGCATATACACTTTCAATAAAAATTAACATACCTATTCAGCCTTCTTGTTGAAAAAAATATGCATATTGAAATAAGAAATGAGGCACAGCAGAGTAGACATCTCATACTACCTGCAGTAATCCAGAAAAATGGCACAAGCACAAGTCTAAATACCTTTCTCTTCACCCTGGGGTAATACATAGTTAAAGGAGAAAACTGGCTTTTGCCAAGAAATGGTAAAATTCTTTCATGACTATATGGAGAAAGATTTATTAAAAAAACAAAGTCAAAAGACAAAAATTACGGACTAGGAAAGAGATCTATAGAAAATCATATTTTCATTATAAGTGGAAACAAAGGGACATGGAAGAGAAGTCCCACATTGACTTGTGGACATTTCAGATCCTGTCTTAAGGCCTTTAGTTAGAATAGAAGATCAAAATATTTTAATAGTCTATAACAAAAATGCCATTCTGGGGGAATTGTTATGTTTTCCAAAACATCAGCTGCTTAACCGCAAAAATATGCACATTTAAAAGAAATCGTTCAACATTAAGAGTTAATTTGCTTACATATTACCAAAGAGCCAACTGAGATTTGAGAATCATTTTTTTGGCAAAATAAATTTAAGAAATAATTAAAATAGAGGCTCTGTGGAGAGAAAATATTTAGAATCAGGTAAATGGAAAAGCTACACACAAATGGGAATGTACAAAGTACACACTTGATGCATTTTAAGTGAAATTTACAGCAGGTAGTCTGTAAATTCTGGGGACACAGAGGAAACCACACACTTTATCAAGAACATTATGAGGCTCTTAAATGAACTATCATTATCATGCCTGAGACAGAAATGACAGATGAAAAACGAGACAGATAAAGAATGGTACTCAGTGCACTAAAAATGCAGGTGTTGTGTGGCTGCTACAGTGCACCTAAAACCACTACTTATCTAAGGCAAAATATGGAAGTTTGGCATGATATAACCTGAGTTAATACTCTTGGTATATACTTGGTATACAAAATTATTGGAGTAATACCATCATTGTAATAGTTCTGAATCCCCTTATAATATTTTGATTTCATTTACAGTTTTATGGGGAAAATTGCAAGATTTGTATTTTGTAACCTGCTAAATGGTTACTCAACACCAATGGCAAGACTTACAGTAAATTAAATATCTGCAAATATAGGCTATATGCTAGTTGTTTTAAATTTACAACAACAGAACAATTTGGATACTTCAAGCATCACCAGCAATGTTAGAATTCTATCCTGTAGCTATAAATATTCCAAACTATTGCTTGGAAATTATATTTTGGCAGTACGTGCTTTCTATATGTATAAGAAATTTTGAAGACTTTGCTATGGGAATTTATGGAAACCTTCATGTAACACTGCATTGTTTTATGTAGTTTTTGTATCAACTGCAGTAAACAACCACTCAACAATACCATGACTACTACATCTAAGAAATAAACAGAATTGCAGACATTCAAGCTAATAAAATGCTGCTGTCTGGGTATGAAACAAAGAAGTTTCATTAGGTAAGAAAAGTTAAGAAAAGCAACTGTGACATATTATATTTATAATTTAATATAATTTTGACTCCACTAGTCTTTCACTTAGCACACAATATTGTGTATTTCAAGGCATTTATATTTGGTATGCAACAGTGCACTTATAACCCCATAAACTCCTTCTTGAGTTGCAAGACTTACTAACTTACTAGCGAATAATAGGCTTTTATTAATATTTTTAGTGCAGAATTAATTCTCCCCAATATGCATTTTTGTAAACTGTTAAATTTTCTGCAATAATTGACAGAGGTGCTGCAACATTTCCTTGAGTAAGATATAAAAAAGTTTACACTGAAAGCAATACTGTGACCTGGTCCATTCATTTAGAAAAAGCCCTAGTATTGTCAACTAAGCAGCCATTCGTGACTTAAATTGAAATTCTCTGATTCCTTCTTATATTTTGAGTTGTAAAACTAGTGATTATATTAACATTTGCTTTGACAGAGAAATTTGTATTTCAACACAGCCTCAAGTCACATAAAAACCAAAACATAAAGTAACTACTGATTATCACAATCAAATCAAAAATGCAAGACTTGCTCCAAATACTATCATAAGAATTATTCCAGAGTTCAATTTCAGTATCAAAGGTTAAGACAAACTCACTTATATATATAGTACATAATAAGCAGTATAATACTGCTTATATAAAAAATGAAATCTGAAATTCTTACATTAAAAAATCAAGCAAACCAAGACAAAACTTGGCAGGTTTTTTTTATGATTACATAATTTTTAATCTAACATCACCCACTTTTCTGATATAGACTGTTGTGACCATAATAAATAATTGGATAAATCTTCCCTCCTTCCTGTTTTTGCTTTTGTTGATGACATTCAAACAGTTCTGCTTGTGAAGAGGAATTAAAAGGCAACTGTTGAGTGTTCTTCATCTTGGTGCTTCTCCATTCATTACAATTTTGGCTGATTCTCACGTACTTCTTCTAGTTTGGAAAGGATCCACTGTATGAAGAAAAAAAGCAAAAATTAAAATCCTTCTGTGGTACAAAACGGACAAAACAGCTGAAAACTGGACTGGTTTTTGTCACTGTCTTTACTACCTGCTCTTTTCCTAATCAACTTTTAACACAGTGTTAAAAATTCTCCTGTAGCATATAAACCCCTAGCTTTCTAACATGAAAATGGAGACATGTAGGCACCAATATTCCACATTTGATACCATGTCGCATTAAACTTGTTTCCTGGTCTGCACTTCAAGGAGTAATATTTGAAAAAAAGAGAAGACAACATTTAACCCCCATCAGAGCTCGGCTTTTGTCTACAGCTCTAGACAAATCACAGATGACAATAGAGAAGTGAGGATTACAACAGACAGAGAACAATAATAAGTTGCAGCAGTGTGATACGTTATTTAAAAAAAAGCTTTTTTAAACTGTACCTTGTTTCTTTTAAGGAATTTCATATTGGAATGTTCACATAAAAGGGAAATCAGTTTCCCAAGAGTATTTTAAAAAAAAAAAAAAAAGGAGGTTTGGGAGAAAGGGCAGCGAGACTGAAATCTAGAGTAGGACATGAAGTAATATCAAGGGTCTGCCATAAAAGGTGTGCATATAGCTTTGAAGAAAGATGAGTGGATTATTACAAATCAGAATCTATTACTGTATCAGGTTCTATCCCCTCATTTGTGTTGGTTTTGTGAGGCTCCTGGGCTTCTCTAGGAAAATAAGCACCCCAATATTTTTGTGAAAGGTGTATTCATTTTTTTAACCTTTCTTTCCCTTACCTAAGACTTGTAGTATATGTAATATGATGTATTAATTTCACTTTTGGAATAGTTCCTGATTTAGCACAGAGCCCTTACATTCCTGAGGTACGAGTTAACTGGTGTCACTTACCTGTAACTAGAAACTACCCTCACAAAGACAAAAACAGCCTAAACTGATGAGAAGATGTAAAAGCAACTTAAACTAATGAGAATGCAACTTTTGCAAGCTGTCTCAAACCATGATCCCAGGGAACCACACCTCTCTGAAATATACACAAGACTCATTAATTTTTTCTGTGAAAATTACTAGCTACACTAGTTAAAAACAAAGCAGAACTTTGACATGTAGCTACCTTCTGGTAGCAGATCTGAACTGTTGCTACTGTCTGTTGCAGTGAAAACTAGTGATGTCAAAATTAGTATGTTATATAGAAAATGTGTAACAATAGCAGCAATATCATATATCACATAAACGACTGGTATTTTTATTAAGGATTTTCTTCATTCTTCAAAAACCCCAATATTTTAAAGAACAGAGCAGTAACACAACACCTGCCCACCACCTGGAAAAAACTAGGAGTAATTTACAAATAATTTTGGTCTATTAAAATTCTAATTCATATTCTTGATTGTTTTGTTTTTGTTAGTATTACTGTTTAATCAATCTTTTGTCAAACTGCTGTAATTCAGAAGATGTATGTAGAGAAAAGTCTGGTGTTGGAATTGACTATTTTTTAAATTCTGTACTGAGTAGATTATTGCTATTTCCATGTCTGTAATGGATATGTGGAAATACTGAATTTTAACTACACATAGTTTTGGGTTAAGAGTATTTCTGTTACACTTCTTAAAAGTAACTACATTTTTAATTGTATTTTGTATTTGTATTTATTTTAATTGTAGTTAATGATATTTTTAATTGTATTTTGACTTTACCTTAGCATCCTCTGGACTTCTAAAATTAATAATTTTTCCAAATTCTTTGGCATGGAAGACAGACTTAACTCGCTCCTAAATAAAAAACAAAAAACAAAACAGTAATTCAAAATTGAAGTTAGTTACTTCAGACTTTAAGACTGCAATGCTATTTACTATCAAGGCAGCTATAATGGTTCAAACAGCCACGTGTACCAGTCACCTGAGTATGTTTGCATCACATGCACATACCCTGAGAGAGACCATTTTCTGCATGAAAGCACAGTAGGGTGAACAGTCCAGCAGTAATAGACTCCCCTTTTTACCATGGAGTCCCTGGATAAGGGTGTATAAAACATGTGTAGGAATGGAAGGCAGATAATGTGCATGTGGTAACAAAATCCATTACTCCCCAAGGTTTTAATTTGTAATTCTCCTTCAAGTCACTACTTGAGTGGACATTCCACCAATACTGACTTGCAAATAGTGGACATAGGTACTGAAAACAGAAACATAAACCTCAGAAAGAAAAATGTAAGGAGTTATTTGCAAAACACGGTTTTCAACCATAGATTTCAATAAAGAGCATACTGCAGACATGTTAATGGATTCTGAAATGACTGCTGTGTAGGGGTAAAGATGGATATGTTATTCAGCATTGTCTGAAATGGCAGAAACGCTAAGAATTATTTCATCCTGTAAAAGTTCACTTGCAGTCAGAAATCCAGTTTGGAGGATTCCAAACCAATATGGCTCTGCCTTTCATGCTCTCTGCAATAGAAACAAATAATCTGAGTGAAAAACTGACGCTGTACACCATCAAGACTGTCCTGATAACCAGTATGTGTAATTACACATGTGCAGCTTATTAAAAACAGAAACAAAATTCTGGCAGAGAAACTTACTGAATGAAACTAAAGTCATTTAACATATCAATAGAATTTAAGATTTTTTATTAAGAAATTGCCTCTGTAAATAGCCATTGGTGGTCATCTTTCTCCTCATGTCCTTTGCTAGCTTACCAGGGAAAAGAATTTAAAGGATTTTTTTAAGGGAAAATTGTAACTAAGAGCAACATTCTTTAATTTGTATCGAGAGGGAAAATATATATGTCATTATGGTCAGTTTTTAAGACAATAAAACCTTATTATATGCCCCAGAGAGCATAATAAAAATATTCTGCAATCTGCTGAGCCTTTTGCTAAGCTTTTTCCAGACTATGAATACACCACGAACTGGGGCATATAAACAAAAAATTCCTACAGCTCAAGGAAAAATCTCATTTGCAAAGACCAAGTCACTATGCTGCTTACAACAGAGGCTAGTTATCTGAGGAGTTTACCTATGACAAGTTTCAACTCCTTTCTCTGAGTACCTCTCAAATACAAAGGAGATCAAGAATTCAGAGGAGAGTGAGCAGAAATTTAAAGTTCAATTTCATAAACAGTAACACAAAAAGACAACAAAACATGGCAAAAACAATGTACCTTGGCTTCAATGCGCAATCTTCGACCATCAACGATGAATGGTTCTTTGGTAAATTCATCATAAGTGTATTGCCATTCACATGTCAGCTGTCCAAATGCCCCTTTTGTCACAAATAACACACCACTAGGCACCAGAAAATAAAAGTAGTTTTAAAAATTAATGTAAAAATATTTAGAAGTTATCATGTTATCCTTGCTCTAGTGAATTCATCTGTCATTGTAAAATAGGTTTCATCTCATGATCTCTAACTGTACAGCACACTTTCCAAAAGTGTGAATTTTGAAACTCCCTCTAACATTTAACATACTGTGTTCATAGCAAAACTGCAACACTACTTCAAGCTGTATCTGAGAAGGATGCCTCATACTACACTGCTAGATATTGACTGTTCCTGTATTATCCTTACTTTCCTTCAATACAACATCATAATTGAATCCCACAGTTCAGTTAATTTTGGCCCAACCCAGTGTATCACAAATCCTTCTTAGCTAAAGAAATCTTGAAATCATTATTTCTTTCCCTTCTTAAATAGGAGAGAAATAACTGAAAACTCTCCTAGTAAAAACAATGACACTGTTGAAGATTATTACCAGCACACTAGGCATGCTTTCCCCATTATTTTGTCTACATATATGGTGAGAATGTAGATACTGATCAGCAAATCATCAAGGCATGCACATTTTTATGATTATTTTAGGTACGTATTATTTAGAGTCAAAACGGTTTACCTTTTTGTTACCATTAACAGATCTGTACTGTTGACCATAGCATGTGCAATATATCTGAGTTTTGCAAATCTTCCATTTTCAATTTTCTAAAAGAGATAGAAGTTTTATGGCTTTGAATATGCTAGTAATGTACTAATTTTATGCTTCAAAGTTATTTATGCTCCAGAAATAAAAACTGTAACAAAGCACAAAGCATAGACCTTTAAATAAAAGGCTACTTTCATTAAGTCAGAATATAACTAACATCTCTAATAGCTAATGTTCATAACTACTTGGTTTCTGTTAATACACCTATGTAAATAAAAATCAATCCTAACCAAAACTGACAAGGAATAATATAATTTCTCTAAAAATGTCAGGACTCAAGTTTTCCACATACTTTTAGTATACACTGAACTTCTGCTAACTAATAAATTTCTGAGACAGCAAACAAAATAAAGATTCCTTTCCTACTTTCTCGCATTGCCCCCCAAACAGTGACTAATTAACTCTGAGAATAAATATATATCTGGCTGTATATAAGCACCATTATAATGCAGACAGTGGGACTAAAAATAATGCACTTGAGGTAGTACTTAGCATTCCTCTAAATTATTTTGTTTACTCATGAACGAAACTATTTCCTACAATTAATGTGAATACTGTAGCAGAATACTTTTAATGAGCAATATCTTTAAAATATTGATGACAGCAGATTAATGACTTTTTAAAAACAGAAGCCCTATACTTCTCACATGACTTGGTGACCACTGGATTTCTGACTTCCTGATCAGTGAGTGATTAAACTAGTGGTCAAATTAATATTGCTGCAACTTGGCTGGGAATAGCAACACAAGTGCTTGCATGTTTCCCAGCTGTTACAACTTCGAAGCAACAGCAGATTAGAACAAACTAGTGTGATTCAATAAATTTTGAACTACAAACATATAGACTCAGATATGTATGCCAAAATTTTAAAAATATCTAGATTAGTTCTTAAAACAGTTAAGAAAGTAAAGCCATTTAATGCATGTTCCGCAACACAGTAAAATGATGAAGACATTTAATTAGTGTAAAAAACTTCAAATTTGAATGTGTGGATAATTCCACTTGCACAAACAGACTTTTTAAAATTATCTCTTCCCCAAAGATACTGATTCTTTCATGACACGAATATTTGAGTAGCAGGTTACCCTAAAAGCTCTTAGAAAGTTCCAATTGTTTCTCTTTCACCATCTCTTTCAGGCTACAAAATCACAGCTATTGGTCACATGCCTACTTAGGTAAGTTACTGCTTGCATTTATTTCTGCATGAGCTAGTGTCAGAAGCAGGACGAATTCTGCAAGAAGAATGGCCTAAGAAATTAAGAACTAAGGGCTCGGAAAATAAGCTATTTTTTCTTTTTCTTTTAATTTTTGGAAACATCTTACTCAAGCTTCATCAAGGCATTGATCTGCCTCTGCAACGTGTTCCTCCCTGCCTTTTGTATTAGAAGCTTGGACCTAAATAAATAAATAACTGGAAAAAAACTCCCTAAAACGTAGCCCCTACTACATTCCAGTACATAACATGCTGGATGGTTAGAAGAACATAACATGCTGGCACATAATATGCTGGATGGTTACACAACAAAGAAGCCTGTATGGACAGACTATGGACAGCATGAATAGGCTACCTGACCCACAGGTCAGGCTACTAGTCTAGGTCTGTACACTGATGGCCTTTCATCAGTGGCCTAGAAAGAATGACAGGGAAATGGGAAAGGGCTGATAAGAACTCAAAGAAATGTGTGGAAAGAGCAAGGGTGGTTCAGAATAGGTATAAAATACACTTCACTTAACTGCAAGACACTTTGACAATGACACAAATTACTCTAATTGACCAAACATATAAATATCACACAGAATGACCAGTATCTCTGTTCTATTCAAAGTAAGCAGAAGTACAAGCATTTAGCAATTTAGCCAGATCAGGATGGAGAAGATGTCCCATGTTAGAGAAAGTAACCTTCTTACACTTTGCATAGCATAGAAGTAAGGCTCTCAAACCAAATATTAATCCCCTTTAAGTAACATCCATTTCCTAAAGGGGTATTACCTCTTTCTGTCTTCTGATTAGCTTGCTAGGTCATTTTCAACTAGTCATGTGCCCCTGCTGTAACCTTCTCAGCTTACAGATAACAAATTGGGAATTGTGAAAATTACTACGGAAGTACAGTACTTAATTATTGCACATGAAACAACCTTAAACAAAAGCTACTTAAATATACACCAAATTCCACAAAAAGTGTTTTATTCTGTAAGTTCTCAAACATGTGATTTGTGGAGCACAAAAACATTGTTGGCATATAGCATACACTGAGATAGCTAACCCTCATTGTTAGCTATGAGTCAAAAATCATAAACTATCTGATGTTTATAGTTTTGTAGACAACAGGAGTTAATTGGGAAATAAAACAAAGAAATGCTGCACAGGCTGTTTAGAAAGGGAACAAACGCTAATGCTAAGCAGTAAGAACTTTTAAATTTTCTGCCTTTGGATTTTTCTACCTTTAATTTCCAAACTTTATCCCTTTTAGCATTAGATTTCTACCTATTAATTAGGAAATATATCATAGAGGAAGACTGCTGACAATTCTTGTAACAAGCTCACTGTTGCACTCTGCTACCAAAGTCCCTTATACAACTCAAACATAAAACAATATATAATTGATCACTCAATACAGAATAAATAGTTTTTAAAACTTTTATGGTATGTAGCTATTGTTTGGAAAAGACAGCAGCTTGGACCACTGCTTGGTGATGCTAAACTATGAAAGGTAACATTAATCAGTCATTCTTTGTTCAATGTTAATTTCAACATTGGAAGAAAACATACAAATCTTTAAAATGCACTGTCTGTATTTAAAATTAAAAACATTTTAATCACCTGATTAAGTATATGCAAATCTATTAATAAAAGGCACTCCAGAAACTGTAAAGCAGCTTCAGAAGTAACACAAGAAGAGATCCCCTCCTTTGCAAATTCTTACCTGTAGTACAATTACTTAGATGTCACTGCAAGAATCTAACAGTAAAAGTGATTAGCACATATATGCAAATATGCTCAATGTCTTAATCTCTGCACTTGGACAAATTCCTAATCACACCACATCCTCTTAACATAATGAGAAGCAAGCTGAAAGGCCTTTGAAAAAGTTAGAAATTATACAGAGCAAAATTAAGTACTGGAGGCAAAAATTAAAATCTATTAATCTTCTGGTAATAGTTCTAACAAATACTAGTAGTATATGTGATACTTAAGTCAGAATGTTTGACAACCTTCTTGAACTCACTCAGATGAAACAGAATGTAAGAGAATACTGAAAAGGCTGTTACTGCATAAAAAGTGGTTATAAATTGCTCTTCTTGCTTGATGCTCAAATTAACTTTCATCTGGACTACCAGCATATTTCCCTGTGCTGGTGACTGTCCAAATGTGTGAATTCTGAAGGCAATCCACTGTCGTTGCTACAAACTCTAACCCTGAATGCATCTTTCAGCTCAAATTATAACAAAACTTTTTCAAAAGCTGTAGAATTGCTAATTTCAGCAAGCTAACCTGGTATAATTACTTATCCAGTCTTCCCTACAGAAACATTTAATAGTTCTAAGCAGTTCCTAGGTGACTCCTTAGATGTAGCTTGAATGAGTGTGAAAAAAGGGGAAAAACTGTTAATGAAAAAGTAACATGTAAAACATTCACTTTTCGCCATGCAAAATTCTTCTATCATTTATGAATAATAATCACCAATAATCCTTTATTACCTACTTCCTCATTTCAGTTATCCTAATGTGCAATGTCCATGATGTGTTAGCATCTGTATCCAGATTCCATTTAGCCATGCTGAACAGTAACTGAAATCAACCTGGTTATATTAAAATCAGTGGGAATTTGTGGTTGTGGTTATCATTTAAATCTAAGGCCACAGCAAGACAATGAAAATTACAACAGCAGCTTTCTTGAAGAATGTAAAACTTCTACTTCACAGCAGAAATATAAATTGCTTATGCTGACTGGCAGAATTATCTTAATAAATTTTTGATCTAAATACACAGGAAAATTTGAGCAGCTGAAATGGAAAAACCATGCTGATCTTCACTTTCATCATGATGACCACATCTAGGTGTTCTGTTTCCTGCCAATACAACCACAACTCTTGGATTCATACCATCAGAAGCATGATTACTGGATCAGCAAGGAAATAAAAGAATATTGTCTTTATGCTTCAATCACAATCAAGTTAAAATGAAATTGAGTCATGCAAGCTTCCATATTCCTCTGGAACAACTGGTGTCAGCTGGTTTCAGACAGCTTCCCATAACTGTCTTCTATTTTGGATTGGGCAATGGCTATGTAATAGTATCCAAATGTTGCATATTTAAGTGGTAAGGATCCTGCTTTTTTCCTTAAACCTAGACAGACAAGGTTTTCCAAAGTAGGACAGATCATGACATCTGTGACTCAGTAAAGGGACCAGCAAACTAGGTGGCATGCATGAATACGTGCTAAGTCTGGATAATGTGAAATAAAAATGAAGTTATTTTGAACGTCATAAAGAATGTAATTTTGCAAAGTGAAACCTTAGTTTTAGGGTACTTCAGGATATGGATGTTTAAGTTTTGATTTGAAACCAAGCTCAAGAGCAGCGAAGCAAAGACAGCAAGGATTAGCATGACATACTTTTCCAACCCCTCAGATGTTCTTTCTGGTAGGCCAAAGTGTGAATACTAAGGAACAAGGGCCTGCTCAAATCACTTCAACATTCTACCTGATACGAAGCTCATGACCAAAAAGAGTCACTAAACCAAAAGCTGAACACCTCCAATACAAGAGGATATGGTATTGAAGCACAGCTTTGAACGACTGTCTTCTCTGAAGCAACATAATTGTGCAGCAACCTTATACAACACAGTATAAGCACCCTCACAAACTCACAATTTATAAAACAAAATTTAAAATAATAACAAAAATATTTTGAATATGTTTTGAGGTTGGGTAGACATTGACACAGAGAACCACTGACTGCATGGCGCAACTGTTAATGGCTTAGCTTCAAAAGCACAAAACCAGTGTTTTAGCAGGGCCAAGACCTCACATATCTGTTGCTTCTGGAAATTACTAATAACAATTTATGCATTAACAGTCTATTAAATGATCCCTGAAACGAAATGTTTATTTTATCCCCTTGCACTGACCTACGTATACAGAGCGTCTTGAGAAAACCAGACTACCAGAGAGGCCTGAACAAAAGGGATGTTCTGCATGACATCAAAGGTAAAGAGCTCAGCAAGGAGGAAGTTATACAAGTCACTAAGAGTAAAACTGAATTCTTGGGAAAAGATGCATTGTTAATTTGTCAACAGCACAAAATTTAGCAATCTGAGACAAAAGGAGGGCACTTAGACCTGGAGTTTTCAGGGACAGTACTGGACTTCAAATTCAGCAGTTAAAAAGGCATGGTATGGTGGAATTATGATGCCAAAAGTTCAACTGCTAAAATACTTTAAACTGAAGAAAAAAAAAAAATGAAAATGTGGTCTCTTTATTTTGCTAGGTTACTTTAAATCTCTAAAGAAAATCTCCAAATGTTTCAGCACTGTTGTTTTAGTTCCAGGGATGTTTCTATCCTGAAAGAGCATCAGTTTCTGCTATTAGTTTTCACAGCTTTTGCCACATGACCTAAAGAGAAAGTAAGTACTAATATCCCAGATGGTAGAATTTTTTGTTATCCTAAATCCCCATACCCACAGATCCAATTTATTTGTTTTTCTATGTATGTTCAGAGAAGCCTAGACTCAAGAGAGAAACAAGTAAAATACTTGTACAAAACTCCTATATTTTCTATTAACACAAAACCTTCAAATATAGAAAAATAGAACTATAGTCCACCAAAGAGACAGAATATTCTAGGGCATATAATAATATTTTTCAGCTCCAACTGGAGATGTTAGTTTTGTTGGATTTTTTTTTTTTTTTAATTAGCATTCTACAATTTCTTAATCTAGGAAGTAAAGAATAAATTATTTTCATTTATACTGCACTGCAAAATGAATTAGTAATATCTGACACAGAAATACTACCATTCATGTACTAATTTTACCTCCATGTTCAGCATAAACTTGTAGGATATTAAGATAAAAAATTTAAAACCTAGGTCAATTTTTGGTAAAAAAATTATGACATTTCTAAATGAGGAAGAAATATGTTTTTTTCATAAAATGCACATGTATTTCCTAGTAAGATCAGTTATTACAAAAGAAAAACAATTTCAGAGGATAAAAACCAAATTGCCGTAAAGCAGTGCAAAGGAAAAAGATAATGTTAAGCAACATTATTCCAAATTTTCAAAACCTAAGTTAATTAAATGTCACAGTAACATTTCCATTATGCTATACTTAACAATTTCCTCAACTTTTTGACATCACGTGTCTTCAGAACTGAAGAGCAAAATTACTTCCTATGTTCTTCAAAGAAACATGGGAGATCCAGTTGTACCTGAAACATTCAAAATCCTTCCCACAATGTTTCAGGCCTAACACACTGCAGTAGAGCCTTTCATTTGTTTCTGCAAGGCATCCTTTTCAGGTGACAGCATTACAAAACAAATAGGAACACATGACCTGTAGCAATCATAAGCATCAGCAATTTTAGGTAAAACCATTTCCCAAACTTAGTTTGTCCCCCTTTTTCTCTGTGACATTAAGGGCAAAGGATAACTGCCCAAGAGATCACCCTATACTGCAGTTTTTGAATGCACAGTGCCAGAACAACCAATCTTAACAATTTTAATGGTTCTTGCCCCAGAATTTTGATAAATGGAAGCCAACAGACAATGAAAGACCATTGCCTCATTGCATATGCAAACATTTCAGAAGCTCTTATTGTTTTAGAGCAATGCCAACTGCTCAGATGGTGGCAGAAAAACTAATTCTCATTATAATACTTACTGGTACAGAATTATCTATTATAAGATATCATTAAAATGCAACACAAAAATCTGAATTTAGTAACAAACCACAAAAAAACCCCAAAAAACCCCAAAAACAAACAAACAAACAAACAAAAAACCAAGAAAACTGTGCAAGCATTTCAGTGAATATAGAATAAATACTTTTTTAAGAAACCAGAAACTTGTAAAGGTATTTGGTAGAATTTATAATACCAAATTGTAGTCAATCAGTGTTCACACTTTCCCCTCACTCCCCAATGTCTAAGTAAATCAAAAACTAAACACTTTTGCAATTTATGTATGTTTTATTACACAATTTCTTGAAGAACTACTGGTATTTTTTTACATCTGTCTGTGGTTTTTACATGGAGTTTAGTTCTGGGGCAGATTTTTTACTTTTTTCTTGTTATGAAAATAAAAATATTGACTAATGAAACAAATAATTTATAGTCAAAATAAAAACCAAAATAAACTGTTATTTCACATGTTTAAGGATACCAAAAGTTACACAAAATAAGTATTAAAAATTATGGTAAAACAAATGATAAATGAAAAACTAAAAGCTTGATGTTTCTTGAAAAATGTATGTATCTTATCTATGAAATAAGTTTATAAGCCATTTAGTGTTCTTACACTGTCTAGTTCCAGAAAATATGAGAAACAATGTTGGAACAGAACAGATGAATCCATTTTAGATATACTTTAGACATGTTTATTGTTAAGAAGAAAGGCAGACAAAATACTTTTGAAATAGTAATTGAATAAAACAGTCAAACAGCATTTTAACACCAATAAGGACTGTACAAATCAGTAAAGTTTTACTAAACACATATAAAGCAATAGTAAATAAACCCTGTTAAACATTATATAAATGCAAAAAAACATTAAACACAGCTGATAAAAATACATCTTGAAATAAACTCTAAGTCACGGTATTACTTATTTCTTCATATTATTCAATACCATTTTACCTAATATATGTTTTTATCTGTAAGACTATATTTATTATATTTTCTTATTTGCCTAGCACGCATCATCATGCATTTTATTATCCCCACATTTTTTTCACAGTTTAAAAAGTAAGACTTTAGTATCACAAAACTCCAATTTCTCAGTGGAATTATAGCAGCAACATTTAAAAATTAAAGGTCAAAAGAATGCAAAAAGGCCACGTATGTCTGTTACAATCCATGTTATCCTAACTGTCATCATCATCACTACTACTGTGAGCCATAGTCCACTCTTTGTAGGCCTGCCTTTTCTGAAAGCATGGTAAGGGAAGAAGAAAGCAGAAGTATTAGTTTAAAAGTACTAGTTTGCCTGGAAAATTTGTTAATTAAAGCAAAATAAAACCACAGAAACCAGAAATTCTGATGTGACATGCTAAGGGGACACAAAACAACCTATATCCTATTTCCTTTGATCAGCATTTACAATCTCTGAATAACCAAAAGAAGTTTTATTCCAACCTAATCCTGCAATCTGTTGAAAAGCTACAATACAGTGATCACAGTGTGACCAGTCACCAGACCTGTATGCAAAGAAGCATTGCAAAAGGGGAGAGAAATCTTTTATCCATAAAAAAATAGTATTCTATTCAAACTCTTTGAAATAGTGGACATGCAACAGACTGAGTCTCATGCAAAACAAACTAACAGCTCTAGAATCACAAACACTAAGAACCGAAAACATTAGTATATGTAAGGGTTAAATTAAGACAACAAATATAGCAGAATTTAATGTCTGGGGAAAAAAATGCAAATCTCTATTTTCTTATTTGACTGTCTCTAGAAAAAGCTGTCTACTCTGCTTGGAGCTCTGAAAACATTTCTTCAAGAGTAATCATGCCTTAGAATCATCAACAGCAAAAACTAATATGAAGCTAACAATCCTTCAGTTTTAGCTACATTCAAATGGTGGCTACCATCACAAAATCTCAAAGGCATTACACAAGGATACGCCTTAGTGTATTTTAAGTTGGATAATGGAAGGTACTGTACTCAACCATACGACACAGAAAAAATAAAACTACATGCTACCTGGCAGATTTTTGTAAAGGTTTCTCAGAAAAAAACCCAAAATAGAAAAATGTACAAATTTAAGAAGCAAATGTAATGTAAAGTCAGCTCATCAGTGTTGACTGTTTTCCAGCATTTGTTTTAGCAATATATTTAAAAACAGACAAGGGGATGTTTTAAAATTTGTTTTCTTAACAAAAAGAGGATAAATATTAATAAAAAATTTATGTTATTAATCAGTAGTAGCTTCTAACTACTAGAGAGCAGAGGGTAGTTAAGGCTTTATAACACCAGTTATAAATGGGAGAGCACAGGTTAAAGCCATCTCATTTAAAAGAAAGGCACAGGTACAGTATTTATTATCAAAGCACTTTCACAGTTGGCTGAACTACATGACCAGTGAATGGAACAATCAACATAGCTAAGGTGCCCCCAACAGATCAATCTTCTTGTAACAAAAAATGAATGACAAACTAATGAAATGAAGGAGAAACAGAAACGTAAGTGGAACTCAACATGGAATAAACAGCTGTAGCAATAACCAAAATTAATCATAAAATACTCTCCAAAAGCTACTACATTCTTATTTACTTCTCCAGAAAGGTTATTTTGGTACAACATTTTTGGAGCACACTGTGAATTCTTCCATGTGTATTTTTTAAATTCTGTTTAAATTCATGCAATCACTAATTACTACTTTGTTATGGTTGAACATTTCTACAAAGATGTTTTATTTCTATCAAAAGGAAAAAACCAGAAACTCAGTAAGCTGTGTGCATCACAGTTGAAATTATTTCCCTTTCAGAGGGGAATTTTTTGAGTCAAATTTGCTTAAATGACAGATGAATCTTTAAAAAGTAAGGGCTGTTCAGCATATACTTCCTGCAAACAGTATTCCATTTCAGAACTGTTTATGTTTTTCCAAAGGCTTCAGTGTGACACAAATACAACTATTTCTAAGTGTCTTTAAAATCCTATTTTACATAAATTTGAGACTTAAAAGTCACTGTTTAACCTATGTATTATAAAATTACTGAAAAAACAATGTGTTTCACAAAAAAAATTAAAGGCATAAAATTTCTCATTTGCACATATAAACCTTTCTCTTTCTTCAGAATGCTCGTGCATAAACATTTATAGATATACTGATCTACTTTAGGGTGTCTTCCTCAAAAATTGTACCACAGCAGCCAAATCCCCATTGTGGTTACAAGCCTAAGAAATAAAATTAAATTCTTGACTACTGAGTTACTAGGTAAGAAGTGAATGGAAATTTAGGAATAGAATTTATAAAGTATTTATTTCTATGTAAGATGAGTTTAAATTTATGTCAAAAATGTATCTTTCATTTTCTTCACCTGTAACATTTGACTTCCAGTTCCATCTCTTAATCTGTAAGGTCTAATAACTCCATCTTCACCAAAGAAGCGAGGTGGTCGCAGGCTTATCACATCTTCTGATGAATCTGCAACCCTAAAAAAGCAGAAAATTTAAGATACATATCAGTATCTCTACTCAACTATACTATTTAGCTAAGGAACTAAATTATTTTGTATACAATTTAAATATAACTTGAATAACAACTATTGTTGTCTATATATGCATTTTTGTATAGTAACAGACATTATATAAAACAGCAATATATTCAGACATCTATTTCCAAGAATAACAATTATCAAATTAGATAGCACAGAGCAGCACATACCTGCAAATACTTAATTAGTGTCTAACTACTGCACGTCAAAACCTCAAAAGTAAAGACAACTGTAACATATAAAATAGAGCTATATCATATTTCACTCTTATATTTTTCTTTCATTTCTCTACTAAAAACCTTGAGCAGGAAAACAAAAGAGACTGGCATTCTTATGGTAACAGAAGTGATCCAACTCACTAAGAACAGGGCCACTGAACAATTGTATTTAAAGTTACTAAGTACTTCTTCAAAACACTGTGTCCTCCTTCATTGCACAAAAAAGTATAGAATAATCTTCATCAATGAACTTATTGAAGTGTGACTATCACAATATTTAAATGTTGTCTCAACATAGTTCTGAGACTGGCACAATCTAGCGGTCTTGGAACTCATTTCATATCATAGTAATAATATATAAAGTAACTTTGAACACATCTGAGAAGTCCTTTTTTTTTCCTGCTTATTTGGGGTAAAAGTTAAAAATCATCAGCTGAAGGAAGTCTGACTGCGGAGATATTTAAACTGGTTTTGTTCAGTAATGCTAGAAATACTAGATTTGTGTCTGTGTTTTTTAAATTATATCAAGTGTGTATTTTGTTAAAGAGCCACCTATTTATAATGTAAGTAACATAGAAATGATACAAAGACACAAAGTACTACTAGCATTACTATTGTCTCTATGCTATATGATATTATGTACACTTATTTTAC
This sequence comes from Lonchura striata, assembly GCF_050655825.1. Taxonomy (NCBI): domain Eukaryota; kingdom Metazoa; phylum Chordata; class Aves; order Passeriformes; family Estrildidae; genus Lonchura; species Lonchura striata. Next base: position 63,519,449 of record NC_140740.1, read on the forward strand.
TTACTTTTTAATACCCTGAAATGTGCTGCTTGCCATATCTATGATGCCACCAGTGGGCCTAGCTACTGCTCCAACTAAGCCTTTTCCAACGCCTTTGAAAAAACCAGCTGCTCCTTCTTCCTGAGCTCCTAAAAGCATTAAAAGGAGTAAATAATTATAAACCACAGAGTTTCTCTTAAAATCTTAACAAGTTTTATTACCATTTAATTACAAATATTATTTGCTATACAACTACATAGTCTCCACCACACAAAGTTCATGTAAATAATGTTTAAACAGTAAGTCATCAGAAATATAAAATCTTGACAAAGGGTTTTCTAACTCTGATTTACAACAGCTCATCAAATACAAAGAATTTACCATCATGTTAATGGTTAATGCATCAAGACCAAACTTACCTCTTATTGGTTTTGTAACTATTCCTGTTATGCCACTGACAAAACCCTACCAGAATAAACAAAACAGACATTACAAATATGCTTCCATACATTATTTTTCGTTTTTAACATTTCTCTTTCTATTTCATTGGTGAATAGCCTCAAAGTACATGCGTGCGAATATTCTAGAATTCACTACAAGCCAACATAATTAGAGGCACCTGCTTCACAGTTTCTACCTTCTTTTCTCCCCTCTTGCATTTTTCTATAAAACTATCACTTAATTGTAGCTATACACCTGCAAAACCAATATTAAATTTAAGAAACTAACAAAAAACTAACTAAAAAAAATTGAAAATCAACAACTCTCTGGTGAATAAAACAAGAACCTCATACTTCTGCCTACATAAAATGAATTAATTTTTATTTTCCTCCTTACAGAAACTAGTCCTTTTCCACCACGAGTGATACCCTCTCTCAGACCAGTGGGTTGTTTATTCATGGCTTCTCTCCTCTTTTGCTGGTAATCTTCATCCATAGTTATTGCAGCTACTCCTTTTGCCATAGCACCTGTGATTCTTGAGGCAGCTCCTGCTAATCCACCTATTAGAATATAAACCAAATTAAAATTATAATGCAATTTACAAATACTCACCTCTATTGTTTACTATTAGGCCAACTACCATCACAGCACTGAAACTTACCAACAGCTCCCCCTACCAGTGCTTTAAGTCCTAGTGCCATTCCTTCTATAAATTCCTCAGGACCCTGGATGGCTCCCTGTGAAGAAAAAAGAATACATTCATAATGAGCTTTGAATAGTATGCATTATGTATTATTACATCTTGCAGTTGTATTGGAATTTATATGTGACAAAGAGGAAAACAGGATGACACTGAGTGATAAAGTGTGAAAGCACCCACAAAAGCTCCTGTGACAGAAAGACAATTTTAGAATAATAATTTATTCACTGAAGTCTGCTTATTTTAAGGAGAAGAGAAAGATTAATTTTAAGGTATAAACTGTAAGAAGCGGCCTTTTGGTAGTTAAGTAGACATCTCTGTACTTTTTAATCTCTTTTGAAATTTTAAATTCTAAATCAAAAATTTAAGCCAAAAAGGTATTAATATAGATTTTCAATACAATGTCTATCCATCTACTTGTAAAAAGGGCAGCAAAGAATTTTACCTGGTATGGTTCATAGAAAAAAGCTTCTACTCCTTCAGACAAGCCTCTTATGAATCCAAATGGATTACCCAACACATCAAGGCCAAGAATAAGAATATACATCTGTTTAATAGCCTAAAATGAAAATAGGTATTAGTGAAAATATTTCCTAAATTACACTAAAACAAAGGCAAACAGTGTAGTATCTCAGATTAAAACAGGGAAAGAAACATGAGTTGAATATAAAAACCTCAAAATTGTCCAGAGAAGTAGTTGCACTAAAAAGAAAATCAGAGAGTAACCCCTATTATGTCAGCCAAGAAACAAAAGTACTTAAAAGCATTTCAGTATCCCCTTATTAATAATCATGGATGGAGATGACTAATTCTTTTCTGCAAAAGTATATTTGTTGGATTCTCTCCACTGGATGACAGGACTTTCACCAGTAACAAAAGCCAAGAAGGAACATGATTCAAGTAGTACTAATGTCCAACAAAAGGTATTAGTATTTTAATGCCAATCATGTTCTATCAGAGCTCCAATGTGTTTGGTTCCCCATCTATCCCCAGCAAGCTGTTTTGTTATCCATGCCACCTGGCAAGGCAATTAAATCCTATTAACGAGTAATTTGGTTTGCAAGCATTTATTTAACCTTTGTATATAAATGCAAGTATGAAAGTAAATTTTATTTCGTTTAATAGAATGGAAGTGCACAGCAGCAGCTTCAAAATAAAATCTATTGGAATATTAACAATTTTCTTATTCTCACCTGTTTTGAATAATGCCTTACAACTGCTGATTGGAGCTGCTGTGTAGTACAGAAGTGATATCTGAGCTCAAAGAATGCCAGCCTAAAAAAAGATGATCGAAAAAGTAAACCCTTACTACACAGAACATAATAAAACTCAACGTATATAATACTGGTATAATCTTTTTGAGTGATTTTTACATTAGTACTTTTAACCTACTTAAAGACAATATCTTGTACATCTGTAAGGGTGGCCCCTATACTCTTCAGCAGGAGATTCAAGGACTGAAATGGTATCAATTCATTCTTTCCCTCTTCTTTGTTACTATCTTCTCCACCCGTACTGAGTGAAAAGCTCAAGTGTAACTGAAGGATAAAAATGAGATTGAGAAATAACATGGTTAGTTGTTAGTTTTTAGATGTACAATATTGCTATCTTTAAAATATTTTACATTATTTTAAAATTGAGTTAGACATTTCTAGTCTGACTGAAACCAGTCAGACTTTGTAACAGAATACACAAATACATAATGTAGACCAAAAAAGCCCACTGACATTTAAAGCTAAAGTGAAGAATTTAAACTGCTTCTAAGAAAACAAGAACTTGAAACTGCTTACTTCTGTTTTCAGAGATAGTCTCCAGATTCTTTCAGCTATAATTTAGGTTATTATCTCATTTTTAAAACATTTAGTTAGTGTCTAAGTTATACCCAAAATCAAAGCAGATAGAAAATGACAATATAACATAGTGTCCAAGAAAGAATGTAACATAAAAGTGTGAAAACAAGTAATTATTAACGCAAGTTTTGCAGGTGCCAAATAATTACTGGAATATGCATACAGGAGAAATCCTACCTGTGCACACCTGAAATAACCAGAGCATTTGTGTCAAAGAAATCAGAAAAGAACAGAATTCAGGAAAATTGCTGAAATGGCTTTCATGACACAAAATGGTAGAAATATATCCAGCAGTTTTCAAAATCAGCTTAAAGAAACTTATGCCTGTTTCTGACTCTCTGAAGACAGTATCACGCAACATTCATTATGTTATAACAGAGCTTAACAGTAACTCATTTCAGTGATAGACAGCTTACCTTGCACAACCACTGTCACTCCATCCATGACCACTAAAGACCAATCTTCTACTAAAATCTCAAGCCCATTTATTCCATCCTATTTCCTCCCTGCATTTTTTCTTGTCAAATATCATTTCTAACCTCTCACAAGATACTATGAAGAGGTACAACACTAATAATTCTTCGATCTACTTCCCTTGGATAGATGGGAGACTCTCTTGCCAATTGTTAGAGAGCCTATGAAGTCCTATCACAGTTGTAACAATGTCAGCTGCACACTAATCTCCTACCCTGGCTGTGTGTGTTTTTAAGAAATTATGTCGTTCTCCAATCCATATTACCCTATGTGCACACAAACCAGAGCATTCTGCAAGAAACTCATAAATAATAAAATGAAAAAAAATTACTCATAAAGTAAGATGGTATAGTGGTTACAATGAAAATACTTTATTAGCCCTTTTTTTTATTAAATCAGCTGTTTCAATTGTTATTTCCAGTGCCTACTATCCTGCATGAGACAAAAAATTTTCAGAGAGCAAACTCAGTCTATAAGGTGAAAAAGGAATACCTTAATTGGAGATATATGGAAGTATTCATACAAGCTGATTTGTGACGTATCCATTGATGACACACTCATTAGTTCTTCTTGAAGAGATTCAACATCCTTTTCAAAAAGTTGTAGCTGTAAATGCATTAGAAATAGATATTTCTTCAAAATTTGGAGTATATAAAACTACTAGTCATTTGTCACTGATACAATACATGGATTAATACTACTTATACTCTCTCATGCACAAACTCCTGTCACTGTCCCTGTACCATAATGTTTAAAGCCTCCTTTGCATAGCATACAGGATGAGCATAAAGGAAGGGTTCTACTATTTGACTCAGGTAAAAGTAAATGAAAACCTCATAGCTTCATATTATTCCCAGATACACAGAAATTAACCAATGATATGGACACAAAAAATAATTTTTAATATTTTTTAAAAAGACAAGTTGAATAGTTACAAATGTAAAACCCATTTATCTTCAAACAACAAAAGGTTTCTACCTCTTGGTCACTCGGCACATCAGTCTGTGTAAAGAATTCACCAACTGCATACAGGAAGCCAAGATCTAATCTGAGATCCATCTCCTGAATCAGAACCTTGAAATATCTACAGATGAAACAAAAATAATTATTAAGGGTGTTCTACAAAAACATTATTTAGACCACTTACACTTCCGGTACTGGTTTTGGTGGGGTTTTTTTGGTGTGGGTTTTCACTTTGGGGTTTTGGAGGGTTTTTTTTTATTGCTGGTTTTCTTTTTTTTTTTTATTTGTTTGTGGTTTTTTTGAGGGATTCATCATTGCTGATGAAAAGAAGACTTCCCACTTAGGTGTAAGATAAACACATTTCAAAATAACCAAAACAATTTTAAAATATAGCAGCATTTAACACTGCATATAGCACCACTATACATAGATTTTTTTTCTAAATAAAGATGACTAAAAATATGCATTAAAAAGACATCTAAAAATCCTGTCTTTACTCTTCAGTTATGTGGATAATAAAGGACACTGAGCTTTCATCTCTGTTAAAATGCTCTGAGTTTCCAAGACTGAGTTTGTGTCAAAATTACTTTTCATTATGTAATAATTTTAATTTTAAAGCTTGATTAAACATACCCAATAGCAATAGAGATGCAACATGTCAAAATACTTACTTAATATGAGATATTTGTGAGTGTCCTGCAGTTCTCATGACAATACTGACATCAGTAAATGGTTTTGGTGCTATGAAGTTGTCAAATAAAAAGAGATCAGCACAGATTGCTTCATGATATACACAACTTCCTAAGTTTTCCTATGTAAATGTCATATACATTCAGGGTTTTCTCAATCCTGTACAACAGGATTACATAATGGATATGACTGGCAAACAACTAAGACAGGGAAAAGAGCAGGAACAGAAAGTAATAGGAAGACAAGGATGAAATGAAACATGAAGATGCTGTTTAACTGAAAATGCACCATTTTCATTTAAAAGCAAATTAATATTGATATAATATTACATTTAGGTAATTTCTTTATTAATGGAATAAGATTTTCCAATGGCTGATACAAAAATGTAAACTAAACAAAAATTAATTCTGTAGATTCATGCACTGTAGCTTAAAACCAGTCATATTCAGAATGAACAACTGACAATCCCACTAGCTTCCAAACAAAATTGCAAGCGGTATTCTTTGTCTCAATCCAGAGTCCCTTTTGATATTACTTAGGTTTTTCAAGTGACTTTGGTGTGAAAGAATTAATGAAAGATTCCAATTCACCACTTAGTGTAGCAACATTGAGTGCTATGCTCCAAGTAATGCAGAAAGCTACCCAAAAACCATACAAAATATAATTTGACATCTGGAGACCTTATAAGCCTCCCGTAACAACTATGAGCTTAGGCACCTTTCTATTCTTAGTAGTTAAGATTACTTCACATAAATTACTAGATTATGCACTGCATGATGCTAGAGCAGTAGGGAAATAGTGGAAGGCTAAAGATGACAAGTTAATCCTCACTTCCCCAAAACTCCAAATGTAAGTAGCACAGAAACAGTGCAACAGATTCACTATCATCAAAATCAACAAAATTTATCTTATGAACAGACAAGTCTTCTCATGAATTAGTCAGCATTAAATTTTAGTGATGGTCTGAACTAAAAACTCCTTTTAAGTTTATCATGTAACTTTCACGTCGTATGTTCTCCACAATCAATTAAGTAATGTACCAAAAATATTCTCTTAAAAGGTATGATAATGACAAATAGAAGACATTTTCTTTTTTTCTGTTAATTGTTAACTGTTGAAACAGTGTTCTGAATATCTTCTTTGCAGAGGTAACTGTTTCCTTACTTCTACCATTATTATTTGTATTATCCATAATCAGAAAGCTCATGCAGACTTCACCTGATAAAAGTGATAAATCTGATAAAATTATTAACTTCAGTACAAGTTAAGTTATCTTTTGTTTTAAAAGGTAGGATTATGTTAAACTAGAACAAACCTGAATCCAAGGTGATGGACTTTGGAGGTTTAATAGGATAGAACACAAAGGGAAATATGGCTCCAGGAATCTGGTTTTGTATCTAGTAGGGGTAAGGACAGGACAAGGTGCAGCACATTAGCTTTTCAATAGTGAAATATTTTAAAACCAGGGCAAATTCTAGAAATATGATCTTTACCTGCGGCCTTCCACCAATCCAAAAGCAGAAAAAAGCCACTACTACTGTACTTAAAATATATCTATTTTTAAACTCTAATAATCAAATTCAAAAAATTTAGAAAAGCTTATTTAAATTACTAATAATAAATGATCCACAAAAGTTCTGCAAAGGATTTGTTCTTAAAATACTGAGCATAACACTTCTTTTTGCTTGTTATACAGAAATGCTCCAAGAAAAAGCAAGTAAGATGAATGCCAAATATTTTTTTCTGAAGAGTCATATTTGTCTTCCTTTGTTTCCAAGAAGCACTTAAGTAGTATTTTCAAAGACTGAGAAGCACTGATGTAAAAGACTATGATCACAATTAAATTGAAAACATGAGATATCCAAACAATTCTATAAATGAACCCAAGTTTCCATAAAGCTGTTCCTTCAGAATAAATAACAACTACTTTTTGACATCACTCACTTGTATCCTGTAAATTTGAATTCTGAAAGACTTCTGATGTGCAGAGGAACTGTATTCTACTTTTAAAGCTGGCAGATAATTTCTTCTGATAGGAATCTCATTTGGCTGTTGAATTGTCATGTTCATTCCATTAGGAGTTAAACATACCTAGTGTATTATTATTAAAGAAAATTTAGTATGCCAAGTGTTTTAAAATCCTGCTTCATATAATATACTTAAAAATTTACCCTTTTCACCAATACTGTAAAGCTCAGCGGTAAAAGTTCTGCACCTTTTAAGTTAGATATCATAATTTTCCTCTATTTAAAGCAAATAAATTTTTAAATTTTTTACATTTTTGCCATAAACTAAAAATAGAAATAAAACCACAAAATAGTGTATTATTTGGGTGTTACCATCATTTACCACATAGCTATCTAGAAGAAAAGCTGAACAGTGTAATGGACTATCACTGACATAAACATTGGATCATTTATCTATCCAGTGTTTATTTTCCTACAGCAGTTATTTTCCTCATTTCTAATGAGTGTCTAGAATCATCCATACACAAGCACCGAGCATTTGGAGCATATCTGCTTCTACATTGCAGAATAATTTCTGAAATTTCTTTTTCAATTTTATGTAGTTGAATGACAGCTAAATCATTCCACAGCAGGATTTCAGGCTAAAAGAAACAAATCAACCCCAAACTAACATATTTGCTGGTATAATATATGAAACAAATGCAAACCTTCCTCACTGTAATTTTATGCTATTTCATACTACAATGTTACACTTCAACGTTACACCTCCAAAAACGTTACACCTCAATTTCAAAGTCAGGCACTAACAACAAAAAGTCTGTAGCAATATATCAAGTTTGTGGAATTTTTCTTGCATTTTAATACAGGGACAAAGAAGTGTTTGCAAATGGAGTAGGTAAATCAAGAATCTCAAATTCTACCATAAGTTTTATCAAAGACAGCAAAATTCATATATTATCTTTTTTCTTGTGCATTCATATAAGTAATAGAGAACTATCAGTATTACCAAAACATTTGATTCCAACTCAATAATCTTATTTTCTGAAGGACTTAGCTCGCTGTAATCTCTGAATTCTTGTTCTAATTTATCAATTTGCTTAACACTCATTGGTCTCCATCTTGACTTCTTCTTGGGTTTTGTCTCCCACACCACATCAGAACTTTGAAAACAAAACAAAAAACCAAAAGAGAAGGATTAGCTTTTTGAAAACAAGTTTTCAAGAACATAACTATTTTAGTGTGACTTCTAATATGTTGTAACTAGGGAATGAGAAACCACAACATAAAGCACTACTGTAGCAAACAGAAGCAACCTAAATCATGCACTGCCTTCTTGGAACTAAGCAGAAGCCAGCCTCTCAATTACGATGGAAAAATGTAGTTAACAAGTCTGTTTAACTTCCCACTTTGATGAAGATGAGTATGTAGTGATACTAAGGAAGCTCTATCAAAGAAGCTGTACTGCCATCCATTGTCCTACAATCTCAATATAGTTTTCTGCTTATAGTCCTGCATTTATTTTGGCATTTTAAATTTACTACATATTGAAAAGCTCAAGTCAAGATAAAGTGCCTTCTGCACTGCATCTTATTTTTGATAAGCATGTTCATTTAGTCTTTCCATCTAAAATCAAGAGGTGGTTTAGTTTTACATGTTTCTTCTAATGATTTCAAGGTGGGAGTTTTGGGTTTGTTTCTTGTTTGATTTTTTTTAAATGTTATCCTTTCTTCTGTTTCTCAGTTTTATTAATGCAAATAATTAAACAACCTTAAAGGGCATTAGACTTTTTTCCACTGCTTCTGTGAAAAGCTCTGTGCCTGATTTCACCTTATAGTCAAAGCACAAAAATAGGACATAAACCAACATTATCAGGCAGGTAGAAGGTACTTCTTTCCACAAGTTACTCTCTAGTCTACAAATATGTAGCTTTCCAAACAGCCACCTAACCTCTTTTAGCTATATCTGTGTCGGTGTTGAGACACATCAACGACAGGAAAAAAAAGGTAACCTGAAGTTCAATACAACTACAAAAAGGAGTACTATTTTGATTGCTCAGAGTTTCCCACCCCCCACTTTTTTTTTTCTTTCCACCTTTTTTGGTCTTGTTTTTGGGTTTTGTAGGTTTTTTTCCTGCTCCTAAAAAAAAGTGAAGCCAAATTCAACAGTACTGCCATCCACTTTCAAGAAATCTGACATCTTATCAAGGTTTGACAAGAAAACAAAACTAAGCACCGCTAGACTAACGACTATGGATGACTGCTTTCAAAGAAAAAACAATTTAGTGAAATCTCAATACTATTGTGAATCTTGTGAATCAATTGTCACTTTTAATAGAGTGTTTCCACAGCCTAAATATCAGAGCATAGCTTCTCAGATGAGGGCAAGTACTGGAATTTTCTTAGTAAATGATGGATATGATTGTGTGGCCTATGTTTATGAGAAGTTCACACTTGGTTTTTTTTTCAGTAAAGTGCAAAGAATTAATCAAGAAAAAATAACTCTCATTCTGTCAACCTCATAACTGAATAAAAAGAAGTGTGTGGATTATGGCAATTATATTCCAGTGTCCCACTATTATTCCAAAGAGCCCATGTTCAAATATATGGTAGCACACATTTCCAAAGCATTACATAATTTCTTTTCTGCTTCCCTCTGAAATGTATAATTATAGTAGGAAACACAAGCAGTAGAGCCCTGGATCACCATAATTAATCAACCAAAACTAAGGAGACCTACAAGCTTTTGCATCAAAATTGCCAACACAGAATTCAGCTGTTTCTGCAGGGAAGATAACAAAACCCACGGACACAAACTATTTGCAGACCATGCGCCTTAAAACTCTATTATCACTTCTCAAACTATGTAGACAGGAAATATTTTCTGTCGAGTGTATTGGGAAGTCTGCCAGAGTTACAAATACATGTACCAAAACTATGTACATCTAAATACAGTTAGCATATTCATTAGTACAAAATACAGTGAAAGCATTTCTCTTGGCAGCAGCAAAATAAAGTGAAAAGATTTAAACATTATTAACCCAGACCTCTATTTGCTCTTTCAGCACAAGCCAAAATGAAATTCAAAGAGTGAAAATACCTGAAGCTAAACATTTTAGACCGTTGCACACAAAGTAAATTACCTTGTAATTCCAATGTAGGACACCTCTTGTTTTGTATAATTATTAACCAATGAAATTCCAACATCTTGCAAAGACAGAATAATTTCTTGTTCTGCTAGTTCTGCTTTTACACTTTCATATGTCAATTTAAATACATTCTCATCTTCAGTGAAAAGGACAATACGCTGCAAACCTTCATAAAATGACATTAAATAGACCACTTTTCTAGAATCCACACTGAGTACTTCCATTTTGTCCTGCAAATGAGAGGAAAAGTTTTTACAACTCTATTAATCATTCTACTTCACACACACAAAAAAAAGAAAAAAACAAAAAAACAACCCCAAAACAAAACAAAACAAAAAAAAAACCACACCAAAAAACACCAAAAAAACCAAACCAAGCCAGAGTCTTAGCAACACAACAATGGAAGATTTTTTTTTTTTTTAAATGGTACAGGAAAAAGTAATTACAAAGTTTTATGACAGCCTCTCACCACACACACACTGACACTTTTCAACTGCAGACTGCTTATTTGAACAAGCACTGACAAACAAAGTGTTAGGAACTCATATATGAGACTGCTGATCGTGCTCATTAAATGTGAAATTTCATGCATACACTGATGAATGGACATATAAAATTAGGCACCATTAAAAGAAGATTTTGATTTAAAAATATACCTCTTTTGCAGCAATTTCCTCAGTTCTATTTCCACATCTCCATTTTAATTTCTTAGATCCTGTTGGATCTGCCCAGGTATACAATACTGCCTTATTTGGCTGAAGGCAGTCTTCCAATTCACTGAGGGAGCTAGAACAAAGTAATTTTAAATTCAAATGTAAATTAATATTTTGTGTCAATGACCTTTGCATTCTAGCATTTCAAGAAGAACACTAATAACATTTTCAAGTAATGAGAACAGAACAAACATAACATTATGCATTAAAAAACATGCACAAAAACATTCTAAGAACAGCAATAAGAATGAGAGTTCATACTTTAATATACATACATATACTTTAAAAATAAAGTATGTACAGTGGATTTTATATACTCATTTGCTTCTCCCTTTGTGATCAACATTTTTAGACAGACGTGCTTTAAACTCCATTCCCCCTCACATATAGTCAAAAACTTGCAGAATTGTCTTCTACCGTTCTCTGAAAGAGGCTACCCAGGGAGAGAAAGTGGAGAGATGCTGATTTCTGCTTGCTGGGATCCAGTGATTTCAACCATTGCATTGCATCCATGCTGTGCCAGGGGAGGTTTAGACTGAATGTTAGGAAGATTTTCTTTAAAGACACTGGAACAGGTTTTCTTGAGAAGCAGGAGGTGCCCCAAGCCCTTGACTTGGACAATAGCCTTAATAACATGCTTTAACTTTTGATCAGACCTGAAGTGGTGAGGCACTTAAACAAGAAGCAAACAGGATTTAACTAACAATTCTTTCACCTTCCAAGTAAAAATATTTAAACAACACTGCTCTGACTGACTAAAAGGAGAGAAGAGTAGGCTGTTTGGTTTTTAAAAAGAAATAATTCAAGAATGCTGCAGGTACACACTTCTGAGCTTTGCATGGTATCTGCATACAGTGACAAAGCATTACAAAACATTACAGGTAGAGAACAACATAAACTGTATGCAGGTGCAGAAGTAAATATTCACTCACTGCAGAAAATTATTATTTGTTAAAATTAACTTAGTTTTGTCTTGGCTTGGCAAAATTAGTGTAATTACCTCTCATCCCCTATCTCACATAACTTGAACCCATTCCTTCAGCTAAATTTTCTCTGTTACTTGTTTTGCACAGTCAGAACCTGCACAGTTCCAGAAAAGCACATCCTTTGCCCCCCACCAGGAATGTAGATGTCACAAAGCCACAAAATTCATATAAAAAAGATACCATAAAGCAGCTCACTTGTAAAACTACCTAGCACTATGTAACATTGCTAACAATTCACTGTCTTCAATTTACCAAGCAAGAGATTTTTGCGTGCTCTGACAAAATTTGACAGCCATTTCCTCAAAACAGGCTTCTTTAGAGAATGTATGCTTACAATATACAAAACTAAAGTTCATATGTCTCCATGCAAACATCCACACTAAACCTCCTCATACATACCTTTGTCCATACTCAATAATCTCCTCTTTGGTATGATTTATCAACAGAAATGGAGCTGCACCATCATGGTAATTAGAAAAGGTAATCACCGTAGAATGTTCAGTCAGATTAACATCCACTGCAATTCCTCCAAGCTATCAGTTGTAAAAATTATAAAGTAAGTAACAGTGGAATGGATTTCCAGCAAAGCATATGTAATTTAAATATTTTGAAGACCTTTTCCTCTCATCATAAGATAAAACTATCATGTAGTAAAACTAGCTGCAAAATACTTCCTTGATCTAAATACTAGGTAGTAGGCATTACAATTCATAATTAGAACTATGCAGGAGTTCTGTACCGTGAAAAGTTAGACTGGTAGTAGAGTAACCTTCCTTATTACAAGCATACACATTCATGCCCTCAAGAACATTATACCACAAAAACCACTCAACTACTTAAAAACTACTGATAAATGAGACTATCAGCAACATAAAAGAAAATTTAGTGAAATCAAAGTTACTCAGTGTTCCTTTAGAACTAATATTAATACTTCTCACAAAGAATACTTGCAAAACAATCTGTATTTTATCTCCTGTAAAATTGCTCCCCAGAGAAACACTTAAAACAGAATACCTACTTACATCTGTTTGTACACACACACAAAAGAGAGAGCATGAGAATGTATTTGCATAAACATAATCTTTACCTCAGCTAAGGTTCTGCAATAGTTGATGGTTGATGGGAAAACAAAGCTTTGAGAATGAAATTAAAAAGTGATTTATGCTGTTTTATCTAACATGTAAACATGGAAGGCAATATGTTACCTTATTGTCTAAATGCAGTAAAAGACAGTTTTCTTGCTGATCAAAATTTATCTTCTTTGGAGGGAGATCAGAATTTTCAACTCTAACAAGCAGTTTGTTGGCATCATTTTCAGGCCAAAAGGGAATGCACTAGAAAAGAAAAATCAGAAATTTCAAAGTGAGAATACAAATCAGGCTTTAAATGCCATTCACATTAGCCCATAATTCATCTAATAAAGTCTGTCCAAAAGTGTATCAATTAGGATCAGAAACCTATTAAAAAAACCCTGAAACTTATCACTTACCTGGATACAGTAAATTGAAAGGAAGTCAAGAAATAATTCTGAGTACAGTGAAGAAAATGAGGAGTTAAGGAGCTAAAATGGACACAGTAAGACTTCAAAGAAGTAAATTTAAAACTGATAAAGTACATAAAATCCAGAGTATAAAATAACTACAACATTAGAAATTCCAAGCTTGGTAAAATAAAAAAGATGAAATTGCTCTTCCATTAGCAGACCTTTTTCCAAAAAAAGTATAAATTTCAAATCAATTTTACACTGAGAATGAATAACAAAATGGGATATTAGCATAAATGCCACACCAGAACAACTTGAGTACACAGGACATCAGATACTAGCAGTCCTTTTTAAAGTGTTTTGTATCTACACATATGTATGTGAGTATAAAACACATAGTATGGAGCATCAGGCAGCTAAATCAGAGAGCACATCCTGCTATTTACCTTCATAGTCGAAATCCTAACAATTATGGATTTAAAAATCTCAAAGGCAAACTCTCTTCAATAGTTTACTTGCTAAATGGAGACAACCAGGAGACGGAGAAGACAAAAGTTGTAATTGTAACTAGTAAAAAGCCTCTGACTCCTGCCACAAGAAAAAGCTAAGACTAATAGTACAGCCTAAGTCTTTTTAGATAGACTATCTTTCCTGTATTTCAAACTGTTGACATGCAGAATCCAAAATTTTAGAACCATTTTTCTCTAACATAGTTTAATAAATGAGATGTCCCTATTTCATTGCATCTGAATCCTGTAATTAATTCTTCAGTGGTGAAGACTAGTTCACCAACTTACCATGCCACTAAGTTCCCTTTCCCATTGTTTCTCACACCACAGGAAGCAGGAAGACAAAGGAAAAAAATATAGTTAAACAGTAAGATTGAAAGCATAATTTACATCAACATGTATCCCACAGACAAAGGAAACTTAAACTGCGCTGCAAACTATAATAAAACACAGCATGTGAGTCTCAACATGGAATTAATGGAACCCAGAGGAATTTCAAGGAGAATTAGTCAATAGCAAATGGAAGTTTAAAATCCAAACAAAGTAAATAAAAAAGATTGGCCAAATAAGACATTACAGAATCAACTACAGGGAACTGAAAAATTTTTGTAGTACACTTTAGCCAAAGATTGTGCCACATAATGATGTCATTTTCAAGCCTTTTACCACACACTTGCTAAGTGCTTCACCAGATGTTATATCTATACAACAATTTTGCTTCCACAGTGGTATCTTCAATTTATATTTAGCACTGGTCTTATGAATAGTCTTCAGCAATGTCTTCTTCCTCTAAGGATATTCGTTGATCAACTGCCTTGCACTACACATAATTAAAAGGACTGTCCTTAGCAAACCACTGCACACTCATCACTGTCCAATAAAGTCTACTGCAATCTTTGAAGAACAATTGATTTTTCTAGAAATAGTGATTAAGGTTTCTGATATATTTACTACTTTCCACATGGAAAGATAGGAAGGGAAGATGTCTCAGAGATTAGTTCTACATTAGAATTGCTTTCTTTCCTAAAAAGAAAAGTTATCTGTCAGTAAAAAGAAGACTGAATTAAGAAATAATCAGCAGGAAAGCCTCCACTTAACTTAAAATAACAAAAAATAGAATAGTGGGAGAAAGGGGCAAGCCAAAATATGCATTAACACTTCAGTAAGCTGCTCAATTTTTTTGAAGATCAACCTAATGTAAGAGAGTTATGTGGGAAATACTAAAAAAAATTACAGGCATTATTTTAAAAAAAATCTAGACTAGCAGAATAGCAGAGCTGTCCACGTCAGCAACAGAATCACTTGTAAACTTGCTCCTGGAAATTGTTCTGGATTAAAAACAGAGACAGACCAAAGAGAGACCAACAGATGCTTGATACTACTTACATTTAGAAGAATATTGGATATTGGATTAGGCAACTGAATGACAGAAGAACAACCCTGGCAGACCAAGTTGTCACAACATGGATTTTTAGAGACTGCCTCTCAAAGGGGAAAATACTGACACAATGTGAAAACAGGCTTTAGAAGAGGATACAGATTCATTTGTTGACCGGTATCTATTTGGCAAACTGCCATATCTACCCTTTTAAAAGTTTTTAGGAGTGATCCTAAGATCCACAAGTCTTCCTTGGATACTTTATTACTGAAATAAGGCTAAGATTAATCAATACAATTATGAATCACCTAAGAAACACTGACATTTGTGGAACAAACTAGAAAATCCTGTAGGCATACAAATAAAACGGCCAACATAGGAAACCTAGGGATGATATACGCAGGATGTATTTCAACTATCAAAACTACCTTTGAGTAGTTCTTATAGAAATTGCAGAACTTTTTGTAAATATTTTAGCTTATTCTAATAGCCAAGATATATCAAATATACACCACAAAATGAGAAGTAATACCATCTGAACATATTTCCTAAAAGTAAAAAATTAGATATGAAGTTGCCCATACTACTACACATACACTACTATAATGATGTAGTCATTTCAGACCTTCATCAATAAACTAGAGGAGGAATCATACATGTAAAGAACTCAAAAACTATGTAAGGCCAAGCAAAAAAGCTTGGTTTAGAGGAACATAAGAATATTAGGACATAGAACAAAGAAGCAGGCATATGTCAAACAGTCCAGTTGAGTAAAAGCAAAGAATCTTACTTTGAAAATGATGAGCATAATGGGAAACTGTAGTGACTTCAACATCTAAGGATTTAAACCTTTATGCACACTTAAGAAAAATCACAATGGAACAACATATCCATTTCAGTAAATAAACAGCAGAAATAAACTGCTATTTAAATGGCATATCTTTAATGACTGCATCATTAAAGATAATATACACAGCTAAGGAGCATATACTGCAGGTACCAGAAAAGTAACAGATCTGGTTAGGAATCTGACTGACCATATTCTTTTAACTTTTGCAATTTGGTTTGCAAACATTTTTAGCAACCACTCGGAGTATTTACAAATGTTGATATTGAGGTGCTGGAGTGTGTCTTAAGAATGGCGACAACACTGCTGAAGGTCTGCAGTGCAAGTCCTAGGAGGAGTGGCTGAGGGAGCTCAGATTGTTCAGTCTGGAGAAAAGGAGGCACAGAGGCCACCTTATCACTCTCTACAACTTGCCTGAAAGCAGGATGTGGCAAAGTGGGAGCTGGTCTCCAAGCATCAGGACCAAAGGAAACAGCCTCAGATGGCACCAGGAGACATTTAAAGTGGCTGTGAGGAAAAATTTCTTCACTAAAGGGGAAGTCTGGCATTAGAATAGACTACTCAGGGAAGTGGTGGAATCACCATCAATGGAAGTGTTCAAAAAATTTGTGAATGCAGCATTTGGGTATTTATTTTTGTGGTGATTTACTTATGGTAGTGCCAGGTTTGTGGGTGGACTTGATACTTTATCTTAAGAAATCTTTTCCAAGTCTAACAATCCTGTACTTCTAGGATTCTAAAGGAAATCAACCGGGCCTTCAACCACACTATTTTTTAGGCTAAACTGTTTTGAATAATGCTCTTGTCAGAAGGGGGAGGGGGAGGAAGAGGAGGAAGGGGAGGGGGAGGTGAAATATTTCACTCTTCCCAGAAGGCACTACAGATCACTTACAGCTTTAAGAAACCTCCAACACTACCCCAAACAAGCACTGCTTCTCCTACATGCCCTGCAGGAAGGCATGATGCCCCAAGTCCCAACACACATAAAAAACATAATTGTGTGATACTGCAGTGCAAACCACCAAGATGCACGCCCAGCAGCAACAGTCTCGGCAGCACAGACGAAAGCCCTAATCCCGTTTTCACACCACTTGGCCTGAAGGCCGGGGATCCCTTTCTAGGAAGCATGCATTGAGCACTTACTAGCAGAAGTGCAACTAGATCCAGAAGAACCATGTGGATCACTCTGAACTGAACCATATGAGGGAATTTCTCCCATACCAAAGTGGCTTTATACATACCAGGTCAACCAAAATATTCTACCACAAACCACTGCTTAACTGAACAGAAACTTCAGTGCCACTGCAGAGAGCTAATACAGTAATAATATAATATAGTAAAGGTATTTTTCTCATGTTATTTATGATACAACATGACAGAATAAAAAATTCCAATTACAATGTAAACCAGCTTTACAGTATGTCCTAATGCAACACTGAGGAATGGTAAAGGACACAGACTGTTTATTGAAAAAGCATGACATAGTCAGGCATTGTCATGGAACACGACATACAGCTCACGTTTTCCATCAGAGTGTTCAAACCAGTTTTTTTTCCCTTAGTGACACAACTTGGGATAGGTTTCATTGTAAGTTTACCTGTTGCAAAACAATGGGAATCCACTTTTCCTTGCCCTCTTCGGCTACTTCCAAAGTATATTTACTTCTATTTGAAATCATAAAAAATGGAGTGAAGGTTACAATTCTAGTAATATTGAAACTGCTATTGTTTATGGTGACACCAACCTGTGAACAGAAAGACATTATTTAAAGTACACTTTTTAAACCCCATTTGTATCTCCTGAAAATAATTAATTTGAAAGATAAATTTAACTCACTTGATATTCCTTTTTATGACTCTTGCATCTCACAGAACCATGACTTCCAACAGTGTCCAGTGAAAACGGATCAGACAGTTCACTGTCAGTTACCCGAAGCTGCACCTATGAAGAAGCACCCTGAATTTATTTTCAATTTACAAGTCATTGAAAACATTTAAAATTATAGCTATAAAGTAAGCATAAAGATAAATGGAAATACTTGTGTTTCAATTAAAAGATCAAGACATAGCAACTGCCAGTACCACCTAATAAATGTATTTTCTACCATGCTTAGTTATAACCCATGTGGAATAACTATTGTAAGTATAGACATTAAAGAGGAAGGATAAGGGTTCTTTAAAATCAGATAAGGATTCTTTAAAAATCATCGTAATTAAAATTTCAAAGGAAAATCAATGCACTCTTGTAATCTCTTTTATATCATTCATCCCTCAGTAACATTCACCATGAAATAACTCAGGAAACTCAAATGGTGAACTTAACCTTAGTATTCTATATACTCAGAACCAATCTACCAACCACCACTGCAAGTATTAATTTTTCAAGTAGCACTCACTGTTCAGTACCGCAGCTTTACATTTCCTACAGTTTCCTACATTTCCTACAGTTTCTATGTCTTACTTGGAATAAGAACCTTTGTTGATGCAGTAAATGTAAAAGGAATTTGTTTTATTTAGAAAACAATTTCTAACAATTTCTCAGTTAACTTCTTTCAAAGTGAAGATCTCTTCCTTGAAAACACCTCTGATAATGTAAATTTCCTATCTCAAGCAAATATGACCACACACTTATTTAGAGCACTGTCTCTAGACAGAGATATTATAGGTTTCATGCCCTTTACAAAGCACAGGATAGAGTAAAAACATTTTAAAGTGCAAAAATGCTTTCATACAGCAACATAAGGGAGTACAGAGCTGTCAGGTTTGCAAAATACAATACCTTGTTATTTTGAAGGAAGTTTTTAGGCTGGAAAGAAAAAAGGAGGGGCTTTTTGTAATCTGGAGGATGCTTGCGGTGAATACCATCCGCTTTGTATTGTAGCATTCGACCAGTTTTATTCACCATCCAGTAGGGACTGTGAATTTCTATGATCATCTGCCCAGTTGTGTAGGTCACGTGAACAGCAATATCCAGCTCAGTCTTATCCAGCTCTGTGACACAGTGAAATGTTGTGAAGGTGATATCAGGCAGATTGCTTTTTATATGGTACTCGCTTCTCCAGTCTTGATCAAGATAGTTAAGCAACTGCAAATCTAGTTTTGTTTGGTCCAAGACTGCATTATGAATCTGGGCAGAACATCCTTCTTGGAGAGTGTCATATTTGTTCCCATTCCCCTTAAAAAGACAAGACGACATCAAACAGGATACATCTACATGAATCACACACAAAATTCTTACCAACTTTTATCTTTTAGCTAGCTCTAAAAATTAAGATACAAGCTACTTAGGTACAATTTTAAAATATCTTTTGTGCTATTTAAATATGCTACTTTCCTAAACATCTACCTTAAAACAATATTTTGCAAAGAGAACCTTAATGCATGGTCATCTATATTCAACATCAAAAAGCCCATCAGTCACCTAATTCACACAAACAAATATTCTTACATGACAAATTTCCTCAACACAGTATTTTCTTCAGTAAATTTAAATTTGTAAAATATATACAGAGCCTGTTACTTCCATACATTTGGTATAAGCCACAATCTCCAGTCCTAGTAACTGTTTATTTGTGATTAAGTTTTAGATTCTACTATTTGAGTTCAAATAATAAATATTAAGATCATCTGAAAAAAAAAATATGTCTCCCAATGGTATTTGTATTATCCTAACTGACATCAATAAGGAGTCGGACACAATTATACCAGATCCATAGAATGAAACATACAGTGCTAAGGAATCAATGTCTATACTGCATGTTTTAGGTATTTTACTTAAGACTGTCTCTCACCTGGCACTGGAAAGAATGCCTATTAACAGTCAAAGTGTACCTAATTGTTTAATTTCATCTGGAAAGAATTTGAAGTTTGGCAGTAGGCTACAATTCAAGCCAAAACCTGGCAAAAAGGCAGGCCTGTGAGAATTTATTAAAAGCATGCTACTATTGAAAGTCAGTGACTGCACATAAAATGTTAATATAGGGTGATCCACCTGAGGAAGTCTTCACAGAAAAAGCTGCACTATTTAATTATTCTGAATTTGCACTTGAGCAACTGACTCTTCTAGGGCCCAACTTGTACAGTGTTAAGTTTTATTTTGCATATATATCTAAAGTATGGCTTAATAACACTACATTTCACATTCTGTGATATTTCAATTCTGAAAATACAGACTTTATGTAAGACTTGCCCTTATAAGATCTGTGAACTTGCTTCACAAATACTCCCATCATAACCCCTTTGCTCTAATCTTCATTTCACATTTTAAGTGGAAAACATCACTAAAATTCAAGCATTATACAATTACCTCTACAGAATAAGTTATTTGGTAAGGAAGAAGATTGCGGAGAAGAACAGAAGGCCATAAATGAACAACATATGGAAAATCCCATTCATCTTCTGCATCTAATGAAGTTGTCAATGCATCTTTTACAGGAACAATATTGATGATAAGTGAGTGGTTAGTTGACCTCACAGATTGGCATTTCCTTTGTAATAAACTGTCAACATTTTTCATAATTTCATCAAAAGTAATTCCTTCACACACATCATATTCTCCACCCACTCCATTTTCATTGGCTAGCGGTTGCAAACTCAGCATGGATCTGTAAATGAAAACATTTTTAGACACTTAACATGCGACTGAATGTTTCAATTATAAAAAAGTACTATGCAACAGGGACATTTTAATATTATTTATATTTAGGAAGATTTTTAGCAGTAGTTCATTGCCTGCCTTTATCTTGATTAAAAGAGGAATCAAATTATGTATTAGATCCTAAAATTTCTTACTATTTTAATAGCAGTGGTTTTTTGTTCCATATCTCCACATGCTTCCCTTACAAAGGAAGAGTTATTGAAGATTCTTACATAAAGACTACTAAATTTCCTTATAAGTGCTGCTCTGTTCCTTTTCCAAGCTTAAGGTCCAGATCAACAACTTACTCCTAAAACAAATGTGCAGAAAATGCCCTTTTCTTCACTCACATAAAGCACCAAGTTAGTTCATGCATTATTTACAGCCATGGCTTTTATAAGGTAATGGCTTTAATTTAATACAGCTTCTCCTGAATGAAGATTTTTTTTGTTTTAATACATTTCCTGACTGCCTAGTGGAACTCATCTGTGCAATGAATCAGAACACCACTAAATCTTATACAAATCATTAGAAATATCAATGAATTCATGAATCTACAGTACAACATTACTCAAGTAATGAAGGAGATAAAAAGCTTTCACTGTAAAAAATGAGGAGAGTGCTTGGGAGAAAACAGAAGGGAAAAGTCTCTAAAGTCTCTGCAACCATAAAAAATCCATCAAAGCAAACCTACCTACCTACAACTTGGTTACAGTTCATGTAAAATTTATATTCAAACTCATTGCAGTTTTGTTATTATCTTAACTGTGATAATAGCATAGTTATGCTACATGCCAAGTTTTTCTAAGGCTGATGAGTTTTTTCTATATCTCTGATAGAGTTTAAATATATAGCTTTTAATCTTTTACTTCATAATCAAAAAATCAGAAGCAGCCTTTTCATAAAAAACAAAAAAGCTGTGCTAATTGACCAAACATCACCCACTAGGAAGTGTACCATGTGAATTACAATCACTGTGTTTAAAAAGTACCTGAGCTCAGATTTCAATTTTAGCAAATTTAACTTGTTCATAAAAATGGATTTCAAAATACTTCCAATCTAACAATGAAATAGCACTCTGATTAACTCAGACTACATGCCCTGAGAAGATCCTACCTAACAACGACAGCACTATGTCATTTCAGCATTAGGTAGCAAGGATAAACAATTTTTTTATCATAATTGTATAGATACAATAATCAAAAATGTATAAATATATTCTACAATAAAAGAAAAAGACAATTAAGTACCTGTAAGAGGAAAATGGGATGTTGAATTCATTTGCTGGTGAAGCAGTCCCTAAACATCTTCCTTCTTCAAAAACATTAAATGGGATTGCAAAGTGATTCCTTATCTATATAAAATAAAAATCCAGCAACACATATTAGGAAAAACTGTAAAGACAAAGTATTCTGAGCTTAGAAAAGCAAGAATGAGAAATCTTGTTTTTCATCTTACCCCTACACCATTCAAAGGCAGTACTTCAGAAGAACTGAATCTAAAACATCAAATCTTTTTAAATGATCTGGTTGAGCAGTTTAATGCTGTATTTTATTTATTAAATTAATATTTTAACTGTAAAACACTTTTCAAGGAGAAACACAAGACTTTGAAAAACCAAAGACAAGTAAATCTCAACTATATGGTAACTTTCCAAACAGTGGTCTCCTAAAATTATAATATATACAAGGTTCAAAAATCCATATAGTGGAAGTGTAAGGGAAGTCAGAAGTTTCAGGTTAAATCATTAATGTCCATTCCAGGGCATGTAGTTATCTTTCCCACACACGTTTTTATCTATTTCATTATTAATTTAATGGCATTAATTAGTTCCTAGAAAAAAAAATAATTTAGAAAATAACAAAATACAAGTTTTTGTTATTAATCAAGTCATAAACCACTTTGAAGTGAAAAAGAGCAACTGAAATTTAACAAGAACACTATCTCCATAGAACTGTAATATCTAATTCATCCCTGTAGATATAAACCATATAATGTCTATTAAGAATACTATGCAATCAAAAGACATATACTCAAAGGTCTCACTTTTCAACTGACACTACTAAATTTAAAAATAACCTATCAATAGTACAGGATGAAGAAAATGAAATAACCTGACTGAAGGATAACTCGTGGAATAAAGGTAAGATTAAAAGAAGTTTGATCACTTCATACAAAGTAAATAGTTCAAGACAAAAATTACAGCCAGTATTAGTTAATACAGTCAAAGTCTAACTGACATCTGTCAGCATCCAACCCGTCTGTCACTTTGAAAATGCTTTTTATTCTTGAAAAATCAAACACAAAGCAATGCTGTATGGACCATTCAGGTAAGTTTTAAAGTACATTTTTCACTGTTTGTTTAAAGACTACAGGATCACTTTAATACATTTAATTTTTTTATGTATGAATATATAATGACCTGAATAGGGGAACGTATAGTTATCATCTTGCTTCCTTCAACAGTGTCAATTTGACTGACGATGGACCTTTCAACACCTGATTCCTTGTGTCTCACTTTGTAAATACATCGACCCACTTTAGTCAAAGGAATCTTTTCCACAGCAGAATGATTATGAGGACCTAAAATTTACAAGATGAGACATGAAACACTCAAAAGGAGCATAAAGAAAGAGTAGAAAGACAAAAATGTGCATTCAGTAGAATTTTCTACATCATTCAATCTAATAAAAAAAAACATCCAATGGTGAAAAAGTACAATCAGCACTCTTAATACGCTGCTCTTGCAGTGTTACTAAGGAAACAGCAAAGATTCTTTCTTGCCACAAAAAAAGAGTAAATGAATCCATCACTCAAATATTTAAGTGGGTTTTGTTATTGCAAATAAAATGTCTCACAGGAAATGTTTACAAGATGTAACAGCTCATTAACAAGGTATATATGGTATTAAATTAACAAGGAATACATATGGTATTATACTGTAGAAACAATTCATCGTATGGTCAAGTTTGAAAAACTGCCAATTGCTACAATAAATCAATCTAAATTTAAAAAAAACCACACCATTAAAAATAGATATATTTAAAATTTAGCCTTAAATGGTGGCTTAAAGTTATTTAAAACAATCTTTTTTAAAAAACACCCCTCTTAAGAATAACTTCTGTAAACACACATGTACACAGAACTCAATTTTAAAACAAAAATTATTCTGAGCAGCTGAATCCTGCAATAACATATAAATGCAAACAAATATATGACTCAATAAATATTATTACATAAATAATTTGTCACAGTAGAAAATCTATGCTGTAAAAATTAAGAAGTATGATATATATAACTTTAAGCTGTAAAGGTAAAGCAGGATTTCAAATACTGATGTGCATCTAGAATTCAAAGAGACACTCCTTTCATGCTATGTTGTCCTCCAACATTCACTGTCCTGTACAAGATGCTGTATCAAGGATGATAAATATTTACAAAAATGGAAGATGTATGAACTCCAGAACTTACATATCTGAATGTAAAATCTCTTGCTACTCAGTGTTGTCATTGCTGTGAACTGGTCACTCTCATTTCTACTTCTGACAAAATCCATATTTAAACTTGCTTTGTCTTCTAAATGAAATATTTTTGCTCCAAATTCAACATTAAGGACACTAAAGGAATCACTAGGTGAAACCGTGATGGGAACTCCTAAAGAATTTATTATTAAAAATGGTGCTCGATCTTTTTTGAAGATGTCTGAAGTTTGACTAGCTGCTTCAGCAAATGCCTAGAAAGCAAAGAATCAAAACAAAACATGAACATACTGAGTAAGACTTCACCAAGATGATCTCTGCAAGTATTCATCTAGCAACTCTAACACCACATAGTTAAGAAATCTTTCTTACCGTGCCCAAGTTACTCAGCATTTGCAGTCCTAGCTTGGACAGTGTAATGTTAAGCTGGTCTTTTGAGGAAACATTTATTACTGTTTTATATTCTGGAACTTTGTAGTTCTCCTCTTCCTCCTCATCTGATTCAAACAGTGCTTTTTTAGCCTTCTTCATCTGAAAGGAGATGGTTAAAGAATTCTTATCTGACCACTCATTCTGTAGAAGAATGTTTAACCTCCAGATTTTCTGTGTCTCCCTTTCCCATTTCTATGTCTTGAGTTTTCCTTTTTTGTTGTTTACATTTTTATTTTCAAATAAAAACCAAAGGGGAGAAAATAAGAGTCTAAATATATTCAGGAAGTCAATGAAATTCCAGTAACTAAATTTATGATTATTTCAAAGTAAAGAAAATACATACTAACATATCCAGTAAATTCTGTGTGATAACATTAATCTTAATCTCTTTAGTAACACTGTGTAAAATGTTACACATAATGGACTTCCTAGTGTTAACACAGTCTCCAAATTTAGTCTTTATGTTTCCAAATCAAATACCTATTTTGTTTTCATTTCATTGAAAGAAAAAAAAAAATTAAAACCCTGATGGAATACATTTCTCTAGCCTTCAACACTTCTAGAAATTATGTATTTCCAAATATTTTATTTCATACTGGGGTGAAAAGACATGAACTTTGACTCAATACCTTCTCTCTCCTGTATGTCATGTACCTTTCTGGAAAAGTGTCAGGGGTATTTCTAATAGCGTTTTTTAACTGCAGTATCTTAGTCCAAAGTCTTTACCCTTCTGAGGCTATCACTGTAGAAAGTTTTTGATAACTAGGAAAAGGATGGGTCTTCAGTTCTGAGCAACCCCTTCAGTTCTGAGCAACCCCTAAAAGTACTTGAACAGTTTTGAAGAAAGGCAGGAAACAATGAAATGAAACAGTTAAGATAAAAGGAGGAAAAATAAAAGTTAAGTCCCATCCTATAATGAATGACACTTTATGTAGTTCGAGACCAGAATCTAGACTATTTCCATGAAAGATGAAAATTAAGTGGTAACTCTCACAGTACTCTTTGTGCCACTCAACAGCTATTAGTTTTTCTAATACAATTTTGCTACACATACCACTGTGGAACAAGACCAGTGTCTTGTCTTTCTGAAGTCACTGAATGCATCATTAGCATATGGCCTAATAGGACAAACTGATATAAAGCTGTTATGATTACCTCATGCAACTAAAATAAAATTTTGCCACTTGAAAGACAATATTTAACAGATCTGTGTATCTGGATCTATCCTTGTATAAGAAGTGGTTTCATTTACTATTTGGGAAAAACTCTCAGTAACCATCAAGAAGGAACAAAATTGTTAGGTTAGTCTCAGAAATGAAAGGTAGAGAGCATTTGGGTTTTTTTAAGGTATCATAATATGATAATTGAGATCAGCTTTGTAAACTATACCTTGATTTCAAGAGTCCATGGCTTAAATAAGTCAGTCTTCTCAACTTCTAATGGTTCAAGCAAAGGTTCCCACACGCCAAACATCTCATTAAAATAATGTACCTATCAAAATCCAGAAATCAGTTAGGAATTTATATAAAACTTAAATTAAAAATTCTGATTTACAAGTATATTAATTATTTTGGTAATCTAAAAGATTCATAATCAGATTGCACTTTCAGCTGCTACCATAAGATGAAAAAAATGCATTAGAGAAATAAATGAGGCAGCTAAGTCTCTACTGCACAGTCCTGATTCCAAGTAAATCATAAAAATTGAGCAATTTAAAATACAATTTTGCTTACATAGTAGCTACACTGGAATTAAAAAGCACTACGAATAAAGGAGACTCTACCTACAATAATCACTGAATTTTGCCATAATTTCCAAATATGAGTCAGTTTGGATGTTTTATGAACAAAATTGCATTTTATAGAAAGAATACATTATATATTCTACTGTAATAATAACTGAAGATTATTAGAGACTTTTAGCCAGCTGCCATTCCAACATTTAACACTGATGCAATAGGTCTTCAGGAATTTGCAAAAAGTGTAAATGTGAGGCTGCACAACACCAATTACTGTGCCATTAATTAACATCACATCTAGTGCAGCAGATTTTCATTTTAATTTGGCTATCTTAAGCCCTCATTCCCATCATGTTCCCACAACACATATTTGCAGGAGTTTAGCCACCAAATATATGGGTTATTTTTCTTTTATTGTCTAAATAACATGTATGTAAAATTTAGACAATAAGGTTGAGTATCCTAGGAAAACTTTGTTTTCTTAATGTAAGATTTCTCACCTCTAGCTCAAGACGAGAATTTAGGTTGATTAAAGTACTCCAGTTCTTGACTTCTCCAACAAAAGAGGACTTGGCTAAAAGCATTGGCACTGTTCTGTGCCCAACCCCAGCTTCAAGTGTTATAAAAACAGATTCTATATTAATTTTCAATGACTCTCCTGTAGGAACCAGTTCAGTGTTTGGATTTTTATCTTCATTTTCATTAGTCTCTTCAAGAAACCACATTTTCAGATTTTTTATATCTTTCTTATTCCACAAGTCAGGAGGAATTTGACTAATCTCTTCTTTCGTTGTTTCTGTAGTTTGATAAAGGGCTGATGTAATAGTAATTACTGTGTTTATGATTATTGGTGAAACCTACAAGCAAGAAATTGGAATAACTGAAAATGAGAATCTAATACAGAAACAGCTAGTTTCAGACACAAAAATATAATGAGTATGGTACAATAACAAAACACTTCCATTTTCTACAGGACTCTCACTGGAATATACTTCCCTTCCACAAGCAATAGTTCAATCTTTTCAGATTTGCTATCCCTGCCTTATTTCCAGATGGAAGCTAGAAAAAACTACATCATTCAATGATTTATCTGAACACTTCAAAACTTATCGCTGCACACCAGGCATTTTATAAAACTGTAGATTCAAAACTGAAGCACAGTGACAGAGTTGTTTATTTTCAATTTTATTCATTTTGACATGCTCAACAGGTACGTGACCTAATGAAGAATAGAACAATTCCCTGCTTCAGTCATTCCTGAAGCAGCTTCACAGCCTGCTGAGTGGGAGATGAAAACTAAAAACACAGTACAAGTCTACTTACTTCTATTGTTAGAGATTTAATGGTTAGATCAGCTGTCTGTGGATTAGTACCTGACTGTTTCATTTCAAAGAAGAAGTCACAAGGTTGCAACACCTATGCAATAAAGTAAAAACACATGTCATATATAGAGAAAAATATTTTCAGAAACCATACACATAAAAAAGGAAGTTTTTTATGTTAAAAAAAGGTTTTCTTTCTTTTTACTGAAATAAAACTTACCAATATTCAGTTCTTCAAAACTAAGAGAAATCTGAACAATAGAAACATGTTGAAAGAAAAAACAAGTATCCAGAAACATCACTACAGCCATTCTCAATCATCAAAGACTGAAACCTCAACTACAGTAAAACACATTACACTTCAGTAATTCAATTCTTATGGTAAAGTGTGCCAATACCTTCAATGCACTGCACCACCATGCCTCTGCTTTTTAGGGAGAACCAGCAACACAGCAACTGACACAGCTACAGTTTTCCTGAATAACAATACAACTATCTGAATCACAATCACTAAGCTCCTACTTTGTTCTGCAATCAGTCCCTAAACATTTTCACTAGCCAAAGTTTACAAATCAGAGGTATGCTATAAACAAGACCAGTGCAATGTTATTAATAAAGGACTCAGATGAAATTAGACTATACACTGTACAGACAGAAAAATTTGCTCTCAAATCCCCATCTGAGATGGTCAGTTTTTCCAAAACTGTAATTTCAAACCAAACTGATCCAGCAATCTTTTCTGACATCCCTATCCATATCTGAATCAGATGCTTGAGGCATAGGTATACCCTGAATCAGTCTGACCACACTTTTCCCAAATAAGTCTGATCTAACAGAAGTTTTTGTCCATAATATTATTTTTTACTCTATTGCTCAAATTACCTTTTTTTTCTTACTCTGCATTACATTCAGGAACCAAAAATAAGATTTCTCTTTACACCAACACACATATGAGAAATACACAAAGAACCTCTCAACATTCATGCTATTTTAAATCTGGAGATTAGCTTCCCTACTTGACATCTGAACATAACACTTAGGGATATGGTTTAGAGGTGACTATGACAGTCCTGGGTTGACACTTCAACTAAATGATCCTGAAGGTCTCTTTCAGTTTTGATGAGTCTATCATCAAACGGATTAATTCATCCAACCCAATTACTTTCTGTCTTAGGTTACAATGTAAGATGTACCCAAAAAGATGTACTCTATTATCATAAACTTTTAAAATCAAGTGGGGCAGTGTTCCTTATCTCTTCCATGATTCATCCCTGGTAACTCCCTCTGGTGTGGGGGGGGGGGGGGAGGGTGTAGATATCTTCTGCTAATGGGTCATCAAGCCTCACTGCATGACTGATAAAATTACATCATCCCATTGCAAGATGCGCTGTCCAGGGGGAGGAAACAAGCATTCCTACCTGGATATAATCTGAGGTTTGAACACCCAAATGGCTACCAGATTCCCAGCAGACAAGAGCTCCATAGCCATGACTGGACCTTCAGAGGAAGATCAGACCCTTCTACAGGATCACTGCACTGCTTTTAACAGAACCACGTCTGACATTTCAACAGAACTGCAGCCACCATTTAATCGGACTGCTATCAGTGTTCCCTGACTAACAGGGTGTCAGTTTGTTTTCTAACTCAGTGTTCCTGTACTATTGCATTTATTTTAATTTTCCTATTAGATTGTACATCTGACTTGGGATTTCCCTCTAGTTTGCTTACAACTAATACACTTTCCCAGACTAAAATTAGATTGTTTACAGAAAAACCTGGGTTCAGAGGTTTGCTTACACATGTTTTCAAAAGGAGCAATTATGCTCCTACCTGCAGGAAATACGTGGGGATTTTTTGGTGGCTTTTTTGACTCATCTCAAGAACTTTCTGAATCTTTCAAGGTACTGTTTTTAAGCACTGAAACTAGTGTCCACTGACATTTTTTTTTTCCTATCTATAGCACAAGCACCCTGTCAGATTCAGGTCTTTTTCCTGGTTTCTACAGTCTGAGGTAAGAGATTCCATCAGAAGATATTCCTGTATGAGGTAAAATTTGGTGTCCAATAGCTTTCTATGAAAAAAGTAACATTTATGCCACATTTGCCAGCCACAAAACCAGAAGTCAAACAACTCTGTATTGTGGCTATCAATGCTAGTGCATCACTTTCTAAATGACTATATAAACATTTTAGTGGAATTAAAGACTGTGTGAACCCAAGGAGTAAACTGAGGTGCTATGATTCTTCCTGAAACTGATATGAAAGTGAAGCCCCAGTCCTTTCTGCCTACAGCTTTCCTACATTACTCCAGAAGTAAGCAGGCATTAATAGAGAGCTGAAGTTTGCTCTTCAAAATTCATCTGTGGTCTGAGGACATGGGTAACTGTTGAATATATAGTCACTTTGAATTTTTTCTCTGATGTAACAATATTATTACGGAGTTAACTGAAGAACAGTCTGCCGTAGAGGCAGAAAAGTTGTAAGAAGCTCCAGGAATCAATGTGATTTTCACCTGGTCAGTAACTAACAAGTCTGATTTTGTTGTCAAATATAAATAGGCAGCTTCACTATAACTGATATATAGACCTTAACATAAAGGAATTTATGAACAGCATACAATAAGTAAACAACTTCTCAATATGCACTTCCCATTTTTTTTGGTGACACTTATTCTCTTACATAGCTATTTAATACAAAGTTTTAGACTGATAACACTCCAAATTTATTATACGGCATTTGTCATAGCATACACTTACAAAATTTTATTTATTAGGCTTACATGGGATATCAAAGACAACTAACATTATACTCTTTGGGGTTCTGCATTGTAGCTTGTCATACAAAGTAAACCCCAGTGCCACAGATCAAGATGATGCTTCAGGCATATCAGACAAAAGAGAATAAAATGTTAGCCAAGAAATTTTACTCATACGTAAATCTATACTACCATATTGTAGTATATATTTTACTGATTAACATCTCAGAAATTAAATGCATTTTAGTTACACAGCACCTTTTAAATACACTGAATGGTTGCAAACTCACCGTAGTAATGTTCCCTTTCCTTTCTTCTGGAAGAAATGGGCATGCTTTCATCTGCATTTCTCTAACAGCAGCTGTCATGTTGTACCTTTCAGGGCTATTTTTAATGAAGACCTCACACTGTGTTGTAACCACCAATGCAGGAGCATCACTTCTTGTTAAATCAGCCACAAACACAATCTCTGGATTTTTAACAATAATGTTCATTTCCATCGTAGATACAGGCTGCACAGATGCTTCAGAAATATAAATTACAATAGTTTAGTTGTTCAAAGATTAAATCTTAATTATATTCTTGTTGTGATTTAGTTATTAATATAATTAATTATTATAATTAATAACACTGATTACAATAATTATTTAATTCTTATAATTTACAGGGAGGCACTGACTATTTAGGGTTAAGATCTAACATAACTAGTGTAGCAAATCTGTAGATCCCTGCAACTGACATTTCTGGGCTCTTCATTATAGGCACAAAACCATTTGATATCTAATTACTCTTGGGTATAACAGAAAACTCCATCCACAAAGCTTCTCTGTCAAAATGAAAAGCAAAAATGAGGAGTATCACAACTGTTACTATCTCTGACAATAACAAATGTTATCAGCTTCACTCTTTACCTACATCTGCCAACTCTGATAAGAGTCTTACAAAAATGCTGGGCACATTTTCAGCTCTCTGGAGTAGCATACCCTAATTTTTTCACAGGAAAATAATGCAACATTACTGATGCCTAATGTAAACACTTGCAATAAAAACATACTTTCATATAAGACCTCCTTATCTGTTCAGACTTCGATCATCAGTAAATAATCACAACAGGGCAGGTTGACAGGGACACAACTACAATATTTAGGGCACAGGAAAACAACACCAAAAATACAGGGACTTGCTTTGGCATACCTGATGAGAGCTACCTAAGGCCTGGAAGCATACAAAGAGTATTTCCTGCTCTGATGCACTAATGGACCAATTTTTGTTGTCAGGTACTCAAGCTAAAAGTCTGGTTTCTGATGTAGGAAGAAATGCACATCAGTGGACATTATGACATTTCCAGGCAGCAATATCAGGCAGGCCAATTCCACATGTAAGTACATATAACACACTCCATTATTAATCCCATTTTATTTTAAAGATACATTTTTAAGTATCTCTTTCTCTAGTAAGACAAGACTTCATTTGGAAACAAAGAGTAAAGGTCATGAATCTATTTCCATGATGCAAAGAAAGCAACATCAATGGTTAAAAGCTGTTCTATACATACAAACATAGGAAAGAGCATAAAAGGAGTACTGTATTTCTTACATAGTATTAAAATACCAAAATTAAGCGGATATTCAAATACAGATTTTAAACTATTTCCAGTGTATACTGGTATATACCTTGGTCCTTTACAGGTAATGACTGTTTGAGATTTCTCTGTGCAGCAGCACTTTCTGCATTAGCCTTTAGAAATATATCTGCTACAGTAAGTAGAAACTCCATGCTTGCACAAAGGTATATCTCTTGAACAATAGCATCAAGAACAGTGCCATCTCTCCCCTGTTTGTAGTTTACATCCACCATAACTTTCTTTTCAAATCCATGTTTCATTTCCACCATTCTGAAAGGCAATTAAGGAAGATTTAATGAAACAATAAAAAGCCAGCCACAAATACTGAAAAACACTCAAGATTCTCATTCTAGATGCAATACATTAACAAGACTGAATTTAAAAAGTAATACAATTAATTTTAGAATATGTCTGATACCAAGATTGGCATAATTTTTTAATAAATTTAAAACTAACTGGAATCCCATACACTGGTAACTAAAGATGTAAGTAATTTAACAAGACAAACCATCATATTTCCTCATTTACATATCAAAAGTACTACATTTTACTGAAGTTTGTTACTATTCATGAGACATAATCTCAGTCTTACTTAGAACTTCATTAAAGCGGAAAGAGAAAATGTTTTCTATGCACATATTAAATTTATATTTAAAGTTCAGTTTATTTCATTTTTTGTATCTAGCATTGGTGTCTTCCAAAGACAAGGAACAAAAGCCACGTGACATACATAAATGCACAGTCCTAAGTACTTTAAGAACTCCTACACTAAAACAATTGCAGTTTTAACAGAATACTAATAAAATGTAAACATTATGAACTCTGTGTCTAACTCTAATAAACAGTAAATTATATAAAATTACAGACCTTGGTGTAGCCTTCTGGATTGACTGTCTTTTATCATCTAATGTACAGTTTGTAAGTTTGACTGAAGCATTCATTGAACCATCTGATAACATTTTCACAGCAGCTGACATGAGAACTAATTTAAACTCTGCAAGCTTCAAAAGGTCATCTCTCTGATCCAAACTGTTAACCTGTTTAAATGAAACATTTGTAGATTTCATTACAGGTAGCAAAAATAATATATAGGTGTGATATACAGTTTTACTCTACCTGATGATATTTTCAATAATAATAAATTAAATAAACCGACTAATAATTCGAGACAGCCACAAACATACAAGACAAAACTTTCAGAAAGCAAAGCTTTGCCCTTCTACCATCTTTCTAAAGCAAGTTAATGTGAGAGACCTAAATTTATAATAAATTACAAACTTTTAGTCAGAAATCTGGTAACAAGTTTTGCAAGTTCAAACAAAGATGAATATAAATGTATTCCTATTGACAAATTTAAGAATCTTTCTCCAACATTTTGTGTGTGTCCATGTACCTCTCCTTATATGTAACTAACGAATATGCTTCATTCCTCTGCATATTTTTCTCCCAAACTATATTTTAAATTAATACAAATTTCCATCAGATTTTTAGTCAGGTGACAGAAGATGCCACGAACTATGTCCTACCACTGGTTATTCTATTTATTCCTGTAGTATCTGCCAAGCAATTTAGATAAAATAGCTGTTATCTCATTTCCATCACATTTGTTATTACTGCTAGAACACACTTTCTCTGTCATAAATTAAGCTATTCTTGTTCAGAATTTCCAGGACTCTAGACAACTTTAAAGCTGCTGATTACTCTCTGTAACCAAAATTATACTTACCTGTTTCGAATTTGGACTATACAACACTAAAGTGAGAGAATCAAATATGAAGTCCAGTTTTAGTGTTGTTTTTATTTTCATAGGTGAATGCAATTCCACCACAGCTGATGTCACGACAGTTACACCTTTCAGGAATCAGAAAAATTGTTAACATTAAGAAAATTACCTGACTGCAAATAAGAATAAAACCAAAATAAACTATCCTCACTTACAACCATAAAGACAGCAACTTCCCTTTTTCTCCACATGTAAATCCAGCCACACTTAGCATATGTTTATCATGCTTTATGTAACTACTTTTGGCAAAATCACACATTTGAGAATATAAAACACTTCCCTTACATATTCTACATGGGATTTTTACCATCTTTAAAACTCAAATATACAACTTATTATTAATATATACAGTACTGTGTGCAAGAGTGTTACAAAAAATACAAATTCACTTTCCTCCTCATTTGTTCATCTGCCACATTGTTGCTGGTTTTCATATGCAATAAAGGAGTTCAGCAAAATATCGTTTTTGTAACTTTACTTGCTTTTCTTTTTAGTGCGTGCTGATTTGATGGGCAGTGACATCTATCGAATAGGAACATCTTTCAGGGGTGTCGTCATTACAACAGACTAACAGATTTAATCAGAATAGCAAGGAAACCACCATATACAGGAAAGAGAGTAAAATGGTAGCATTCCAAAGTTGGGATGTTAACAAATGGTTTGACAGACTTTTAAGTGCTGCCTTGTATTACAACCAGAAAAACAAGAGCTTTACATTACTCTTGATTCCATGTCATGCTCCAAAACTCACTACAGTGGCTAACTTGCTTCTATGCATTACTATTACCATCAGATATAGCTCAAACCACAATGTCAAGCTAATAGGTCCACTGACAGTCAACCAACCTCATCAGCCAAGGAGGCATTTAGTGACAGCAGAAACAGCAGCAGCAGCAGTGGCTACAGTTGGAGGGCAAAATACCTCAAAGAGCATGGCAGGGGGGTCCCAAAGTCAGGAAACCCAAGAGATGGGAGAGATCTGGCAGGGCCCAGGAGCTCTCCTAAGTGAGGCCTACATGGTGAGGGCCTTGTCAGAGCAATGAAGGGAGATTTAAACGACTCTTGGGAGCATAAGAACTTGGAGCACAGTGAAAATGCGGGCAAACAGGACATGGCACGTCAGAAGGATGTGGCACAGCACTTGCTGCAGCAGTTCATGTGGGCAGGGCATGCAGAAGGGCAGGGTGACCCTCCCCAGCTCCTAAGGAGAGCTAAGGTGGTTTTCACCTACCCCATGAGAACAGACACAACAGTGATCTCCATAAAGCCAAAAGCCATTGCCAGTATCACAGCAACCCAGACCAAGCTTCTCAGAAGCATGCATCTGTTCATGTCTGCAGCTGCAGGGAGTGTTTGAGCTTGTCATTAGCAGCAGAGGGCAGAAAAGACTACACTTGTGTGCAGTGGGAGCAGCTGGATGATGTACTGAGCCTGGTGGCTGAGCTTAGAGAAGAAGTGGAGAGGCTGAAGAGTATCAAGGGGTCTAATAGAAAAATAGATTGGTGAAAATTCCTGAGAGAAATGTAGGCGGTGGAAGCTCAGTGCAAGTGAGGAACTTCAACATTCTTGTCATCAGAGAGAAGGAGGGGATCTAGAAGACAAGGGAGAAATGGAAACAGGTGCCTGCTCGGGGCAGCAGAAGAATCATCTTCCCTGCCTTCACAGGTAACTTTAGGAAATAGGTATGAGTCTCCAGAATCTGAGGGTGAAGAAAATGATAGTGAAGGTGAAGGTCTACCCGGGGAGTTGCCACAGCAAGTCAGTCAACCAAATGCATCACAATTTCAGGTTAAAAAAGAGAGAAAGAAAAGTAATTATTCCAACTCTCTTCTGAGGGGAACTGAGGGCCCTGCATGCCGGCTGGACCTATCCCCAGCCAACAGCAGGTCTTCTGCCTTCCTGTGGAAACCCAGGGCAAGGGGAATATCCCCCTGTCTGCCCTGGGGTGCTCTGACTCCCAGGAACACACTGACTTTGACCCTCATTCTTGGAGAAGGCCTCCTAAGCCTCAAAGTAAACTAGAGACCACAAAAGTGTGAAATAGATTGTAGAGATTGTAGAGAGTAGTTTAGTATGTCACATGGGTGAGAAATTTAGATTCTAGGATTTTTAGCATATTGTAGATGGGTACAAGATGGAGGATACAGGGTGTTGTCTCAAGTTCCTTTCTTCTTTCTTCTTCTTGGGTTTGGATGGTATTTTGTAATTGGGTAGAAAAATCCGCATTGTGGGTCTTTAGGGGTCAGTTATGGGCTTAGAAAGGGAAATAATCTAGGTGTCACTTCTTAATTGAGTAGTTTTTGATTAGACTTAAAAAGACCTTGCAGCACGAGGTTGTTAGCCATTTTTTTGCTGTTTTCACACATGTGAAGTCTGGGTGCAGACAGTGTGCTGAAGTCTTGATAAGGTAATAATAAAACAAGAACCTGAAGACAGAAAAAGTCCTATGCATCTGTTTTTCCTGACAAAGAACTGCTTCAGGAGGGCTTCCCCCTGCCAGAGGAGCCCTCAGCGAGTTGCCCAGAATGGGGCCTACAAACTCACACCTTCCTGGGGTTCAGGTAAGAGGCTCTACTAAGATATAGGATCTGGAACACAAGTTGTGTTCTCTTTTGTCCTGTCAAGAAAATCATGCAGATGAACACCTTGGTATTCATCTATTCTGTGTTACCATCAGAATTTTGGTTTTGTTCATAATGGGTCCATAGAACACTGAGGGTCCTCCTGTCTCAATGGGGGAAAAGGACTTTAGCTTAGGAATTAGCAGGGCTTGTTGAGAGCTTTAAGCTAGATTTGAAGAGGAATGAGGACAGGGCCAGGCTTGACAGAGATAAGGTGTGGGAAGAGGAGAAATAGTGACCACTCAAGCAGCAAAAGGAGGCTTAAGAGGGAATACTTTCAGTGAGTATAAGTATCCAAAGATGTTACCTCAAGACAGACATGGGGACATCCCTTTGCACAATCAAATATTTCGATAATGTGCCTATACAACAATGCACACAGTGCGGAAAATAAACAGGAGAAACACGAAATGGGTGCGCAGTCAAAGGACTTAGAGGACTTAGACCCAATTGCAATTACAGAGATATGGTGGGATAGCTCACGTGACTGGAATGTTGTCATGAAGGGCTATATTCTGTTTAGGAGAAACATTCTATGTGAGGAAACACTCAGAATGTGTCACGCTCTGTCTTGTGGTGGATTATGAGCAAGTCAGAAGCTTATGGGTCAGGATAAAAGGGCAGACCCTGGGATGGTAGGGATGATACTGTGAGTGATAGCTACAGGCCACCCAAGCAGAAGAAGGAAGTGGATGATGACTTTGACATGTGGCACAAAGTAGCCTCAGAAACACAAACACCGGTTCAACTTTAACTGCCCTGACATCTGCTGCAGAACCATCACTCTGAAACACAAACAGCCCAGCAGGTTCCTTAAAAGCACTGCTCACAGCTCCCTGCTATGGATAGTGGAGCATCCCATGAGGAATGTTGTAGCCATTTGACCTCACACTAACAAGCAGGGAAGGCCTTGTGGGGGAAGTGAATGTTGGGGGCAGTCTTGGCTGGGTAGCGATCATGAGATTGTGGAGTTCCACATTGAGTGAGGAATAAACAAGGCAGCAAGTAAGACTGCAACCATAGACTTCAGGAGAAAGAACTTCAGCCATTTCAGGGAATTCTCTTGAAAGAATCTGTGGAAACAGGCCCTGCAGGGAACAGGAGTTGACATTCAAGAATCACCTCCTCCAGGCACAAGAACTGGCATCCCAATGGAGGCCAGTGAGCAAGAAATCAGGTAAAGGGACATGGATGAATAAAGAGCTTCTGAACTACTCACAAATACGCAGGAAATACACAGGAGATCTAAGTGTAATGCATATAGAGAGGTTCTCAGGCTAAGTAGAGACAATGAAACCCAAGGAGACAGTCAGGAATTAAATCTGGCCAAGGATGTCAAAGATAACAAGAAGGGCTTCTCCAATAAGAGAAGTAAAACTAAGGATAATGTGGGGCCATTGCTAAATGGAGGGGGGACACTGGTAACAGAGGAAGCGAAGGAAATAATGAATTCCTTCTTCACATCAGTCTTCATTGACAAGACCAGTCCTCAGAAATCTTTGATCCAGAGGCCTGAGTAAAGGAATGTTGGAAGAAAGCTTTTCCCTTGGTTACCTTGACATCCACAACACCATGGGCCCTGATGGGATGGGATACATTTATGAATGCTGAGAGAGCTGACTGTACACATTCATCTTTGAAAGGCTGTGGTGATTAGGAGCGATGTCTGAGGACTGGAAGGAATCAAATGTCATTCCAGACTTCAAAGACAGCAATGAAGGAGAACCCAAGGAACTACCAGCCAGACAGCCTCACTTCAATCCCTGCAAAGGTGATGGACTGCTTCATTCTGGAGGCCATTTCTTCTATCCCCATGGAAGACAAAAATGTGGTCAGGAGTATTCAGCATGGATTCACCTGAAGGGAATCATGCTTGACCAACATGATGTCTTCTATAATGAAATAACTACTTGGATGGATGAGGTAAGAGCAGTGGTTATTGTCTGCTTTGACTCCAACAAGGCTTTCAATAATGCCTCTCACAACATCCTCACAGGCAAACTCGCAAGTGTTGCTTGGATCAATGAACAGTGGGGTGGACAGGGTAGAAAGTTATGGACAGGAAGTTCCAAACAGAACCTCTTTACTGTGTAGATGGCCACACACTGGCACAGACTGCCCAAAGAGGTTGTAGAGTCTGCCTCACTGGACAAAATCCAATTCCATGTGCTCTGGGATGACCCTGCTAGAGCAAGGGGGTTGGACCAGATGCCCTGCTGTGGTCTCTTCCAAAATGACCCACTCTGTGATTCTGTAAGATCCAGACTGATTCAGCCCCCTGATTACTACCCACTTCTGCTTCTACAGGTTGGCAATTATGAGGTTGAGGAAAAAAGTCCTACAGCAACTAGAAAGGACTTTAGGATGGTTGAAGGCACAGGAGCATAAGGTGGTGTTTTCCTTGATCCCATCAGTAACAGGGAAGAATGCTGAAATGAACAGGAGAACCCACCCGATGAACACAATGCTTGAAGGCTGGTGACATCAGTGGAATTTTCTTGTTTTGACGATGAGGCAATTGATGTAATACTGATTGGGACAGATGAGGTTCATCTGTCTCAAATTCTCAAATGGGTAAAACAATTCTTGCCATGAGTTGGCATAAGTTGAGAGGGCTTTAAACTAGGTTTGCAGGGGGATGGAAGAAGACCAGGCTCACTTAGGATGAGCCTGCGGGTAACATGCCAGGGCTAGGAGTAAAATCAGTAGCCCAGTTGAAGTGCAACTATACCAACGCACAAAATATGGGTAACAAACAGGAAGAGGTGGAGGTGACTGTACAGCAGGAAAGCAATGACAGAAATGTAGTGGGATGACCAGTGCACTGCACTGGATGGCTACAAGCTCTTCAGTAGGGACAGGCAAGGAAGGAGAGGTGGTGGGGTGGCTCTGTACATTAGGAAGTGTTTTGATTGTACAGAGCTCAAGGACAGTGATGATAAGGTTGAATGCCTATGGTGACAATCAGGAGGAAGGCTGAAAAGGCAGATATATCCTTGCGGGAGTGGGTTTTAAACCACCCAACCAGGATGAGGAGGTGGATTCTATTATGTGATGGTGATGTTTCATGATTGTGAGCCCTTGCTCTTGTGGGTGATTTCAACCTGCCAGATATCTGCTGGAAATTCAACACGGAAGAGCAGGCAGTCCAGGAAATTCCTGGAGTGTGTGAAGATAACTTCCCAACACAGCTGGGAAGTGAGCCTACCAGGGGTGCTGCCCTACTGGATCTGCTGCTTAGAAACAGAGACTGGCTGGTGGGAGAGGCCATGGTTGGAGCCATCTTGAGCACAGCAACCATGACACAAGTTTTCAATACTCAGGGGTGTCAACAAAATCTTGGACTTTTAGGACACTGGTTCAGACAGTCCCTTGGCAATAAGCCCTTTAAACCAAAGGGGTCCATAAAGTCTAGATATACTTTAAGAATGAAATCTTATAGGCATAGGACCATATTCTCCATATGTGCTAGCTTGGCTGAAGAGGGAGGAACACAGGGAGAAAAATGAGATTTTATGACTTTTGGAAGAACAAGCAGGCAATTGGAAGAAAAGTATAAGGATGCTGTTAAGTCACATAGAAAATCAGCAAGGTTAAAACTCATCTAGATCTCAATCTGACCACTGCTGCAAAGGAGAATAAGAAGTGTTTTTATGAATATATTAACAACAAAGAGCAGGCAAAGGAATAATCTCCACCCTTTACTGGATGTGGAGGAGTACCCCTGCCACCAAGGATGAGGAAACGACTGAGGTACTTCATGCCTTCTTTACCTCAGTCTTTAAGAGTGAACATGGTTATTCTCTGGGCAAACTGGCCACCTATGCTGGTAGACAGCGTCAGAGAGTAGAAGAAACCTGCTGCAATCTATGAGGAAGTAATCAATGACTGCTGTAACCCTAGATGTTCACAACTCTATAGGACCCGACAGGATTCAGCCTAGGGTGACGATGGAGCTGGCAGATGGGCTCACCAAGGCACTCTCCACCATTTATTATCAATCCTGGTTAACTGGAGAGGCCCCAGATGAGTGGAGATTGGCCAATGTGATGTCCATCTACAAAAGAAAGATCCAGAGAACTAAAAGCCTGTTGGTCTGGCCTCAGTGCTGGGGAAAGTTATGGAGCAGATCATCTGGAGTGCAATCACATGGCACAAACTCGACAACAAAGGGATCAGGTCCAGCCAGAATGGTTTCAGAATGGGTTTAGGAAAAGCAGGTCCTGCTTGACCAACCTGATCTCCTTTTTCAACTAGATGACTCATGTAGTTAAAGAGAGAAGGCTGCAGACGTCAGCTACCTGTACATCAGTGAAGTCTTCAATACTTTCTCCCACAGCATACTCCTAAAGAAGCTATCAGGCCAGAGCTTAGAAAGGTAAATTCTTTGCTGGGTTAAAAACTGGCTGGATGGCTGGACCTAGAGATTGGTAATAAATGGAATTCTATCCACTTGGCACACAGTCACCAGAGGTGTTCTCCAGAGCTCAATACTGGGACCAGTTCAGTTTAACAACTTAATATTAAGGATTTGGGTACAGATATCAAGTGCCCCATAGTCAGTTCACAGATGACACCAAGTGAGGCAGGAGTGTTGGTATGCTGGAGGGTTGGAAGGCTCTGCAGAGGCATCTGGACAAGCTGGATAATGGGCTGAAGCCAATAACATGAGGCACAACAAGCTGAAGTGCCAAGTCCTGCTCTTGGATCACAATAACCCCAGGCGGTGCTACAGGTTGAAGACAGAGTGTCTGAAAAGCTGCTAGTCAGTAGTGTCTGAACATGAGCCAGCTGTGCCCAGGTGGCCAATGTCATCCTGGCCTGCATCAACAACAGTGTGGCAAGCAGGACCAGGACAGTGATTGTCCAGATGTACTCAGCCAGTACTTAAAGAGATGTCGCACTTCAAATCCTATTTCCAGTTCTGGGCCCCTCACCAAACAATGGCATTGAGGTCCTGAAACATGTCCAGAAAAGGAAAATGAATGGTCCAAAAGGCTGAATGGTCTGGAACACAAGTTATATGAGGAGTGGATGGAGATGGGGGTACTCAGGCTAGAAAAGGAAGCTCAGAGGGACCCTATTGCACCCCACAACTACTTGAAACAAGGTTGTAGCAAGATGGGCAGCTGGTATCTTTTCACAGACAGCAAGTGAGTGACAGAGTAAGATGATGCACCCTCAAGCTGAGACAGGAGAGGTTCAGGCTGGACATCAAGAAGAATTTCTGCAAAGGAAGGTAATGGAATCACCATCCCTGGAAGCATTCAAGAAGATCTGGACAGGGCACTTAGTGCTACAGTTTAGTTGACATGGTGGTGTTTAGTCAAAGGTTGCATTTGATGGTTTAGAAGGTCTTTTGCAATATTAGTTATTCTGTGATTCTACAGTACTGGTATACACAGATGA
Organism: Lonchura striata; assembly: GCF_050655825.1. Taxonomy (NCBI): domain Eukaryota; kingdom Metazoa; phylum Chordata; class Aves; order Passeriformes; family Estrildidae; genus Lonchura; species Lonchura striata. The sequence goes on from NC_140740.1 coordinate 63,561,371, forward strand.
ATCTGGCATCCACTTTAGATGCAATTCCAACAGAAGCCATATATTGACAATAATACCTAAAAATGCCAGAAGATGTAATTTTAGAAAATATTACCTGCAGAGTGCTGAGAAGTACCTTGCATTTCACTAGAGTGACTAGTTGATGCTTTAGATTCTGGTAAAGCTGTTGATGCAACAGAGCTTTCACCTGCATTTTCATTTAGTGTCCTCAGTATTGTGGTTATATCTTCCTGACTGAGAATGAGCTTTAAAAAAGATTGGAATGGAAATCAGAACAACTCTGTTTGCATAACTTGTGGTAACTAAAATCTGAGCTTACAAGTAAACAGATAAATCAAATTAATCTCATCTGAGTCTCTTTAGGATGCTGAACATTTATCTCAAATTCACATAACTCCTTACAGTAATTTCTACAAAGCAGTCACATATTATTTTGTTTTCATCTACAAACTTTCCCTACCAAGTTACAATTTAGAAACTGGAATGTCAGAAGATGTACACATACAGTTTGACTTACAGTTGACCAAAATGTTTATCTGCATTTAGTCACAAGGCACTTTACAGTAATACTTACGAGTTCTATTTCAAAATCTGGCAAATTGGTTTTCCTCACACATTTCACAACCTTTCTATTTTTTAATGTTAAATTAAAATATGCTCTCTTGAAATTTCAATTTACTTTTTTTTTTTAATGTTAATTTAAATCATGCTAGGATGAATCCCATCTGTTCCCATAGATCTGTGAATATCTATGGGACACAGCAGGTCACTAATAACTATTCAGGCTATTAACTATTCAGAGGTACAAATTCAGCACTGCTATTGAACAAATCAATAAACCCCAGCTTTTCCAATCCTTTATTGGAAGACACTGACAGACAAAAGGCTAGAACAGAATAAACATTTTTAACTAGTAACAGTAATTCACAGTACAAAGCCTGGAGTATCACAAATTAAATACAGACCTTAAATCAGATCTGAAATCTATTAATTTCCTTTTCCCCTATGAAACAACAAAAGCTGTTCTACCTTATGTCTTGGACTCAAACAACAATTTAACTAATGTTGGACATTTATAGAAAAAAAATGAATCTATTTTCCACAAATATTTTAACAGTTGCATTCAGAAACAAATGCTTACATTCATAGGCTTAAGTCGGCCAGATATTTCAATATCAGGAACTTCATTATACCATGCAGCAGCTAAATTTCTTTCAACAGCTACTTCCAGATTGACTGGCTGCAGCAACTGTACTTCAGTTTGCAAAGAATCTTGCTCATAGTAAGATCTGTGAAAAGAAGCAAAATACTTCCAGCTTTCACATATTTCACATTCTAAAAGCTACATTTCTGTCTTTTCCTCATCCTTTTAAATAATGCTATAAAACTGCCTTTTTACTACTCCAAATAGCTCTAGTTGAAGCTTTACTCCACCAAGTAGACCTCCTTCCTTTGTAGAGAAGAGGGATCAGGCACACAACACACAAACTCTAACAAGTCAGGACATCTTACCTGCTCTCCAGTGGAGAGTAATTCCTTCTTTCTTCAGTACTCTTCAACTGTGTTTGAAAAGGCCCTTCCATTCCCTCTCCCTCCATGAACCCCCTGCACCAAGGACCATGTTCAAACAGTTCGTAATGGCTATTTAACAGAGGACCTTTGCTGCTATGTATAGCTTGAAAATCTCATCAAAACAATCTAATACACATAGGTGTAGCCTGTCCCAAAGTAATGAATAATGTATAACTCTACAGTACTACACAACTTATCCTGAACAAATATTTACTTCTATTTAAAGATGTGCAGATTGCTCTTTTTCCTAAACCATACATTTTCATTGCTTTAAAAAATATTTGTTTGCTGTTACATTCCAAGATAATAGTCTGTCAGTCAAGAACCATTAACTAATTATTTAACTATTCCTTGAAGCTCTCTAACTGAAGAATGTCAAAAAGATTAAATGAATTCTAGAAAAAATTGACATTACATTACCTGTATAACTTCAGTTCACTCAATTTCACTGTCATAGAGTCAATAACAGGTGGAAGACTACACCGTGTTTTTGTTTTAGCAATAAAGAATTGGTTCTTCACAGTGATTAGACCAAGATCAGCCACCAGGACATTTGCAGACATTGCTGACTGTGGAATTATCACAACAGGTGCCTTGATATTGATATCCAGCGCCAAACGGGAACTACGCTCTGCTAACTCTTTTACACCTGTAGCTGCTTTCTCTGCTGTTCGAACAGTTGCCTCAGTAAGGGCTTCCTTGGCAGCTTGAAAGTTATTTATAAAAGCCTAGGAAAGGAATACAGATCTCAGGAATTAATTATTAAGAATTACAGTATCATTAAGAATTACAGTATTTCAAAAACACTATGAATCATAGTTATTTAAATAGCTAAAATGTTCTTTTTGCTATATACATTTTGTCCAAATTCTTGTCTAATTCTCCCCTCAAATATGATAAATTATGCATATATAAAAATAAATTTTTATACCAAATATTTGGAAAATTAGATGGTAAGAGCAATGACCATGTAACATGACTTGTAGGAATTACATTTTATTTAATCATATGAGCAGCAGAAGATTGATTTACTTAGCAGTATTTATGGAAAGGGGATTAATTTTCATGGTTTCTTACTTATATTTCAGGGTTATAAATAATGAATGGTATGTATATTTAACAGCTGTCTCAAACCATCTAAGAAAAACATTATTATTAACAATAGTAAACATTCTTGCTTACTCATCTGCTCCACAGTAACAAACATATGTAGAAGAAAAATAAACCATCAAGCCCAGTAAAGTTTTTTACAATAGCATATAAGAGCTCTTACACAAATATGGGACACCACCCCATATGGAACATCTTATCCCTTGCTTGCTCTGACAACTTCACCTGTATGATAAGAAACAGTATCTGGAAAATTTAACTTACCAAAACAGATGAAACAAACTTGTTGACAAAAACTACCTGAATACACCCAACAGTTAGGTAAATACGATTGTCAACAACATCCATATTTGTATATGCAATGCCATCTGTAGCATTTACATATGATACCATTCTGAAGTTGAAGACTTCTTTTTCTGTGATGTAAAGAGCCTTAAGAAGAAAAAAAAATAGCATCCTAACTGTAAAAACTTACATACTGGAGAAACTTAAATTCAAAACAAAACGTAGTACCACACACCACTAGGACATTTTTACTTCAAGTATCTCAACAATAGACAGAAAAAAACCACCAAATTTTTAAAATCCACTGAAATAGCTGAAAATATTCAGCTGACATCTCAGCTTGAATAATTCTTTTCAGAAAAGTCAACACAGTTAGAGGTACAATGAGCAGCTAAATATCACAGTTGCACGAATTAGTATCGATCTAATAGTTACTGGTTGTGGGAGCAAAATTAATCTGTCATATCAAGAATATTACTCCCACCAAATACATAAAACATGACTGAAAAATGTCACAGTAGAGATTAGAGTCTAAAAGGTAATTTACTTTAGAATTCATTCAAAAAGAAAATCAACAATACATGCATATGCCTACCTTTTTATATAATGCTTTCTCATCAGAATCCAAAATACTGATGTTCTTCAATTTTGCAGTCACATTAGTTGCTGCTTTCTTCATGATCACTTGGCTGTCCAGACCTTAAAAACAAGACATATAAAATCTATACACTAATATAGTTACAAAGTTTTGTGTCTTTGTGATTAAAGGTTTGTTCCTACCTTCAATGTGAATTTCAGCTATTTTACGGTTTTTCTCTCTGATAAAAACACGCAAACATGATAAATCCGCACAGATAATGAGGTCAATAACATCTTCACACTTTGATTTTTTTGATGCTATAGGAAATAAAAAATAACAAAAGTTACCATTCTTCAATGAGGACATGTGCTATCTTGGTATCCCTTTGAGTTGCACAGAAAGCAAGAGGTTAATGCTCCTCAAGTATAAGGTAATAACCATAATGCCATCAAATGCTTTAATTCATACCAGGAAAAAAAATATAAAAACCTGACAACAATTCATGGCTTTTCTATTTACATTGACTTAGTGCTTCCAGTACACAGCAAAGGTATGCCTTGACCTATATGTCAGAAAAGTGCACATTGCTAAGGATACAACCCTAATAAATATATATATAATTTGAAGCATAATTTCTCATATCAAACATCATTGACAGGCTTGCAAAAATAGAAAAAATAGAAAGTACATTTGTTTTATTTCTCACTTAAGTGAAGAGAGATGAATGAAAGGAGGAAAAAATAATAAAGAAACTAACTTAATTTTTTGAGAACATCCTTCTTCTCCTCCGTTTTCTCATGGACTGGTTCTTCCACAACTTTAGATGCTTGTTTAGGCAGAAGATTATTCAGATAGTTCATAGCATTCAGCAGAGCTTCAGTATGCAAATGAACATCTAGAGAAGAAAAGTTCACCTGAAAGAAAAACTTCTGTTTATCCAGTATGCCTCTTTTCCCAGACTGAGATAATTATGTTTAAAAGAACTTATCATACCTTTATTTTCTGTAGAACATTCTGACAGACAGTTTTCAGTTCTGGTCCCTTAGTATCAGTCTATTTCACCAGAAGTGTACATAAAACAAACAAATCAGAAGTTTGTAAATTTCATTTTAAAAAACCTTATTTTTAAATCCACTACAACTTAAGTATTAAAAGATATTCCATTGAAGGAGCAGGCAGACTTCACACATGACACTCAAGACATTAAAAACATCAATAAGGAAAAAGCTTCAACATCTGGTGCATTATTAATGTGATACGTATGACAGGCTTACAATTCAAAAGCAAAGTCTACTCTTTCCTAACCTTTGTATACTCCAGAGTGAGAAGATCATCTTCTACATTATCCAATGTAGTAATTATGTAAACTGGCTTGTCATTATCATCTAAAAAGAAATAAGAAAAAAAAGAATAAGGAAAATTACTTATTTCAAAAGAAAAAAAAAAATCAAAACTTTCTTCATCTATAAACTGCCAGTTGGGCTACTATCTGTCATTGCTGCTTAAAAAAAACTCCTATTTTGCAGACATATAATAGTTAAACATCTACAATCTACAATCATCACCACCAGAACATATTTACCAAAGCACTAAAAAGTGGATGACCTCCTGATTGACTTGCCCTCAGCCCTGCATTTAAGTTAGGAAGTAAATCTTCCTTATTTTACAAAAGCCCTACAGAGTTTTTGAAGACAAATTCACAGTGTTATTTGTGAAGAATTCCTTGACCAGATTATAAATACTTACCAATATACTCTGGGCACAGAAGACCAACTTCACGAAGGAAAGCACTCCCAGTCATGTCAAATGTTCTCATTTTAAGTTCAGTACCTAAGCCCAAAATATCAAGCTGGAGCACAGGCATCTCAGTATCACCAGTAAGACGGCATAATTTAATTAAGACCTAAAAAAAAGAACCAAAACACACACCCAAAACCAATAAGGGATTATAAGAAGTATAAAAACTCCTTAATTTTTATACAGGACATATTTACTTACATTATACTGGTTAATGTCTATTTGTGTATTGATAATTTAACTCTATACAGCAAATGCCTTGAAGAGAAATAAACAATTCAACAAGCAGTACTGGTTGCTGTTATTATAACAAAAATTTCAAATATGCATGTATGTAATACCAAAGTAACAGTTACACAAACTACATTATTTTAAAAAAAAATTCTGTAGAGCACTCAGTAATGTTCAATACAGCCAAAACTAGATTTTCAGTCAGCACCAAGTATATATTACTTTAATTGGAATTTCTCTGAATTCTTCTCCTAAGAGTTAGATTCGCAAGCTGAATGTCTGGCAAGAGGATTTACTGCATATTCACCAAAGTATGACAACACTGTTGTTAAATAAATATGTAGCTGAGCTGTTGTATCTGACTTTGACAACCAAACAAATATATGTATTCTTCCTTTCCATGTGATGCTGTCTACAAATAAGGAAAATCAAAACAAAACCCATTAAGCAATTTTAAACTACAAGGACAACAGAGGTGATTTCCAATATATTCCTAAATTAATTTTTTCTTGAAGATTGTAAATTAATTGTCATTAGAAAATAACATAAAACACAGCATCCTTGTTTTAGACTAGTAGTTCTAAATATGGTCTTGTCATTACATAAACAGTACATTTCCGTTTTATTTGTAGTAGTGTAGTAGGTAGTATGCTAAAAGCTAGCTGTGGTGTGTTGAAGACATTCTGTAAACCCTACATAAAACAAAACTTGTAAAGTTAACTGAATTAGTATGATTTATTTTTAAAATAAATGTAAAGTAAAATACACTGAGTTGCAGGAATAACAGTGTCACAGCCATGATGGTCTAATGACAAAGTTAATGATAGTGTTACTATCATTAGTAACACTACTATCAAGTAGTGTTACTACTTTTACTAGAACTGATACAGTTAGCAAGTGTTCTTGCATTTGGATAAAGTACTCTTTTATCCCTCCCCCAAAGCCTAAAACAGCAAGAACACAAAAAACTCTTTATAATGAAGGTGTCGTCCATGTGCGGACAACATATGGCAAAAACTAGAACGGAAAAATAAGGTGCTTGTTACAACATAAAACATAAATAAAGGTTTCCCACTGACCACAGCAGCATCTGAAAAAAAGATGCCACAAGCACCTATTTAGCTAAAACAAAGATGTAATGTGATTTCTGAGATATAGGTAAAGAAAATTTAGTGACAAAGCGAGCTGGGAAATCAAGTGGATAAATCAAAGCACTTCACTGATGACAAGGATACAAAAGCACAATTATGGCTTGGAAAAAGCTCTGCAAAATAGTTTCAGGGAAAAATGGGGAATGAGTATCTCTGCACACATGAATTATAAACACAACAAACGTGGAAAAAAATTATAGTCCTGCTGTGCTTCAGGGAAATTTTAAACAGTAATTTTACCTCAGCTACTTCAAACTTTAGCTGGAAATCTGTCATATTTTTCAGAGATTCTTGTTTTTGTAGGTTGTTTCGCCTTGTATTGACAGCCTGCTTGAGGGAATCAGATGAGACTTCAAAAAATGGCACATCTTCCACAGGACTGCTTAGAGCATCATAAAATTCTTCTTCTGATTCTAAGGATTAATTCACAACAACATTATATATGCAGTTTACACAGCCAATATTTTACAGTATTATGACCTAGAGTTTTTACATCTACATCTATAAAAGCTTAAACATACAAGTATCTAGCTGACACCTAATAATAAAATCTGTTTCCATAACAACTCAGTGCCTGCCTCCCCAACTTTACACACACCTACAGCTGCCTCCATCATATAATCATAAACTTCAGATCTCATTAGCTAATTCCTTCATCAGCATTCTCTTCTGGCTTTGCAAAAGATGGCACAATCGATGCTTTGTCTTGCCTTCAGTGTGACCTAACAGCTTAACTCATCTGCTGATCAGACTGCTGTTGACAGTACAGGAGCCTTGGCCTCATTATCAGCCACACTACTTGGGATTTCTCACTGTTGTAGATCTCCCATTTCAGAGAGACTCCTAAGAGTTATCAAGCTTTTAATCTACTTTACATTACTGCAGAAATATAACCAAGATAAAAGAATGCACTATATATTGTCTGTGAAATTCTTCTTCAACTAAAAACCATAAATACTGAAGTAAAAGGTAATTGTGGAAGAAACAGCCTTCTTTAAAAACTCAACAAATTACATTAAGTATTTTGTAAAGCTTTAAAGCAGCCCTGAGATTTTGGAGGCTGAAGATAGAGAACTAACATAAATTGCTTAAAAGGACTGTATAGCTGTAGGTATAGTATAGATTAAAATCAGACTTGATTCAAATCTAAATCTACCTATTCAAATCTAAATCTACCTATCTAGCTATTACTTTCTCAAATTACTTGTTGCTAGCATGCATTCTCACTTCAGCCTAGTTTTTAAGAACTGAAAGAGATTTCCACTCTACCTTTGAACACTTAAAGGAGCTGCCTTGTAATTTAAACAAATCCACCTAAATAGGACAGAAATCCTTCACCATAAGAAAATAATTAAAAGCATCATCAGAGAACTAAGTACATGTTAAAGCTAAACATTTCATATTACTTCAAATGCCCTAAATACAGATTTGCAATAATATATGCCAACAAAAAATACAAAAAAAAAAAATCCACCATACCAAACAAAATTTTCTGCTATACCCTCAGGAAGGGAACAACAAAAACAAGCATACAGAATTTTACTGCGATAAGAAAATACTGAAGTCATTTGTACAGTGTCAAGCTATTTTTGTAAGCTAAACAGAATATAACACTACCCAGCCCTCAAGAACTTGAAACAAAGCCTCATAGCCTTGTTTCAATTATTATTCAAATAATAATTTATTATTTGAATAATAAATTAATTCAAAGAACTCAAAAACTTCTTCACTTGACCTGCTTCTTAAGACTTTAAAACAGATTATACTACCTGACTCAGCAAATGAGTGAAGATCCAGAACAGGACACACGCCTTGAGATAAACGTGGCCCTGAAAGCACAGGGGACACTGTAGCCTGAAACAGGAGATAGGAAAATTTTTCTTGTATTTATTGTCATACTATTGCATGCATATATGTTACATCCAAGTTTTACAACTTAGGGAAACTTAGCTTAACTGAAATTCAATAAAATTAAACACATTACTAAAATTATAAGCATGGGGAGAAATGAGGCATAAAATAGGTAGAAGTAGCAGCTTTTGCACTTGCATCTAACTAGAGAGAACACTATGAAACACAGTGAAAAGGTTCAAACATTCAACTTCACAGACCAAAAGATGGTTAGAAATGGCACATTATATGAAAATTCACAGAAACCCTAGTTCCTCAAAGGACTACAATACAGCAACTTCAGAGAACAATAAAGATCAACAGTTCTTTACAAAACTTACTCAAGTGCTGGGTGGGGAAAAAAGTAAGAGATACGCAAAACATTAGCGCAGACAGGACTGCTTTCTATTTCATAGAAGCATAGAAACATTTAGCTTAGAAAAGACCCTTCAAATCACCAAGTCCAAGTGTAAAACTAGTACTACAAGAGACATGGTTTAGTGGTAAGCTTAAATGGCACATCTACAAGCCTTTTAAATAGCTGCAGGGATGGTGAGTCATCCACTGGGCAGCCTGATCCAATGTTGGACAATCATTTTGTTGAAAAAATTTTCCTAATATCCTATCTAAACCTCCTCTGGAGTAATCTGAGGCCATTTACTCTTATCCTGTCACTCTTTACTTGGGAGAAAAGACCAACACCTCAGTCTTTCTCACAATGAGGAGCCTAAAACTGCGAACAGTATTCAAGGTGAGGCCCCCATCAGTGCCAAGGACAGGGGGACAATCCCTGCCCTGGTGCTGCTGGCCACAATATTGCTGATACAGGCCAGGATGCCCTTGGCCTTCTTGGCCACCTGGGCACACACTGGCTCGTGTTCAGCTGCCTGTTAATCTGCTGGGCAGCTTCCCAGCAACTCTGTCCCCAGCCTGGAGCACTGCTTGGGGTTGCTGTGACCCAAGCGCAGAATCTAGCACTTTGCCTCATTGAATTGCACTGCTTCAGATATTAGGGGAAAAAAAATAACTGGTAAAGTACTGAGAGGAGGCCTCACAGTAGTCTTCATCTTTCTCAGAAGAGGAAGCAGAGGGGCAGACACTGATCCCTTCTCTCTGGTAACCAGTGACATGACTCAAGGGAACAGCATGAAGGAGTGTCACGGAGGTTTACACTAGGAAAAGTTCCCTTCCCAAGAAAGTGGTTAAGCACTGGAACAGACTCCCCAGGTAAGTGGTGAATGCACCAGCCTGAGAGAGTTTAGACAATGCTCTCAGGTATATGGTGTTGAGTCCTAGGGATGGTCCTGTGTAGGGTCAGGAGCTGGACTTCAGTGATGCATGTGGGCCCTTTCCAGGCCAGGATAATCCGATTCTGAGTCTTCAACTGTGAAATGCAGTTATGCACAATTCATCATAACTGAAAATGTGTGACATGCCACCAGAGTGCACTCTAGAACAGGAATCCTCCACTCCATGTGGTTTCGTATATGATAGAATTAAATGCTCTTAGTAAAGGTATCCAAATGCTTTATTTATCAAGTCTCAGAAAGCAATCTCAGCAATCTGAGCTCATAAAGAATTCTTACCTGCAAGTTCCATATGCACATGTATTATATATGTGCCTTGCACAGAGTATTAAAGTAAGAGAACTGTGCACTGTGTGCCTTTTCTTTCTGAGTGCCTTTGGTCTTGGACTACAGGGTTGAGAGAAATTCTTTCCCTGCACCACAGCTTCTCCTATCCCTTGTCACTGCACCTTTCAAAGGTCAAGCTCCAGGCCATTGTTCACAATGTCACAGCATCAAATCTATACATATGGCAACAAGAAACACTCATCTTGAATACTGTTTCCAAGGCTACATTTTTCACCTCATTCTCAACATTCCTACATCTCTCCCGGGCTAACCCCAGGCTACATAATCTGACTTGACTGAATATATTCATGTCTACAAGTAATAAATAGACATAGTATTTAAGAAATAGGTGAAAATGTCTCATCTGTAACACTTCCATATTCTATGAAAACAAGGAGAAAAAACTGAAATTTGACTTCATAGTACCAAGTAACAAAAAACAGCCTTTTACGTGTCATCTTAGACTAAAATGCTGAGCACAAAAATGTAAAATGTTCCAAAATGTCTTCTGTTTTCACAGCTCAAGAACATTTCCACCACTAACTCAGAATATAAAGAAGAACACAGCAGATTTCACATTCTTTTCAGTTCAGAAATGATGGGATGTTAACAAAGTTCAGACTGTAAAGATGAAAGCATGGTAGTATACCTGCCACCATCAAAGCAGAAAATCCACTCAAATTAACTGAATTAATCAGCAATTGTAGTCTGTCATGTTCTGAAGTAAATGGAAGCTTGAGGAGACAGGTTAAAGCCTAAGTTTTGCTATGGATTCGCATATAACACAAATATATTTATACTTGGTTCACAGTCTTTCCTAACCTCATCTACTGTGTATCACAATCAATGTACACGTAATACTAACTACTTCAAGGTCACTTAAAATACCTCAGATGTTAACAGCTGAATTCTATAATTAAATTCAATATAGTCATTGTTATAAATCACTAGACAATGTGCATCTTATACATGCAAATTCTATTTAAGTAAAGTCCCAATACCTACCCTCAAAAAGTTATTCTGTGATTAGTTGCACAAAATAACAGAGACTAAGGTGCCTTTGGCTGAGTATACTATCAGTACATGAAGAGTGAAAGAAATCAGAATTAGCTAAAATTTTAATGGCACCACTAAAAAGATCGCAAGAACCACATGAAGAAAAACAGTCTTCACTGTACATATACTTTCAATAGGTATGCATATCTAATTGTTGCATTTACTGTTACTAAATATTATACTAATATAACCCACAGAAAATACCAAACTGCAGTAACAGCTTTCCACAACAGTACAGAATAATTTGTACAAAGACAGAAAGACAATTTTCAAATAATCTAAAAAAACCCCAAATACAAAGATGACCATTATTCCTGTAGAATGAAGTTAATGAGTTACTAAATAACAAATTGTTAGAAGTATTTACAAATGACAAAAAAATGGAGAGCCAAATTTTGTCTTTGCCTTTTATAAGAGTTCACATACATTCTAATAATAGGACTGCTTTACACACATATACAACATAGCCAGATCACAAAGACTAGCCATGTCAAAAATTAGTAACTGTGAGTTAATTTCCTAATTTTGTTAAGAACAGCTCAAAAGGTGAAATATCTTTTTCAGGAATAATAAGAAGGGGACAAACTTCTGTTCTGAAGAAGGTATAAAACAGTGACCCAAACCATTTTCACCAAGGAAAGCAAGTGGTGAAAGAGCAAGAACTCTCCAAACTAATTGATACAAGCACAAGAAAAAACTTCCACCCCTGAGCTACATTGTGTAAAGGACTTGAAATGAAAAAGCACTGAAGTCAGCTGAAAAAAACCTGCTACTTTTGCCAGGCAGGCATTGTTTATAAAACAGATATAGTGAGTATTTTTTGTTTGGCTTTTGTCACTCTCATCTAACCTAACATAATACTTGAACTTCAAAAATTTCAGCATTTAATGTTTTCTTCACTACACAAAACAGCTGAACCCAAATTCTGCAGCATTATGATACATTTGTAAATTTGAAGGTACAATTAAACTAATCCTCAACAAAACTGAGTATGCTTGTTAGTCAAGATTATTATGAACTACAAATTGCTTGCCATAGTAGTAAAACTCTGAGGGGCTCTATTTTAAATTGGAACACTGGACAACTATTTCATGATTATTGGCTAAAGTTCACGAAAAACTAACTAAACAGCAATAAAATTTTCTACAGCTTTAGAGAAAGAGCTAACTTTTTCAAGAGGCTCTAAGTCAATGCTTGTTCATCATTTTTTTGTGCACCTTTCAAAACTGGAATGCTAATATCAAGAAGGTATTTTTCTGATCATTTTTAATGAAATCTCTTTCAAAAATCTTACCTCAGTCACTTTTGGAGGAGAACTGGTAGCAGGTGCACTTTCTGGCATAGGAATGCTATCAATTAGCTCCAAGATACTTGTCACCTTCTGGTCTGATATTTGGATAGAAAGTAAAGGCAACTGTCCTGACAGTTTGAACCTGTTTTTTAAAGAACCAAAGTTCCACAGTTAATTAATCTCAAAATTATTTCAATCAAACTTCACATTATCTTTCTTCTGAAAAACATGAAAGTCTTCAGGGTCAGAAAATTCTTCATGTAACCACTGCATGTATTGTGTATATATACATAAACATGTGTATATATATATATATATATATATATATATATATATGTATATATCTGCAACTCTTCTGTTGCTCACAGAAAGGTTACTTGTTCAGCAACTATCCACTTAGTAGCATAATTGCAACAAAACTGCAAGGAATTCAAATGAGTTCAATGGTCACTGAAAGACATACAATCAAAGAATCAAAAAACAGAGACACCAAATCATCTCCTTTTCAGATGAATAAATGTAAAAGAGGGGCCTTCCAAACTAAGAAACTAATTTGTAAACATCTGCTACATTAAACAACAATTCTAGTAGTACGTTTTGCTGTAAAAGTAACATCTTTCCACTCATTTTTCTCAAAAGAACTATGCTGTTCTATGTAGGCAGTTCCAAACATTAATTTAAAAATTCTGAGAAAATATAATATTGTGTTTACATGACAGTATACTTATAAAAACCGAATTATAAAGGATCAGATACATGTACACTAAAAATACATTTTTATGTACATATATATATGTGTAATTGATGTGAGCATAATATTCAACTAAACTATATATCCAACCCTATTCAACTATACTAAAATTTATAGTTTCGGGGATTCTTGCTGACACAAAAGCTACAGTTAACCTTTATCATTTGTGCCCAATGTGATACAGAGAAAATTTATGCAGAAATTTTTCAGAATCAGTTTGACACATTAACTGCCAAAGCACACCTGGTAGCCAAGACAAACAGGTAGTATTGCAATACTTCAACACGTGTACTCATTAAGAGAAGACACTCCTTAATCCAGGTTACATCAGGGTAATTTTTAAGAGATGTGAATTACCAACTGATTAAAATTATGTCATTCTGTTATATGACCATAGAAATGAAATCTCACTTTCGAACATAAAATTGTATGTGAATTATATTCCCCTTATTTGACCTCCTTCACCAGAGAAAAACAAAGGAGGGAAAACATTAGGATGTTTTTTAAGCATCAAAATTCAGAATCTGGCCTCCCAGGTTTCCAGAAGGTGGCAGCATTACGTAATGCAATCAGTGATCATTATTAACAGTACTAATAATTTTCTGATTGGTACAATTTCCATAACTAACAAGATTTTGCTAAATAACCCTAACTGCAAACTCAAGGCATTAAGAACTGTTTCCATAGTAGGTAAACCAACCAGAGCAATAAGCCAAGTCAAAAGAGAGGAAGTATGACAGCACATTACTTCTCAAAATATTTTTTTGTATTTGTAGAATTTATTTTAATTACATATTTTTAGCTCCTTGGTATTTTCAACAAGAACTGAAATATAGCTATTAGGAAGACTGAATTAGAAGAGGCAGTAATATCTTTAATAAAAATCTTTAAATATGTTAAGCATCCTACTATAACATTCTATCACCGTTTCAGTATCTGAAAACTTATTTTGTTTTCTGTTTTTCTAGATAAATGTATTTTACTTTCAATATTTAAATATAGCCAATGCAAAAGTGCACAGGTATGACTATATTCTTATTTTCCTCTTTTTCCCCTCAAAAAAGTAATTTACCCTAACATTTCAAAATTGAGAAAAATACATACCTGGGCATTCTTGCATCTGTAACAACCATAGCCCTGCTAAATTCCAGTTTTACATCCAAGGGCTGCAAGATACACTGAGATGAGTTTTTCAGCTTCCGAGCTTCTCGCCAGTTCTCATCTAGAAGAGCAGAGTAAATCTACTTTAAACACTGAAACATATTCTTTCTCAGTACACATCACAGAATTCAAGTATCTGATATTAGTACATATTCCTAAAAATTCAGGTGTCATGATCTCTTTTACAGTTCCATCAATAGATGTATTTATACAGGATCTGAACTTCAGATACACAAGACTAATTAATAATGTCTCCTATTCTCATCTTCGCAGCTACAGCATCCATGGAGTAGACTTCTAAGGACCCAATTCTTACCATGCATGGTACTGGGAGTTTAGGCTCTGGATTCTCCCCTGAAGAGTTAAACCATTAAATTGAATTAAATCCAAAGGATTAAGAATCAAATTATTAACACTTCTCTAATTATGACTGACTCTATGTTGCTAGTTCCCAAAATACTAAAGTTTCCTTTGATACCTCATTGAAGTAGTACAACTCTCATCTATTCTTTACCCTCAAAAAAATGATCAAACCTACAACTACTTGTGGATTCTGCTTTAAATCTGGAGAAAAGCAAAAGGCACTGAAGGAAAACACCATAAACAAAGTAATTACAGTCTTACACTTATGCAACAAATCAAATGAGATGTCTTCAACAAAAAGAATTTTATTATGAGTTTGCTAAGATTGGAACTGAAGTCCAAGGTACGTTTTGGAAATTCACCACATGGTCATAGTACTGAATTTAGAACACTTACTTTTGAAGAAGTACATTCTAATAGATTCTCCACTGCTTCAGCTAAAAATATGAGGCACAACCACCAATCACCACATTGTATTTAGTCATATAAAGAAAGATTACTTTCATGAATACTTACCATGTTTGCTGTACAGTAACTGCATGCTGCTGAGCTGGACATCAAAACTGTCATAAGCTCTGGACATTATATCTTCAATAGAGGTTTGTCCTACTTTGATTTCTGATAAATCAGAACGACGTTTGCTTGTCATCTTAAAACATGTCAAAAAAAAAACAAAAACAGAAGGATAAATCAATTTCAGAAATATTCAAAGTACTAATTCTACAAATACTTGTTCCTACCACAACGAATTATTCCTACCACAGCAAATATAGGTCACAGAGTCCTACAACTATCAAAGCACAGCAAATATCTCAAATTCCTAGACTGCACCAAAACAAAGGACAGAGTATTAACATCATTTCTTCCTCAAAGAAAGAAACAAACAGCAAATTAAAATATATACTATGTACAGAATAATTTTCTTTAATAAATTGCTTATACTTCAAACTATAAAGTCTCAAATCCTTTGTAATCAGTAGAATAATCATTCAGAATTTTTATATAAAAAATACTACTGCATTAAACAACTCAGACATGTGAAAGCTACTTCTGAACTCTGTTTAATTCAGTTGTGACACATTAGAGAGGAAAAGATGATGTGGACTGCTCATCATCAATGTCTTTCCTTTAGTATCAGTCAATATTCCTTTGATTCAGCTTTGGGACTCCCACTTTTCTTTGGTATTTCACATTTGTATATGCCCTCCCTGAGTTCATCTCTGATAAAATTTGTTTGTCCTCATCCTTATCCATCTAATAATTTTGGATTCATATTTGGCTTTGTCAAACCCAAGTAATAGCCAAAAGAACTAAAAGAGGTTTAAAAAGTAGCACTTAAAACACAGCATTTATTTTTCAGTACTGCTGGACCCTAAGTCCATCGTAACTTTTATGTTAAAAATAACTTGGAGATACAAATTCAGAATTACTAAATTAATAACCCTATTTATCTACTAAGACACGGTTTAAATTTTACATGCCATTTTTCCTCCTGCAGCTTGATGTTTTCCAGTACGCAACTGAGGGAAAACGATTATTTGTTTTGTGTTAAATATACTCATTCAACAAACGACCCACCTCTCAGCTAAGCATATATCACTCAAAGTGAATACAGAATTACTAATCACATCCTAAGAGGCAACTAAATTTTCTCTTATGGTATTTCTAAGTTCTATTGAATCAGAAAAACCAATCTAGGAGTCACATTCACTAAAAAAATTACTCATCCACTTCAGGAAAAAGATGTCACACACAAGGAAGTTGGATTTCAAAATGTGTTCTTATACGTAATGCTTCCGAGAGTAATCTTGTATGGATGGAAAAGGAGGTGTGCTATTAGATCTACGATTAGATCCAGGAGGCCGTCTCAAGCACACAAACAACTACAAAGTGCCAATCCTACAAACTGCCTACAGATGACTAATACTCAGAAGAGCTGATGAAATTATTTGTCACTGAAATAACTTGGGATTTACAACCACATCACATAATTTTTAGTATCTACAGAGCAAGTTTCTTCATTAATTCTACTTTCTGAAGCAATTCGGCACATTCTTTTTAAACATGACCTATTGCACAGACCTGCACTGGGACTGGAACAGCCCACTACCAAAGCATGTACCACCATGGCTGATGTACCTGATCTGAGCTCTGGTGGGAACATGCTGCCCACCCAGATGCCAGGCTGTAGATGTGCCCGACTCATGCCAACACGACAGCAGCAGTGAGCACACCTGTGGGAAGTGTGCCCAAATAGAGAATCCCTCTGTTTAGTGACATAGCTCAGGGAGGAGAGCAGCAGGTCAAGCTAATTGACAGCCATCTGAATGAGAGACAGTGAGTGCCCAGGTGGACAAAAGCAATAGTGTGGCCAGCAGAACAAGGGAAGGGATTGTCCCCCTGTAGTTGGCACTGGTGAGGCTGCAGCTTGAATACTATATTTGGAGTTCCTCACAGCAACAAAGACATTGGGGTGCTGGAAGATGTCCAGAGAAGGGCAACAGAGCTGGGGAGGGATCTGGAACACAAGTCCTGTGAGGAGTAGCCAAGGGAGCTGGAGTTCTTTAGTCTTGAGAAAAAGAGGCAGAGTGAGACACTTACCTTAAAACTACCCAAAAGGAGCTTGTAGCTCTTGAGGATGTAGTTCAGGGGTTAGCCTCTTACCCCAAGAAACAAGAAATTCAACATGCAAAAACAGCCTCAAGTTGTACCAGGGATGGTTTAGAATGGATATTAGGAAAATTTTCTTCATTGAAAGGGTTACCATGCACTGGAACAGGCTGCCTAGGGACATGGTTGAATCACTGAACTCAGAGGAATTTAGAAGCCATATAGACATGGCACTTAGGGACATAAATCAGTGGTGACTTGGCAGTACTGAGTTAATGGTTGGACTTAAGGATCCTAAAGACTTTTTCCAATCTAAGTGATTCAGTAGTTCTGTGATCAATATAGACTGCTGACAATGGGATTGAGAGTTGCTCTATAGAGCAGGGCCTGGAGTGCTGGTGGATGAAAACCTGGATGATACCTCGCAATGTGGACTCAGAGCCCAGGAAGCCAAACATATCCTGGGCTGCACCCAAAGCAGTGTGGCCAGGAGGGCAAGGGAGGGGATTGTACCCTCTACTCTGCTCATCACCTGGAGTACTGCAACCTCTGGGACCAGGTCCACAGAAGGGCCAGAAAAATGATCAGAGAGACAGAACACATCTCCTCTAAGAAAAAGGCAGTGAGAGTTGGTGCTGTTCAGCCTGAAGAAGAGAAGGCTCTAGGGAGACTTTTCAGTAGCCTTTCAGTATTCAAAGGCCAAAAAGAAAGATGGTAACAGGACTTGTTCCGACAAGTCAAGGGGTAACACTTTAAAACTAAGAGTAGATATAAGGAATTTTCTTAAAATGAGAGTGGCAAGACATGGCACAAGTTGCCCAGAGAGGAGGCAGATGCCCATCCCTGGGAACATTCAAGGTCAGGATGGACAGGTGGCTGAGGAACCTGATCTAATTAAAGACGTCTCTGCTCATTGCAGGGAGGTTAAACTCAATGACCTTTAAAGGTCTCTTCCAAGCCAAACAATTCTATAATTCAAACTGAAATCACATGTTCAGAAAGTAATTATGTGGAAATTACATAGAAAACTAACTCTGTTTAGCAAGATTCTAGGATTTTAAACCAATTTTTGCTAAAACACAGACAGCAATCTAAACAGATAGTAACTGGCAGAATCAATTTTACCCAGAACACAAGTAAGTAAAAAGTAAATTGCCTGTACACATTTAAGATCATTTATCCTGAAGAACAAGTACATCAGTGAGTAAGAAGACTGTTAATACTATGGACAAAGTTTCTTCTATTTTATTTCAAAGTCTATTTCTTTTTTATAGTGATAAATTAGAATTCTACATACTCATGCAACGGAAAAGTCAAAAAGATAAATCATTATCTCAAACATACCTCTAATCTCATCCAAATTATGTTGAATATTGCCAGTATGTTCACTTTTCTCATTTTAAAGTAAATTCAGTGATTAAAGGATAATTAATAATAATACGAAAAATAAGAATAGCATTTAAACATGTAACAAAGAGGTTCATTATTTTATAAGACAATGTAAAAAATTACTAGACATTTTCCACATAACAGGGCAAAGTATCAACAGTCATTTCATACTAGGAAAGGAGTATTTTCTAGCAATTCTTTTGCACTGAACAAATCCACTGAGAAGAGTTCAGTAACTTTTGCCTTGACTAGAAAGCACTTTAAAATAAATACCTAATAAATAAACTGCAAGAGGTACTCTTACTCTTGCAGGAGTAAGAGTAAGTACTGTGGTACTCTTCATTACCATAAAACTCAAATCAAGAAACTAAATCAGGTAAAAAGCTGAATTATTATTTTTGGTAAATTACCGCATTACATAAATACATACTTTAAAACTACCAAGATCCAGAAGTAGCAAATTTGATGTATGATCATAGAATCCTTTTTGTGGGACAATGATGTATGAAGCCATGAGATTTATTTTGAGGTCAAGAACTTTCTGGGTTTCAATAATATACAACAAACCTGAAAAAATAATACAATTACTAAATACAAACAAACAGAAGTAATTCACACAGAACCTATAGGATTAAAAGAAAGCAATAAAAGGAAAATCAGGTCTAATTTTAAACAAACTCTGTATGCTAGCTAACTAAGGTACATATGCTCTTCATATTTTTTCTGAACCATTCATTATAGACACTCTTTAAAGAAGAATCAAGTAGATTAAATGATGATAGCAAACAGTGCTAACTGACAAGTATAAACAACATGACATATGCAAACTCAAAAATGTTTCCCACTGAGCAGAGATTAAATGAGAGGAACTGGAATGTGAACTGCAACTTTGAAATTAATGAATTAACCCACTATGTTCCATAGATTCAGAAATTTAATTGCTCTGGAATTTCTTCTTGGGAGTATCCAAATCCACTGGTCGAACTGTGAGTGTTTTTTGATACTGAGATATACAAGTTTACACTAACTCTGCTGGCAAACATCTCCATCTTGAGATACCAAAGATTTGCAAACATATGATCTTACAAAATTAAGTTTTAAAATCATGCAATTAGTTGGGAAAATCAGACATTCATACGATTTGAGATCAAATTCTGCTTTTTTGCTCAGCTGAAGAGTGAATGGTATTGCTTCAAGTTACCTCTGGAAACTGCCTTATGAAGCAGCCTCAACTCATTAAATATTTACAGTTTACAACAAGCTGATGATCACAGCAGTAGACATAATGAATTATGAAGATAACATGACAGTGAACACATCCACTGCTAAGAAGACAATTAAAACTGTTATATTATCAAAGGTTGCACTGTCACAGGAGAGCCAGGCTAGTCATTAAAGAACTGGATGGCAACTACATTTCAGGATTTGCAAGATGCAACAACTCAGAATAATAATAAGAGTAGGATCTTATCAGTTTGCACTGCCTAGTTGAATTCGAGTGTGTAGAAAGGTCAAGTAAATATTTTCTTGTTTCTTTTATTTGGGAAGAAAATATAGTGGAATCCATAAATTGAGCTCTGGTAAACCAAACAGTTGTAGTATATTTTAATGCTGAAAATCGTAACTACTCCAGTGTAGCAGGTTCCTCCAATTTTTCAGTTCACAGCTCCCCTATATTTTCCAGCTACCTTCTATTGTTTTGAAGAAAAGTGTTAAGAAGTCATTCTTGAGGACTGCAGGTCTGGACATATTAATTACATTTATATGTTCCCATTTTTCTTATTCTACCTCTGAGAGTAGCATAGTCTCCAGTCTTCTGCAATAGAAATATTCTGCAGATCAAATCTTTTTTCCCTGGCAATTCTCT
Organism: Lonchura striata; assembly: GCF_050655825.1. NCBI lineage: Eukaryota > Metazoa > Chordata > Aves > Passeriformes > Estrildidae > Lonchura > Lonchura striata. The sequence goes on from NC_140740.1 coordinate 63,582,109, forward strand.
AAGACTCAGACAAGATTTTACAAGCAATGTGCCACATATTTTTAGATACTCTCATCAAATTTTTCGTTTGTGACTGGAACAAGGTTTAACACAGCATTCTTGTGAGGGTACTAACAGTGTTGGATATACCTCTACAGTAATGATATGCTCAAACTGTAATAAACACAGCATGATTTCATATTTCCACAAAATATTAATTATGATCAACACCACTATATTTGGTGCTAATGCGCAGAAAACCAGGAATATTATATCTAAGCAAATTTAAAATTTTATCTCAGAAATCAACAATCAACTGTTGTGTCAATATACTCAATATTGCTCAAGGAATTTCTGAAAGAAAAGACAAGCAAGCTGATCCATGTAATTCTGGTTAATCTGATATTAGACCTTAATTAAATAGTTCACTCAAAGAAGAACTAAGGAATAAAAATACCACTGATTCCCGTCTCAGTACTAGCCTGATAGAAGCAATCAATTAAATAAACTTTTTGCTTGAGTTTTCTTTAAATCTTTATCATTTGAGTATTCATATTTTTTTATATTTACAATTTAATTATTAATAAGCTAAGAAAGTGTAAGATGTTTAAGAAAACATCCATTGTTTGTTTCTTTTTCCTTTTAAAAATAATTTATACATGAAATCTCCCATCAGCATCCACTCCCATCCACAAGAGACAGGACACATCTATGATGCCTCAGACATCCTTATTGGAACAAATTAAGTCCACAGATTTCAGTGTTAGTCTTCACAGTATTCAGCATTTGCATTCATGCTTTAAAATACAAGTTCTCTAGAGATAAACAGGATGAAATGAAAGCTAGTGTAATGGCTGTAAAACTGAGCAGCTGGAAAACAGATAAATACAGTTTATATATCTTGAACTGAGTCAATCCAAATCAAAATCAATATTCATCAAGGAAGTCAGAGAATCAAAAACACCTATGCAAAGGCATAATATCCTGAAAAACAAGAAATCTGAAAATAATTCAGAGATTAACTTAGAGGACTAAGAGCTAAGAATCAGCATTTGAGGAGTAATAAATAACAAAGGCCTTCTACGTATCAGATGAACCGAACAGAAGATGTAACAAACTCTTTTAACTCTGTATGGAGTAACACTGAAAGACTATCTATGGCTTTGGAGCATATTTTGTAAATGAGTAGAAATAGTTTAAGTTAAAAGAGATACAAGCATAGATGTTTATTGCTGTACGCCTATTCAATACCTAGAATAAACATACTGCATAAGATTGAGTAATTCAACTTGTTTAGGTGTTGTGTTAAAAAAAGCTATGATTTGGACACACACATCTCCATAGGGAAAGATACACTCTTAGCATTCCTACAATCTAAAATTTGTCTGAATGTGATGTCAGAAGTGCATGCAGCACTTGCCTGTTGATGTTTTTTCACGGAATTCTTCAAGTTTCATCAGAGTTGCTGATGTCAATTGCTCTAAATGTACATCTTTTGGAGGTCTGAAGAAATCCACTAAGTTATTTACTGTCATCTGTTTAAAAAAAAAAAAATCATGGTAAATTTATATTAAGTTGGATTTTTAAGGATTTATAGCTTATTCAAATATTTACTTACTGCATCATATACTATTTCTAGTGGTTGTGATTCTATTCTAATCCTCTGATCTGCTTTCTCATCCAAAGGGTTAGTCTCAAACATTATGCTTAAAAGTGAGGTACTGTCATCTGAATAGACTGTTCGAGAAGACAGGAGACGGGGTGTACACTTCTCTTGAGACACTCCTGTAACTTCAAGAGAGGTAATTTTTGTTTCAAACCTGTAAAAAAAATGTAAGTAGACTGTTCAGATGCAATATCCATCTGGCTAAGTACAACTACATGGTAAGAATATAAAAAATTAGATGGAAAAAAACCCAAATCACAAAGCAATACAACACATTTCTTCTACCCTAACTTAACTATAAATAACTTATTCTAACGATATAATACATACATCCATGTGTTAATTGTTTTCCATTTCATTATCTTTTGTGTCTATTAGCTTCCCTGTCTAAATACAAAAGGGCATCCAAGTTATTTCCTTCATACACTTTTCATGAGTTCAGGTGTCAGGGCAGGTAAGAGATTCTGCAAAGTTGTAGAATTCAAATGACAATTCTCTACTATGACTTCAAGAATTAGATGGTGTATTTATAGTGGGAAACAGATACACAGAAGAGAGAAAAGGGTTCTGGTGCAGAGAAATGAAAGAAACAAAGATAAGCAGTCTAATTACTCCAAGAGGTACTTTTTAGATCTTGGACTTTTTTTTTCCAAGATGCTATCCACCTCTGTAACAGCTCTCAGTTGAAGATTTTTTTATCTCCCAACACTGTAAGAAAAATATTTCACTGTAAAAAATGTAGTATTTTTCCCCTTTTTTTAGCACAATAGCATTGTCAGGGCCATTTAGATGCACAAGAGTACCAACAGAAAACACTGATGCAAAATCTTAGAAAAAATTATACATAAAACTAATCAAGATCAATAATATCTTAATACCATATATATATATATTATACTTATACATCTCAAAGTAGAGGGAATAAGGTTTAAAACAGGAGGGTTACCTTCTCCCAGAATTTTAAAGTCATTACATTTGAAATAAAATGGAAATTTTTCAGTAGATGCTTTTCACCACTTACTGTGAGAGCACAAAACAAAGGAAAAATCATCAGTTACATCTTTCTTCCCCAAATCTCAAAGTGAACTGGGAACAAAAGAACTTTCCAGTCATGTTAAATGCTCACAAACAAGTGGTTGCAAGATCACCTTGCTCAGGTTAAGTTTCAAAATGAAACTTAACGGTCACTTTTCAAAGCAAATAACAAGTTAGTAACTGGATTGTTTGCATGCAACAATGACAAACTGAAAAAAAAAAAAAAAGGAGTATATCCATATTAGCACAAAAAGCTCTGGAGATGCAGAGAATTCAATCATGGGAAGAATATCCATGATTCATCCCTTAGCCGCAGAATGATTTCAGTCCAAACTGCACAAGAAATGACACTTAAATACCATAACACAGTCTTAAAATGCCTACTAGTCATCATCATCATTTCATGAGAGGCAAAACCAGTTTGACAGAGAAAGCTCACCTTATTGCTTGTGCACCTGGTCGTTGGGTAAATACTGTACTCAAGTCAGCCAATGAAAATTCTATTAGCTTAGGAGTTTGGTGGTTTTCTCTTATTGATATCGACATGCTTAATAAGTTCACAGAGAACTTCATGGCTTCATACTAGATATGCCAGAAAAACAACACAGGAATATAAAATACATTAATATACCTCTAGATACAGTGTAGAAAGAGATGAAGGCTACAACTAAGTTTGAAACTACTGCTTTCGTGCATAGCTTGTATCATAGCTGGTGTAAAAGTCTACAAAGAGGCAGGGCTAAATATGAGGCTTTTATATCTTCACCACATTTTATGAAAATGACTCTCTGATGCAAAGGCAGAAATCAGTTCATTATATCATCCCTGGTATCTCACAGTAAAAGGACTTAACCGACTCTTCCCAAACAGTTCAAAATGTTACTCTTTCCCAGTACAATCCCTGAATCATCTCTTTCCTTACATAAAATATAATCACTTATTCTACCTCATCTACTATCACTCATATTTTAGATTATAGTGCACTTCCTGATCATTTATTAAGATTCCCTAGTGCATTTTCTTACAAAGCTTTTGAATATTGTATGATAATATATGGATATATTTCAATATTTAAACTACAGTACACCACATCTATGATCTTATTCTTGTTAGAGGAAGAAAAAATTTATTCTTTACTATTTCAGGATATCCAAAAGAAAGCTTTGTAGCCACTACACTGAAACTGAATCTAAGGATGCAGAAAACCAGCATGCAGTATTAGAACAATATCCAAATACAGAGACAAAGCTTCAAGTAATTTAAAAGTGATTTCATATCATCTTTATGGATTTTTGTTAGTTGACAGAGCTACTGTTTGTTACCGTATAGTCAGCTATGACTCACTGATTTTGGAAGGGTTGGATCCACAGCTGTTTCACTATATCCAATTGCTGCATAAAGTTTAGCCTTCTCTTCCTGTGTCATCAGCTGTTCAAGACCTGTCACATTGCAAGAGGTTAGTTAAACTGAGTATAAGTATCTGAAAAATGCAAATACTGTTATACATTTTCCTGTGCCTGGTAGCTCTACAATATATAGTAGATATTGTCAACATTATTGTCCTGAATTAGTAGAAAAAAATACCCTGGGGTTTATAGCCAAATCTTGCAAATCTAAAGCATGCTTTAAAATGCACTTATAATTTTGTCCTTACATACTCTATTTCCTATCTGGCTAAAAACAGAAGCAGCCTTGGAAATTTACTTTCTATGTTCCATAATCTTTACTAGGTGCCTCATATCAAACATAAATTGCATGAAATACACAAATTTTTAAATGAATGCAAATAAAATAGTTTATGTTCTGTTAACTTCTACTGTACTGAAGTTCAGAAGGAACTATGGAGGAGTTGTACAATTGTACAACCTCTATTACTCGCAATTAACAATTATATCAGCAAAAGAAAAGGCTAAGAGAAAATTCATACAGGAATAACTTGATAACAAATTCCACTGCTAGTACCTAGGACTCTAATGGATTCCTACTAACAAAAAGAATACCAGTAAATTATCATACTTGAACCCTTTACTTCTTGTTTCTGTTCATCATTTTTTTGACCCGACCAGCTCCATATCCAGCTAAACCAGCCACCAGAATTTTCAGCATCTTGTTTTACTCCTGGCCTGTAGATTTTCAATCCAGCCTTAGTTGCCTTAAATTTTAAAAATATTCAGGTAAGTAAATTTCTTCATGCTTTTTTATTCATTTTCCTAAGAAAAATATAGACCCAGAGCAGCTCTAACATATTAGAACATCATTAGACAAGCATTAAAAAGGCAAAATGTTTTTATTTAGCTTCCCTTCTAGTCACTTTTTCAAGTACACAGTACATTATGGACCAATTTTATTTTGCATAGTAACAACCATCTTTACAAAAGAACAGAGCATGTAAAAGGTCAATAAACACTCCTTACATAGCAGACTTCTCTCCAGCTTTCACCATATACATTATATGCAATGGATTTCTAAAGAAATTTAAATAATTTAAAATTCATATGTAAGCAATTAAATGGCCATCACAGGCCAAATTTTATATTACCCCTATATTTTCTTTTTCAAGATGGATACCAAAAGCAATAAAAAAAGTATTTACTCTCATAATACAGTATTTACTCTAACTATTCCTGCATGTGATACATATAGTTAGAGTAGTAAGGAAGCCCTCCCTCCTCCCACACTCATTACTTCCACAAATAGAGGATGCCCTGTCTGATGCCAGTGATGATTCCAATACTGTGTCCTCACAGAAAGTGTAGACTACATCCAAAATTGACCACTGAAAGTTTGCCATGGAGATGAGCAAACAAACATCAAGTGGTCCAAGAGACAAGTTTGCTCTCAGAACTACAGTGACTCTTCATGACTAATACAATCCAAAAATAAACAATCAGTTGCAGATAAGCCCTAAATTTAAAGATACTCTAGTGAAAGTGAGATAAGAATCCCTTCTCAGCATTCAAAATCCAAATATCTCTGCAACACAATTACGAAACAAACAGCTGACTATAAATCTGTACTCTGTAGGGACTTGTCACATCTACATACCTACTGGACAAAGGAAGGCAGGACTCACCACAAAAATGTAAAGGCTTGTAGATTTATATTATTGATTCACCTCAGAGAGATGATGGAGAATGTGAGCCTAACAACACAAATCTACAAAAAGTTTGAACAAAGTACTCAATAGTCCTCCTTATAAAGCTTACCATGTCATCAAGCAGAAGTTACAAAGTGAATGACCCAAAAGAAAAATGGATAGGCCTTCGATATAAGGAGGTTAAGCCTGTGAAACTACAGATTTCTGGGATACTGAGGGGTTCGTGCTAAAGGATAACTGCCATGGAGAATAAGCAATGTTTAAAGCTATGACTCTTTCACGTGTCTGAGGCAGAAGCAGGCACCAGAACCCAGGGAAAGAAGGACTGCAGACAGAAGCCACTTCTGCAAAGGTGAAGAAAAATAATCTGTCCAGTACAGGAGCTACAAAAATTTGCGGAATAATCCTCTTGAACTTTCTCTCTCTTCCATTTACAATGGTTTAGTAATCAACACAGTCATAGACCTAATTAGCAAGGTCAACTATTTTGACTAAAAGAGAGAACTACTTGAAAGGTGGGTGTAGCCAGATAGGTCAGTCTCTTAAGTAACAAGCAACTGAATATGCAGAAACAGTCCTAAGTTGTACTAGGGAAGGTTTATATTGGCTTTTAGGAAAAGTGTCTTCATTGAAAGGGTTGCCAAGCAAAGTGACAAGCTTCCCAGGGATGCGGCTTAATCATTACCCCTGGAGGGGTTTAAAAGGCACGTAGAGTGGTGCTCTGGAACATGGTTTACTGGTAGACTTAGCAATTTTCTGTTAACAGTTGAACTTGGTGATCTTCCAGGTCTTTTCCAATCTTAATGATTCCACTACTCTATCCTGTGTTCTTACTGAAGTAAATGCTAAAAGTCTGCCCTAGGCTGAAAAGATAACATTTCTCAGGCTGATACAGAGACCTGATGCTTAGCTCACTGAAGCTACTATTTGGTACTTCAAATATTATAAAAAAAGCAAAAAATGGTCTGAGGTTTGGAATATAAAGTTCTGGCTACAAAGTTGCCTGAAAATCAGCACTGTGATCACAAACACAATTTCTGAGCAGCTTGATTTCAAGATCTAAATAAAGGTAAGCCTTTAAAATTCAACTCTTAGGTATGCTTTTAAAAAACAGAAAAGCTTCGCAAACAGCAGGATCATTTGCCTGGTTTTACTCAACCCACATCTAGTGGGTGACCCGGCAGACCTAAGGCTAACTGTCAGGATACCAAAGTAGTAGTAGATTTGTCCCTTCTAAGTCATTGGAATCCTTTTTCAAAGGTATGACCTGATAACAACAACACAAATGTGTCTTGACAGATAGATGGAGACAGAACACACCTTAGAATCACTGTGACCCGATTTTCAATACTTTGAAATATATTCAGATAATGAGCCAGCACATCTTTCAAGATGTGCTTCCAACATTTTTCAAATGCAAGACTTAAAGCCCAAACAACTGAAAATTCTTTTTCTTGCAACCTACTTCTAAGTGTTACAGAAATGTATCTTAAAACTCAGGATTTGAAGGGAAGGTAGTAAGGAATGCAATATGACATAACCTTTTGTAAGCAGCATAATCACACTGGGGGAAGGAAGAACAAAACTAGATAGGAAATATTTTTAAATTTCCATCAGCTTGCAGAAAGTTAAAGGAAAAAGATAAAAACCAAGAGATACTATACACTACAAGACTACTGTAAAATAAAAAGAGAACTAAACCAAAACCAAACCTTCCCCCAACCCTTGAAAAGCACTCCAGTTTGGACAAACTGAAGGGGAACTGAACAGTCCTGAGTATTTCTTCTGGTTCTGTTAAGAGTCTGGATAATGGTAACACAAGCATTCAAATGGGGGTGTACATACAGACAAATAGAAGGAAAAATCACATTTATAGATTACTCTTCACAGTTTTGGGTTAGAAGCACAATATTTCTGACTGGAGCAATTGCATTTATACTATATTTAATATACTTCACACACCAAAAAAAGTAAAAATGAAATTGCTTTCAAGCACTGCCATAAGTAGTAACTGAGCTTTATAAAGTTTTATTAATTATCACTGCATTCTTTCAGATTGTATACTTCTTATTCTGCTTACTTTTAGGTGCCTTAATTATTAATGGAGAAAGATCATAGATTTCAGAAAAACTACAAATATTTCACTTCAATGTTCTAGAAAGGTGTTCAGATACTATATGTAAAACTAAGCAGTACATTAGCCTAGGAAAACCAAGGCTAAAAAATCAAGCTAACTACTCAAGTCACATTATCTTGCCTAATTGCACTAATTTACTTAAATGTATTCTGCATTTGCTGTACTCAGAGTAACATTTGCAAACAGAAATACTGCATCTCTTTTCAAAGAGCCAACATACTACAGCTGATCACTCAATATAACACAGTATCATGAAGAAAAGGAATAAACTAATAGCCTAGGCTGTTGTGGGGAGTGACAGCTTTGGGTGTAACATTTCCAATTTAACTTCAGTCATCCGTTGGCCACATTTTCCACAGCAGATCTTTCCCAACAGAAGTAGAAAGAGTGATTCCAGATCAATCATTTTGAAGAAAGAGTATATGGTGTTATCTAATTTTTGTTTTATTAAAGATGAAAAACTATGCCTTATAATAAAAAGCCATTAACAAGGAAAATTGAATGACTGTATGATACACAATTCAATCACCATAGCTAAAAGGCATCTGCCTAAAATCTCCACAACTTCATGTTTCAGTTATTCATAACATTGAAATGATGCACTTTTACCTCAACTTCTGCTTGTTGCCTTGCTAAAGTGATATTAAAAATATCCAAGGATTTTTCAAATTCCTAGAAGAGAGATGAAAAATTATTTTTGACAATTCAACAACTGTTACATACCACACCTCAGTTTTACAGGAAACAACAGCAAGCAATTCAATTCATGCAATCCAAGTTAATTCGCTCAATCTGAAAACTTAAAAAACAGCTAAAGCTGTTTTTTCTTGCAGTTCCTAATTTAAAGATTTACTTCATGTATTCATTAATACTACTTACAAAGAAAGGTAGTGACAAAGATGCAAGTATGGCCAATGAAAATTTTATTATAACTTAGAAATTATTTAGGAACATTTTAACACTGAAGTTCGAACAAGTATCAAGATGAGCAATATTTAAGCCTTCAACAGAAAATTACTAACCTCCAACAATTTTAAGATTTCTTCATTAGGTTTTTTTGATGTTATCTTTGTTTTATACAAATCTTTATAGTTCTTCACTTGCTTCCTATGATGTGAAATATGTTCCCATGACCACATTTGGAGCTTAGGTTGAACATTTACTCCAAGGATGCCATCAATAGCATATTTCCACCTAAAAGCAAAGAAAAACATATAGCTTATCTTTCTTTTGGTATATTAAGGCTTTGCAGACTCTCACAAATTCAAGTTGCCAAGAGTAAACTCCCCTGACTAATAGCACACTTCTGATCAGCTGAGAAACCTAAGAATTTTCCTCTTACCCCTCCACAAAAAGTTGACAGATTGCTGGTTCAAAGGTGTTTGAAAGTATCCACAAATCTATGCATGCACATGTTAGACTAATACAAATATATTTGCAAGGAATCTTCTGAAAATAAATCAAACCCTTGCCATCCGTACTGCAAAGGTTTGCCTGTTTTTAGGTAATAACTATATTCTTGTAGAACTACCTAACATATAACAGGGGCTTTCACTTAAACAAATTTATGATACAAAAATACTATCAGACTTAAGCTCCTGATAATGGTCTTTAAGAGTTTAAGATTTTCAAATACTGTGTCCATAGCTTTGCTTTGCTTTGAGGTCCTCAGCTTAAAAAAATAATAAAAACAAAAGAGAATACTTCCTTTCAGAAGGAAATGAGTTCTAACCTTCTTAAGTAAGAAGAAATTCCTTGGTAATTATTTCAAGTTAATAACCAACAAATTATTTTTAAAGTCAAAGTTTGCCTACCATCTCCTGGGGTTGCTGTGCACTGGAATATCAGGTCTGTACTTCCTATATGGCAGATTTCGAGTCATCATATCAACAGACTCAAGAAGCTCCATAACACTGAAGTACTGGGCAAACAAATTCAAACAGTATTATTATCTTTCTGAGAACAACAGGTATCAAGCTTCTCTTTGAACAGAAAATCAGTTACAAAAAAAACAAGACTGAGTTACTAGATTCTATATGTACACTATAAAATTTCAGACTGCCTTCCTTATTCTGCAAACTAACTTTTTTACTACATTACATATAATTTCAGAAAAACAGTTGGTACCTGTGGCTTATTGAATTCAACAGTTATATCCTGTAAGTTTACATCTAGATCTATTTTCGGTGATGAAAAGTCAACATCAGATCGAGGATTCATAAGGAGCTTGGCTTTAGCTGAAATTGGGCGGAATACTAAAAAATACAAGTTGATATAAAAAATGTAATTGAATTATTTAAGACTGCAGTAAATTATATATATATTTATCTTAAATTATGCCAGACTATTAGTTTTAGAATGCTAGATTTGAAAAACATGAACTGCACCAGCACAACTTAGAATACAATCTATACTCAATTTTCAGTTTCACTCTGTCAACATTTACAAAACAAATTTTTGCAGAACACCACCACTAACTTTCCTGTACACTGAATTACATGCAGATGTTTCAATAAATAGTCTACATTTGTAACAAATGGAATCTTTTTTGGCTATGATACAAGATACTATAGTACAAGACAGTTTCAGATATAGCATTTATTTCATTATAGGAACTGTGATTCCTTAAGATTTTTTTGTTATTGTTGCTGTTACAAATGCTTTACTCTTCAATAAATTATACTCACAACAATGGTTAAAACCAAACATTCCATGTTTCTAATTCCAAGCCCAAGTAAGCATGGAACAAAATCAATATTACAAGAAAAAACATTCAGAGCAGAAATATTTTATCTGTTCCATAGTTTGGCAATATCAGGCTTTTGAAGCCATGTTTAGTTCAATATTTACATCTGTTTCAGCAATTAAGCAACACTAAGAATTCTTATATTATCTGAGTTCATGTAAATCATATTTTTTTCAAATATTGTTTCTTTCATCTCAACAAAAATACTGATATATTACCTACGTATCAAATATTCCAAATTATCTGAAAGGTTCATACTAGTGGAAACATGCATTTTTACAAGAAACCATGAAACTTTTAGCTACACCTCTATATGGTAGCATTTCAATTAATTTTCTCCCTCTATTTAGCTTCCTAAATTCCTCTTTTTTATGGTTCTTATACATAAGTATAATGTTTCTATTTACATGAAGTATAAAATTAGACTTCATGCTTATTACTTTCCTATCAAAGTTTTAGACTTCCAAAGACTTGCATCAAACAGGACCAAATTTTCATCTACCACAGTAAACAAGCATGGTCAGCATTTCTGATGGCACTGCTGAATTTTAAGAGTGTAAATCTTGAATCCTAATCTTTACATAAACCTATTTTGAACTTACTGCATAAAGACTTTAGCAATTTATAATGTTTAACATTAGTTTTCTTGCAACAATAATCAAATCCAGCAACTAAAAGAGATGGCTAAGGAATCAGAAGAAATTACTAGATAGTTCTCTGTCAGTCAACATAGAGACTTTTAGGGGAAGGTAGCAGCATAAAAATGACAGTGCCTTTTCTAACCCTGGCTATAGTGAACTGAGGACTTTCCTGCTGGAGAACAAGCCACTTCCAAGGCCATTCAGACTTGTGAACAGTTTCTAAGCAGTCACAGATGGACATCATAAACAAAAAACATGTATTTTCCGTACAGTGGAAAGCAAAATATCACCATGTTTGAGTAATCCAATGTGATTTTCAGACTTACATAAGTAATACTCAAACAATCTAACTTGCAATAGTCCCACTAAAAAAAAAAGGAAATTAATGTTTCAAAGTTGTGTGATTACTTTTTCCACCTCTCATGGAAAAAAAGATACTTTGCATAAAGCAGGTGACCTCAAAAACATACTCAAGCTACTGTGAATTCACCAAACTTACACAGTGTGTATGTTACTGCTAAACTTCTTAAATAAAGGAATTAATCAACGGATGTTAACAATGAGAATCTATTCTAATTACTATTCTAATGTTACTACATTCCATTAGAATGATACATGACTCAAGACTCACTGTTATAAAGGCTTTTTTAATATCACTATACAATACTGTATTCACTGTCAGAAAACAATTACTCTTCCAGGCTTAAATGGCACTCCTTAGTAAGATTTTTGAGTAACAGCCAAAGTGACAACCTCGGAGATGCAGTAAAAAATACAATTAAAAATTAGTATTACAATTAACACTTACCAAAATCATAACCGTCTGGAATCATGTTGTGGCTGGCAACTCCCTGTTTTAAGTTAACCTACACACACAGTGAAGTGAACAGGAAGTTGCATTTCTATTTCCACATAAATTTTTTAAAATACAAAGTGTTAACATTTTTAAACAGTTCTCAGATAATCCCTCTGACCCAAAGCAAAATTCAAAATACTCATCTATGTTTTAAACAGAATGATGCGTCTATATTTATCTAATAAAATAACACCCAATAGTGGTAAGATGACCATCAATTGTCTAAATTCAGATATTTACAGAAGACTGGCTTTTTTTAACTTTCTCAGATGAGGATTATACTTCTATCACATGAAAGACTTAAGGTATACTGTTTTTTCCTTAAAATGCTTTTAGTTACAGAGAATTCCCCAGGACATTGACATAAAAAGAAGCAGGCCTGAATGTGAAGCGTGTTCTCTGCTTCCCAGTTTCAACTAGAAGACAAGATACACTATCTTACCAATGATTCATCCCAACCACCATGGTAGAACATCTCTGATTTCACATTCCAATAAGCAAAAAGGTTATCCAGTCGCACAAGCTGGAAACACAACAGAACATATGTATTGGTATCTAAAAATTTTAGATTAATAATTTGGATTTCACTAAGTCTGGATGAATAAAAATATTCAGAATGTTACTTTTACAATAAGTCTACACAGTTACATGTTTTCTTGATCTTAATTTCTGAAACTCTAATGCAGCTTGTTTTATTAGCAATTCTTTCTTTAGCATACAGTCTATACTGTACCTTGTGGAACAACTTGGCAGTTTCATCATGTAAACATGGATTCCAATTCTTATCTGAGGTCTGAAATGAGAATTAAACAAAAATACTCCAATATCTATAATTCACCAACATGTTATAAGTACAGAAAAAGAAAGTAGCATCATCATTACTAAATACCATGGAAAATAATGTAATACAATCTTCTGATTTAAGATGATTAATCCATTAATTTAAACAAAAACTTGAAAAGGCTAATTCCCCCAAAAATAGGTACATGTATGTACACTGATAGGCTGCACACAAGAAACAAAGATACTTTAAGATTCTGTTTTCAGTATTGCAAACTGTTTTCCTTTACACCAATAATATTTTTAGACAGGTTTTTTGGACAGAGAGAAACAAGGGACTGAATTCTTTTATAAATCTGGAAGCAATTAATTTTAGTTTGAGCCTAAAGAAGACCCTTACAAAATCACCATTTCATTCAAGAAAGTAACATTTACTTAAGGCATATTTTAAGACTAGCAGTTAGACAGCAAAAACTACTTAAGATCAGAGCAACTCAGCACAAGCAACATACTGCTCCTGCTACACAGTCTTCCAGAAACAAAAAAATTCATACCATCTTGTGATTACTACTCTTAGCACCTTAAAGTGCAGCCCACAGACAAAAAAAAATTACCTCCAGTTGAGAAAAATATGTCTTTTTTTTTTTCTTTTTCCGTTTTTTTCCTTTCCCAACACTCCCTGTTATCAGGCAGTAACTTCCTTTCTTGGAGCTCAAGTCAGTTTCAGTAAAATATGCAGAATGAACATCCCAAATCCAGCAAAGTGTATTGGAAACCACAAAAAACAGCAGGCAAATAACAATTTCCTCCTAGAGATCTACTTTAATGCTAGCATTTTATCTTTAATGGCAGACCCACCACAGTACTTATGCTGAATTTGATAAACCAAGTAGTTACCATCTTGCACTACTGATGATTATAGGTGCATTTTCCATTAGACAGTATGTTACCATAAAGCCCAACACACAAAAATATTTCATCTATTTGTAGAAATTAACATGTTTGTCAGATAAAAGGTAAGATATAAAATTACCTGCAAACTTAGATTCTGAAGTGAAATCCCAAATGACAAGGGGTTGTCACGATTTGTGATCTAAAAAAACAGGAAAAGACAACAAATTAATTAATATTCCATAAGCATATGTTTGTTTCTTTCTAATCAAACTATTAAAATTCCACAACTTTACTGGTATTCTCTCAACATGAAAAGGAACTAGAAGAAATCAGACAAGTTCCCAATTTCATGTTACAGTGCACAACCCCTTACGCTAAGATAAACAAAAGTACTTACATCATCTTCATAGCGAATATGGATATTAGAAATCTTCAGCTGAAGATTTTTGATGACCTGAGTTACTAGCTTTTCTACAAAAGTGTCTTGTTTCTCTTCTTTTACTTTATCTATGTTAAAGAAAAACAATTTAACATTTTGTTTACATTTCAGTATCTTTTTTAATTAGACAAAACAATAACACAATAAATATAGCATGATAAGTGTTTGAATTTTCCATAACATTGTACTCCATTTATATAGACACATGTTTACTCTGTATAATCTACAACATTAACAACCTCAGATTAGTAGGTTTCCTAGCTTTAACACCTGCAGAGTGAAGAATCAGGTAATTCAAAAGTATGATCAGCACCCACCAATACTCTAGGTGAGCAAATTTGCATGAAGAACAGATTGAAGCAAACCTTTAAAAAGCCGTATCAGTAAAAATGCTTTGATACTGGAAATAAACTGCTTCTCATAAAAGAGGAAAGAAAATGTCAGGTGACATACGATACAAAAGCACAATTTATATCAGACCACATCAACACTCAAACCTTTTTATTTTCAGAATGCTGGTTCTGCAATACTGATGGCAATTACACCTAAAAAACCATAACTAATAGGTTTTTAAGTAACAAGGAAAAAACAAGAATCTAGAATACATAGACATACTTTCTGGATTCAAGTAAAGAAAGAAGCAGCATCATTTCCATTAGCTTTTCCCAGTCTTACCTTTGTCAGCTATCTTCTGCTTTGCTTCTTCTATTCTCTGCAGTTCCCTTTGTCTTGCTTCCAAGAGCTGCCTGGCTTCTTTTTCAGCATCATATTTTATGCCTAAACACATAATGTAAAAATGTATAATACCGAAAAGCCTTGTATATTGTTTTTAAAGATACTGTTTCAAAAGCTGTAATTTTTACATTTTTGTAAAAGTCACATATAACAGCTGCATAGCAAAAAAAATAGGTGATGAAACCTAAATTACTGAAAGACTTCCATTCCATTATTTAACTGTAATTGCTAAAAGTATCTACTAAGAATAAAGCTCATCAAAACAGTATCAACCCATTCCAGATAATTCTGAAATCCCACCAATCTATAGTCACTTCTTCCTATAAATTAACTTACTGGCTGTGGGCACAATAAGCAAATAAACTCCATCAAGGACTGCCTCAACAGGTTGAGTATAAAGGTTTTGCCATGGAATCTGTAGGTTAAGTTGACCTACAAATACAAAAGGTCAAAATAGACAATTAAATAGTTGACTGGAAAAGAAATTAAAAAATAATTAATATTAAATATAAAATCTCTTAACAGTTATTATACTGGAGAGAAAATACCCCAATGAACCTGAGGCAAAAGATTCCTCAGTTGGATTTTATTTTCTTACACAATATATAAACAACATGAGAAGTTATTCCACAAGCAGAACTATCAAATCTACAGTCTTTCCTTATTTCCTTAAACTACATTCCTACTTCTTAACAGCAGTGTCTCCCTCCTTGACAATCCACTGCAGCACCCTCAGAAACAAGAAAAGCATATGGGCAGCTTATACATTATCAGTCATAAATACTAGGTTTTGTGAACACAGGGAGCATGAGGTTATAGTGCCCTCCCAAGTGCAAATTTTAATAAAATACTAAATCAATCACAGAAAACACATTATTCCAGGGTCAATTTAAAGGAAGCACAATGGCTTTAAACTTACGTTACTTTAAGAAACCACTTTTATAAAACAATCAACTCGCAACAAGAAAACTTTTTATTTTAGCAAAAACAAGGAAGGAAGGAGATGAAAAGGCATGTGAAAGGTAAAAATCAGTTGTGGAGTCTTATTAAGGCAAGGAATGAGATCCAATCCTGCCCAATTGCTCATATTTGCTGTGCTGGGTATTTCCTCATTAATATTGAGGTGATTAAACAAGACTCCAGTACACTTTTTTGAAAACTCAAAAGAGTTTCTTTTCAGAAGAGATAACTTCAGAGTGTACAAAGTATACAAAGTATGGAAATCACTTGCTTGGGATGCCTAAAGTCACTTGCAAGGAAAGGTAGTACTTTTAGAAACTCCTGCATGTGTATAAGATAAAATATAACTTACTAATATGTCCTGCTTTAACTTTAAATGGCACATCCAACTGACTCTGAAAGAAAGATGTTTAGAAAATTTAAGCTCAATTCAGCAACTTGTGAAATGTTTCAATGCAGGAAAAGTTATCATGAAAACCTTAACAAACTAACCTCATAAGAAAAAAAAAATCAGTAAAATGGTTAAGCAAGCATTTGGTTACCAGTTTAGACTGTTATGCTATGTTAGGCTAAATACATTCACAAAAACATAGTCCTAGCTTCATGAGCTACACGAAAAAAAAGGTCTTTCAGTATTACTAAAAGCACATTGACCTAAGCACATTCTTCTAGCAATTGCTGAGAGCTCTCCTAGGGGGATGAAAAATGCATACTTTCCCCTTTAAATTTAATTTCAAATTTATCAGATAATATATATATGAGCAGAGAAAGAAATCAGTGAGCTTCCACTTAAAAGAAAGTGTGTTCTAAAATAAGAACCAAAAAATGAACATTAAACCCATTAAACACATATAACATAGCTCAGGAATAATTTTTGCAAGTATTACTGTTACTTTCACAAGCTTACCAGTGCATTTTCTTTTATTTCCAGATTTTTCAGTGCTACAGCTCCTAAAAGAAAAGAAGCCAAAAGAAAAATTGGAATAACCAAAGTGGTACACACTACAAGTCCCAAAGTTTGAACCTGTGGGTTACAGAAGCCTAGAAGATAAGGGGCCTAATATGTCTCAAACACCAATGGAGGATAGCAGTGGAGTCAACCAAGATTTGTTAGTGAGAACATGCCATGAGAAGGAACAGGATGTGGCAGGAAAGGGTGGCCATACAGACCACCATAAGCCAGAATTCTTCTTGGACAAAGGTCTTTGTTCTGGCTCCTGAAAATGAGCATAAGCAAAGGAATGAGGACAAGAAGCAGGCATGGACTGTCTACCTAAGGTCAATCCAGTAAGGAGGGATCAAGACCTCCAGAGACACCCAAAGACCTCTGACCTATTCCCAGAGAGGTTTAGAAGAACAAACTGCAGATGATATCTCATTTTCATAGTAAACAAGCAAATTAGCTCCATGGCACAGAAATCTTAACTGTATAAAGATACCCAGAATCAAACCTGGACCTTGGACACACCATCAGCTGCACTGACACTGGAGTCAGGACTGCTGATTCACTTCTGTTGTTCCTTTTTAACCACAAGTACCTACAAATTTTAGGAGCTTCATTCCCCTTCAGTGGCGCACCCCAGTGGTCCGTGACCTATGGTCCCCAAAACTTCTACCGTGGAAGAGATCCACAGCCTACATGGCAAATATCCATGAAAGATGATTAATCATTCCACAAAATTATATCTGAGATTGTCTCACGGAGCTTGCATGTCCATGAAAAATAACATAAAATTACTCAAAGTAAAGATGCTGGAAAACCCTTTCTCAATTTTCTAAGAACCCATTTTGAAATCAAAAGTTAGCTTATTTTTTCTCAACCATCTGTCTCCTATCCTTGTAGAAATCCAGCAACAGTAAATGTGAGTGGAATTTTGGCCCTCAAAAGATCTTATTTTTGCCAGTTTTATTTATAGGCCTACAAAAATTCACAGTAAGTATTTTGGTAACCTAAATTTTAAGGAGAGAACAAAGAAAATTTAAATTGCAAGATCAGTTTTACAACATACTTCACATCAAACACTTGCCATAACAAAAAGAATACTGGGACCAGAAAACTCATAACATAAACATGTGCACACAGTCCAAAGCAATGTCTTCTGCAAAATCTACACGAATGGATCTTCTGTGATGATTACTTTCAAACTAGCTGTAGAGCATTAACACATGCACATGAAATAGACAGCTGAGCAGAGGCATAAATGAGATTCCAGAAACCAGAAGCAGATTACAGGCCTGGAAAGCAATACAACTTGAGGTTGCAAATGAAGGTTGAATTAACCCAAAATGCTTTTCTTTTGGGATGCACGTTAGAAATAGCAAAATGTATGGAGAAATGGGAGCTCTCCAATTGCAAGAATATTCTTGCAGTTATATAGTGCTAATGGCAATCAACAACTGTTCAAAGTAGCACCAATTTTGGGAAATTAGACCCAAATCTCAAAAGTGTACGCACTAGAACAGTTGACTCAAGTCGTTGAACTGATATGGAGGAGTTGATCAGGTAAACTAATCCATCCATCTCATAGCACTCACAAAATACTATGAAGATTTTAATGTTTTAATTTATTCATTGCAGCAATTTAGAATCACATTCCAGTAGAAATCTATACACCTGATATGTGCTAACATCAGCCTCTCCAGAGAAATACTACATGCAGAGTTTTATATACCATAGTTTTCAATTCCATTCTAAATTTATTCCCTGATAAAGCTTACTCTGTAGATACCATTTTAACACTAAAAAAAAAAAAAAAACCAGTTTGCTTCTTCAAGAAGATATCACTAATTATAATTGTATTCATGGCAAGTAATTCTAAGGGTATCCAGAGCAAAGGTTCAGGTTCGTAACCAAGCTACCAGGCACAAGGTGCGATTTCTGCAGTTTCTTCAGTTGTGCCATGAAGCAGTTTAGCTGGGTTGAGTTTCTTCACTTTCACTGATGGCTATGTAAACAACCCCTCTCATTTATCAAGAGTCTGACACATGCCACTGTTCCACAGAGGCACAGAGGTACAAGCTACAATAATTTGGCAGCCCAGATGCTTCCAAAAACTAAGTACTGCAAAGTGAGTAAGGATTATCTTAAACATTTACAAATAATGTTTTGTGATGGCAGAACTATTTCTCATTTTATTTGAGCACATTATAATGGCAGACAATAACTCGAGAATCAATAATGTTTCAAATGGGAAGCTTTCGAAAATTCTACATTAAATGCTGGGATTTGGAAGTGAGGTACATAATTCTTCACTGTTTTTGATTATGATTTTACTATTTTTAAAAATCACTTATGATTTTACAATTAAAAAGTTTGATGTTTTAATTAAGAATTACTAGAAGAAATACCCATTAGTACAACTCCAAGCATCTGAATTTTAGTACAAACTTACTGAAACATGTTCACTAAAATATAACAGTTCACTTGCAAAAGCCTTGTTATGGTCTGATCAGTGAATGGACCATCAAAGCATATGAAAGTCTACTAAACAGGCACTAGGTTATGTATATTGATGTAACCTTTCTTTTTAGTATACTTGAAAGAGAGCCCAAGACACTGACTAAACATTCCAGCAGTAAACAGGAAATATTTCCAAAGCCATCACACTTGCAAAGCTTGCAACCAACTCTGATGCTCAGTATTTGAAATGTAGTTATTGTAGTATTCTCCTTCATTATCAAAATTTAGTCTCCACTACATGTAGTCATTTCCCTTGCAATGAAATGCAGATCTAAGTGCAACCACATTGAATCCTGACCATTCAGGTGGGGATTGGAGGCAAAAAAAAAACCAAAAACCCCCACAAACAGAAGCAAGAAAACCAGGTAATAAACCCTAGTTACAGGATGTAAAACAGCTTGTGAATTAGCCTTGGACAGTAGATTTTAATTGCAAAAATCAGAAAACACATAAAGACTTTAAAGACTTTATTGTCATTTTTGCTGATGGTTGGTTGGGTTTTTTTGGCAGGGCTGGTGTCCTCCTGTTGGGAGCAACTAAGTGTTTTGATGTCAGACATGCATCCAATACATGATTAAAAATTACCCAACTAAGCAACCTTAGAAACTGTACGTACAAGTAGTCGGAGTTGTATAAATACCTACGGTTAAACATGCAGGCTACCAGCCAAAACAATAATAAAAGCCAGAACAGTTATAAATATCTATAGTAAAGTCTAGAATTTATTTAGGCTACACTATAAAGCAAATTTTTAGATTTACTGATCTCTGGACAATGTGAATAATTCATCAAAATAAATCAGCTGTCAAAATTCTAGAAAAATAGCTTTATTGTCTTAATTTTAGATACTCGAAATAACTTCATTAATTTAAATGCATGAACTAACATCTACTACCAAGGATTCAGCTTGCAAAAATAGATCTAGTAAACTATTTCACCAAAGAAGTCTAACAGAAAATTCATTATGGTTGAAAACAAAAGATAAAAGGGGGAATAAAACTAATCAACATAAAAATCCTGTAGATTTTATCTAATTAACCACTCTCTGCTGTCTTGCAAATAAAAGGGCAGGGGAAGGAAAGCAGACAAGAGAGAGATGAAAGATGAGAAAATGCAAATACCTTAGCTAGTATCTAATCAGTACCCAACACTCCTGTTCAAATATTGTAACAAAATTTCTGCTTTTTTCCAACAGCATTGTCAGCTTGTGAACCTCTCTGATCACTTAACACAAACACCTGCTTTTGCTAGTCATTTCCCACTTGTGTTTGTGCTGTTAATTATTTGTGTTTAAGCATGCTCTCTAGAGACAAGCTGCAAGCCTTTGAGGATCAGCGCCTGCCAAATATCTCGTCTATTGACATCTACTGTAAAATAGATCGTGAAAGACAGTAAAAACTACCAGACATTATGTATCACTCCAGTGAATTCAAATTACTATTATGTAAGAGGAGGGCAGGAGGTTGCACCTGCTGTACCTAGACAAGGCAAAGTAAACAAAAGTATTTGTCTTTCACTATAATAATAGTTGTAGGCAAAAATAAAAGTGTTTGTATGCTCACAAACATGCCAATTATCTGCCTATATCATCTTACTCACACAGCTGCCCCAAAAAAGACACCAGCTACTCAAATACTAAGTTGTGTTAAGTAAGACATGCTTGAAACCTTACACAAGTGTGCCAAGTCAACCAAGATTTAAGCTTTTTAAAGGGTAGTACAAAACACTGAAAAATTAGGCAGAGTCAAAAGAAAATAACAGTATAATGAACTGTAATAAAACAATTGTTTAATCTCTCACTACTGGAAACCTCACTGGCATTTCACTTCTTGTCAAAAATAACTGCAGACATCTCACATTGCTGCAAGCATCTTTTCAAGTATTTTAACTTGACCAGATCCAGAGCATTCAAAAATATTTGACTGACCTAAATACTTATCTAACCTGTTCATCTAAGCCAAGTACTTGCACACTGGTTAACGCAGCCCATTGAAACTATCTTTCTTAGTGAACACCAAAAAAAAAGAGGTTAAAAAATACTGTCCTTCCCAGTATCAGCTATCCTACAGCTTTCTCTAATGGCTGCTTAACACATTTTTTTACCTTACTTCATATTAATGGATTTCCCAAGGCATATGATTTTCTCCTTTTACACTTTTTTCTGAGCCTTGGCTTCTCCAGTATTGGCTTCACATGTTCAAATTACCTTTTATACCTGTGTGGGTTGAGCTACCTTCAACTTTCTGCACTACCTTTTATATTTCAGGTCATTCAGTTCTTGCAACATTCTCAGCCATTCATGTTTTAGGATATCATATGCTTTTCAATATTGAGATCGTCCATATTGAATACCCTTTATTCTGTGGGTTTTTTAACAAGAAAAAACGTCATTACTGTAATTATTAATGTGTTCATGTATTTTCTGGAGCAGCGTCCTCAAACAACTTTACTACACTGACTAAATATAGAATAGCTTTAATAGTGCATGATGAATTATCTCATTTATCAAAACCAAGGTTAATATTAGGCATGATCATTAAAAAGTCATTAATAATGCTCTGAATTTAGAGGCTGAAACTATGTAAAATTGGATTTTATACACAGCCTATGAACATGTTACTAACCTTAATTCAAAGAGGCTAGCTATAAAAAAACCACAAGGGCACTATTTGCTCCCTACAGCCTTCTAATATAAACCATTCCAGTTTTTAATCATTCAGAGGCAAAAAAAAAAATGCATGCCTTTTAAAATTTAAGAATATATATATATATATATATATATATATATATAGAGAGAGAGAGAGAGAGAGGGAGAGAGAGAGAATACTTGTGCAATGCTCTAGCATCCAAAAAGCAGTGGTGATTTGTTACAGGGGAAAAAAAACCAAACAACTTTCCTTTTTTTTTTTTCTTTTCATTTGATGGATTTGGGACAATTTCAGTAGTACAGGAATTATGTAAAATTTTGCAATCTTATCATGATACAGAAAGACAAACACTGTAAGAAAACACACAGCTGTAATGGAAATGCTTTCAGAGCACACAGACAAGCATGAACAGCTATTAAGTGTACACAAAATATGAAGGCAAAAATGGTACTTTTCTTAAAAATACCTTAGTTACAGAATTTCAGTAATTAACAAGCTTACAAAATTATCCATAGACTTTAGGTATACTGTGAGTGTAAGGATCTGATAATCAATTATGCACTCCATATAAATGTAGTCTACATTTTCTACTGCTGCTACTACTAATAGTTGCTGCCTTTTACATAGCAGAATGCAATTTCTAGGTCCTGTGAGATATTTGAAATAAAAGAAATATTGTAGATACACATACCATTAAACATTGACATAATTTAAGTCAAAAAATGTGGTAGTCCAGGAAAATATAAAACTCTACAGGTGATGCCTTACCAACACAACAGAGGCTGTTCTGAGCCTCTAAGAGCAAGACATTGGTATATCAGTATACATTATAAACAAGTCAAGAGGCTATGTAGAGAAAAAATAATTTTATTCTAGTACATAAGCACTAGAGAAACAAGAAATTTAGTTTAAATACAAATATATATTAAATATATACTAAAGCCTCTAAAATGTGAGAGCCTCTTGGAGATAAAATAATAAAAAGAAAATTAAGTTCCATAGACATGGAAAAATATGACAGCTGAATATCAAAACTTCAAAGAAAAAGTGAGAAGTTTTTTTTAGTTTTTGTTTGAGTTGGGCTGTTCAGTTTGGTTTTGTTTTTTTTTTTTTAATTGAGACAATGTACAATCTGTTAATAGTTGTTTCACAGAGGCACAAGCTGTCATGACTAACCATCAGCAACCTAGAGAGCTGGGAAAAATAAGTTTCACCTTTTTTGCAATGTACAACTATTTCCCAAAACATATACAATGTTCCATATTTTTCATGAAATATTCTGTCTTCACTGAACAGCAAGAAGAAACGATGGTAACTTCAGTACATAAATCATGCAATTAGCTTGACACAGTTCTGCAGAAAGGTGCAATTATCAAACTTTTCAAATAAGGCTCACCTGATCAGCAAGAGATATGCGATATTAAGCCTTACTGCTAGAGATTAAGGACTAATACATTGTCCCCAGCAGTTACACGTGCTGCTGCTGTGTTAGGAGTCCTTATAGAGACTAAACTTTACAAAGATGCTATGAACGCCTTGACTAACTGAAGGAAAATTGCTGCAGAGCTGAAACTAAATGAGGACGCCATTTCAGAAAACAAGCATGAAAACAAAAATGTCCATGCTGCAATATGCTCAAGAAGCTTACAAAATCTTGTTAATGTATATGAGTGCCTAGGAATGGATTTGCAGGTAGGCAAATACCTCGAGGATGTTTCACACCTACTGTCTGAATGCACCTGTAAAAAAACCTGACCCTCTGTGTTTGCTTTTGCTGATGCTGCAGACACCAGGGATGTACATTCAAAACTGAGCCAGCACAAATCACTGCATAGGCATCCGTTCATGGTCTGTGTCTGACAGACCTTTGGTGCTGTTTTCTTGTAGATACCTTACTAAGGAGACCTCAGGAGCGCATATTCAAACAGAACACTTTACTGTCTTCAGAACTGGCATGATCATGTAACCACTGCTTACCTCGCCTAGTACAGCCAGGCACCGCCTTTGCAAACACCTAAGGCAGTATCTACTCCTGGTTCTTTAAGGCTAAAAATAACAAATATTCCAGACCTACAGATGACAGCGCCAAGAACGAATGGGATGTCACTGCCGCTCGCGGAGAGGCCACTCACTCCCACAAGAACTAAAACACCGTCAAAACCCTTGGCGTTTATGCACGGCTTATTTCCGGGAGTGGAAAACGCCCGTAAACCAGTTCAGTGTCGCATTCCCACAACCAGGTCAGGCTCCCGCCTCCAAACTGCCCGCCGAGCAATTCCCAAACTTTCCGCCAGCACCAGAGACACCGCGGTCAGCCAAGGTCCGTCCCCATTTAGGAGACAGCACGGGAGGCTCCATATGGAAAAACAAAACAGAAGCGGCCGTTCATGCGCCTCCAGGACTTGGTCCGGTTTCTCCTGCCCCGGTTCTGCAGCCCCTCCCGCGCCGCCGCGGCCGGCCGCTCCGCGGGCGCCGCCTCCCAGCCCGCCCCCGCGGCTATTTTTAAGCGGCCGGGCAGGTGGGAAGGCGGCAGAGCCGTCGGGTGGGCCGGCGGCCCGGCCCGGCCGCGCCCGGGACGCCGCCCCGGCCTCCTCCCTGGTGCGGGCGGCAGGGCGAGCCCGGCCGGGCAGGAAGGCACGCGGCCGCGGGAGGGAGGCAGGGAGGGCAGGCGGCTCCCCAGGCCCGTACCTCCCCAGATGCCCAGCTTCAGCTGGGAGCTGTCCAGGTTCACCACGTAGTCGCCAAGGAAACGGTTCAGGACGTCCACGACCAGGGATTCGAACACCATCCTGCCTCACGCCGCCCGGCAGCAGCAGCAGCGCCGCCGCCCCGGCTCCGGCCGCTCCGCCAGCCCGCCCCGCCCGCGGCCCGAGGGCGGAGCAGCGCTGCCCGCTCCTCCCGCTGCGGGCGCCCAGGAACAGGCGGGGCCTGGCCGAGGCGGCGGCGGCCGCGGGGCCGCGCAGCGCCGCCTGCCGCCGGCCCCGCCCGCCGGGCCGCTCCGTGCCGGCTGCCCGCTCCAGTGCAGGTACGCGGTACCGCAGATCGGGGAGGCTGGAAGGGACCGCAGGAGGTCTGCTCCAATCTCCTTGCTCAGGCAAGGAGAGCAAATGGCGCAGGACTGCGGCCCGCTTGCTCTTGAATATCGCCAGTTAGGGAGACTCAGCAACCTCTCTGGGCAGCCTGTTCCAGTGCTCGGTCACTGCACAGTAAAGAAGCTATTCCTCATGTATAGATGGAGATTCCTGTACATCATTTTCTGCCCGTTGACCCCTGTGCTATTGCTCGGCACCACTGAGCAGGGTCTGGATCCTTCAGGTACTCACAGACGTTGTTAAGGTTGCCTCTCACTCAGTTCTTCTTGAGGCTGAGCAGGCCCGACTCCCTCAACCTAAGGGATTCCAATCCCTTAATCATCTATTTGCTCCCCACTGAACCCATTAGTTTGTCCAAGGGATTTAAATGTGGCATAGCCATAACAGGTTTGGGAGTATTTTTCTCTTCCCCAGCCTAGGCAGATATTGAAATTACTGCATGTCTTGAGCTGTTCAAAAGTGGCTGAGCTATTACTGGCATAATGACTGAAACAAACTGAATTGAATTTGTCTCTCCAAAGAGCTTGACTCCCAGGGTGTTTTCTGGCTTGGGTATCAGCTGAATCACATGGAAATAACTGGGCCATGTTTGCCCTGAGTGGCTGTGCTGAGTACCCCTGCAGTCACAGGTTTTTTAAGGAAATTTCCCTGTCTGACCATTCACAAGGTTCCCTGGCAGTTGCACTCCTGATGCTGGAGACTTTCACTGCTCGGACCGAAGGCCCTTCACAGCAGGTGGCTACAGGGAGTCACTGAAGTGAGCCACTGGATTTCCTACACACCTCATGTTTGTCAGTGTTGCTGAACCTTTGTATTCAGTATAAAAAATTAAACCACTGAGGGAAAAGGAATGAGAAAACTGCCAGATATTATACACCTTTTTGTTCGTTTTTACAGAAATAAATAATACTGCCTAATAATACTGACCTTTCCTTTCACTGTGGGATTTATAAGCCTGCTTACCAGAACTTGCCACACCAGTAATGCCTTGCATCCACCCAATATGCAGTATAAAGTAATTTGGAAATAAGTATCTTGATATAAATAAATACATTTTTATGTATATAAAAATTACATTGTTCCTTATTAACACAAGGAAGTGGGAAGAGTGAGACTGAAGAATGATAACAGAAGATGTAAATGCACAGTCCTAGGTTTCTCTGAAGTTACTTTGTATTGTTTGGAAAAATTACAATCTCAGCATTTCCAGTTCTTGGGTTTAGCATCTTTTTCTATTGAAAAACCGCAGAAATAAAAATAAAATAAAATAAAAACACTCCCCACACACACAACAAAAAACACAACCCACAACTACATTAGAAAGAGGTTAATTGGACCAATGAACCTGAATGTGATCAGCAGCTTGTGCACACCAAATGTAACTGTGTCCATGCACTAATACACATACATGAGAATCTCTATAGAATCTCTAGCTGGCTTTTATAAATTTCTTACACAAAGCCAGACATATTTCTTATAAGCTATCTCTAGAGAAAAGTGTGGACACAAGGCTTTATTTTGTGACTCAAATCACACACCTTCCTATTTATTTTTAGAAAAGCTAGACATTAAATCTATTTCTGTCCAGTTACTCTTCCAAAATTGGGCTTTGGCACTATATGTCTTCAAGATTATCTTCTACCAGTTAGTTTTCCAAAGTAACTTTACTTTGCAAGTCTACTGTTCCTTAGGGTATGGGTAAAATTTCTTTGTCTTGTTCAAATATTCTGGAGAAGGCTTTCTGAAGTCAGGGAAGCAGGAGTGTCCTAGGTCAAGTATGATTTCTTTTGATCACAGTGATACAATTTTTATTCTGTTATTGCAAAGAAAATTTTATGGTATGATGGATTTTTTTGAATTCACAAAGTGTGGGGGAAACTTCTACAGCAATCAGTGAGGCTTGAAGCTCTCCACCTGAGAAAAACTGCTTACTGCTGATGAACTGCTAGGCCTAGGGTATGTGACCACAGACAAGCATGTGTGTCCTACTAGTGACTCTTACCTACTTAGAAATCCATAACATTTGCAGACTCATCAAGGCACGGAGTTCTATCTTTTTCCCCTTCATTCCTCTTCATGTCCCACAGCTCACTAGCACTGGCAGGAGCAGTGTAATTTCAAGCCCAGGCTGGAGCAGTATCTGTGAAGTAAGGAACAGAGTGCATCAAATAGTGGAGCATCTTGGGGCATCCATCCAGTCCCATGAACCAAAGTTTCTCCCTGGTATTTCCACAAAATTTGGGAACTCTGTCTACATACACAATGCAATCAGAGCCAACATGACAATCAGAGGCACCTGGACAGCAGTTTTTCCACTTGAACTCTTATCCTGTATGTTCCTGCAGTCTCCATTGAAATCAATTAGTAATCACTCCGCTTTTCCCATTTTTGTAACCAAAGCTTCTGAAGTGCCTGATGGCACTTTACACCTGTAACAAAGCTATTTAATATGTGGCACTTTACAGCTGTAACAAAGCTGTTTAACATGTGGCAAGATGTTAGCAACCAATTTTCTGGGTTCACTGCTCATGGAATTTCTGCAAGCTGAGCCTGGAGGCCACAGACTTCTTTGAGACAGTGAGGGATTCCAGGTCAGCTTTCTGCTACCCTCTTTGTGAAGCCTGCTAAGACTTCTACTCAAGTGACTCAGAACCTCACAGGTCTGCCAGGATGGCAGGTCATCTTCAGGGTAAATGTTGTCCTTGCTTCAGGACAATCACAAACATCCCTCTCAGCCACATATTAGAATTCAGGAAAGTAGATTTATCATTTAAAAAAAATAGAATCCAGTGTAAAAGATGTTTCTTCTTAGTTTACACTCTCTTTAAAAACTTCTAATTTCCAGTATCTAATGAAGTTACATTACTTTAGGCATACGGCCATGATTCTATGCATTTTCATGTTCATCAATATGAATGTTCTTATCCTTGTTTCTTCCATGTTGCAATAGTGCTTTCAAATGGTTTTAATTCAAAGAAGCACCAAGTGCAGTGAATACAGCAGGAGGAACTGTGAACCTTCTTATTGTGTCCCTGAAAACCTAAAAGCCTAATCTTACAGGGCTTTCAAAATTGTTGAGCTAGTTGGAGATTTTTAGACTATAACTGCAGCAAAACCACACACCACAAGGGTGTCTTATTTCCTAAATCTTTTGGAGTCACCTGATTTTGAATCTCCTTCAGAATCAGCTGAATCGTGGTGGAATGTTTGCTCTGCTTACATTAACTTTTCCTCAAGAGAAGGTGAAATGTGTAAGTCATACAATCCTTCAATTACACATGCAGCAATGCAGTTACTGCTGAAACATATAGTAATCTTAGTAAATCAGTCTTACTGAGCATGAACTGCTTAAGGACTTTGAAATCCAAAGATAAAATCAGAGGTTTTTATCTGCTCAAGCTATGCAATAAAAACTCCAGGATTTTCTTATCAATAAGACACTTCAGCTAAATTTTAAGGCCAGTTCTTGCAGTTCAAGGAACAAACTAGAGAGTAATTTTATTCTTCTTGTCATCATCAAAGGATTCATTCAGTGATTTGGTAAAATAGAGGCTTTAGAAGTCCAGTAGCCTTTTTAAGACTGTCCCTGAGAAGACTCTGATCTTCAAGCTTTGTTCAAAATTGTAGTCTGACATGGCAGTAGACAAAACAGGCTGTACCTCAGCAGCAGATATCTTAGTATAGTACCAAACATAACCTTGGGACAGGGATATGTGTCAGTCCAAGGAGAGTGAATTCACCATAGCTGCTGATGCAACAGCATGACATGTTTCTTTATCTCATTTGTTTTTCAGCTGCTATGCAGTTTATCAGCTAGAAAGTACTACCAAGTTCCTCCCTCCTCTGCAAGGGTGTCAACAGAGCCTGGTCTTGGTGTCCCACTCCACCCTTCCTTTAATTCCCTTGAGACTGTGTTGTGTGTGGGAGGTCAGGTATGCTGGCCACATTCCATCCAGGGAGTAGCAACTGTATTTTCCCCTGTGTTTTTCATACCATTACCTTTAATCCCATCATCTTCCCACACAAGCAGTATTCATGGATTTTATAGTTTACCTATCCTTCTCAGAGGGCATATATCCAGGGTTTACAAGTGATGTAAGGAGAGATGTTTTTGTTTGAGGGAATTATGTAGAATTGTTGTAAATTAAGAACCTGCAAAAGGGGGAAAAACAATCTGTGTGGAGACTGAGACAATATGGAGAGGTCCTACAAACATGTAGTTGGGCTTTTTTTTCAAAAAAATTAATAAAAATAAAAAAGCCATGCTGATGTACAGTTCCAAACCTATGGATTATGGTTTCAGACAGACAAAAATTCTGACACTTTTTTAGTAATAGCAGTAATTTTTTTCCAGCAAATCGGTTCAGAAGGATTTACAGTTTTATACATTTATATGTAAAGAAAACCATTATTCTATCAAAAATTTCACATATAAATGATCTGTTCTTTGTTTTATACCATTTGAGAGATTTGTTCTTGCTCCACTGCTTTTCTAGGTCTTTGATTACTGAAGCCTATCAAAGCATCTTTTACTCTTTTAAAGTATGCAGTTTCACTGAAAGCCCAAGTATTATCATATAAACAAAAAATTGGAGTTGTCAGTGAAAAGGGAATGAGAGAAACAACTACTCAGTTTGAACACACATAGTACAAAATTGCTTCAGTATTAAAGCACTTGAAATATTGAGACCTTTCATCCTTTGAATTGTTAGACCCATATCAAACCTATTCCTACTGTATTTCTCAAAGGAATTTTGAAAGCTCTATCCTGATCCTTATTTTTCCAGTATAGATAAAATATGGGGAAAGAAGAACTCTAAAGAGTTTCCAATGAAAAAAAAAGAAACATAGAAAAGAAGGCTGAGCAGCTTGAGCAACTCTTCTTAAAAGTGCCACTTCCTTGGCACTTCCATCACACATACTCTGAAGTTCCAAAAAAGTAAAGTTTTACAGTAGCATTTGTTATATTGTCTGTTTTTGGAAGAGCAGTGTTAGGTATCATTCCAAATGGTTCCCTCATCAGCAAAGTAAGTGGATGCGTTGCCACTTAATCCAGTAGAAATGGCACCAGGACCCCAGTAGGGCAACTCTGTGTACTGAAAATACAAATAATCTGTATTTGACATGACAAATTTGCACAAGAGAATGTGTCAATAAAATTATTCAGAGTATACAGGTACAATTGACAGAACTGCTCAGGGCACACTACATGATACTTTGCATGACACAGACCTCTTTTTGACACAAAGGGCAGGTATATGTTATTTCCTCAGTTTTGAGAAATCAATTCATAGAACTTATTTGCCATCCTCATATTCATATTTTTATTATAAACAGCTCCTTATATTCAACACCAGTGTACATTTCTGCTGTGCTACACAGACAAATACTCATAATATGCCACATAAATACCTACAATATGCTGCTTATCCTGCTCAATGTGTAGAAATTTGCCTCTTTTCATATATTATAAGTAGTTATTGAACACCTTATTTGTGTTTTAATTAGACACTAAGCACTGGTCTTCAATGAAGCCTGCACTTCTATACTGCATTCCCACTTCTGTTGTGCTACTGAACCTCAGATGATACCATTGTGCTAATGCAGCTGCACACTGATAATGCTCAAGGTTGGTAATAGCAGTAGTCAAACAGTAGTCTACATGCTAGATTTGATCTGTAAGACTCTCGAGTCTGTTAAATGCATGTCTTGATGGGGGAAAATAGGAAGGGAGACAAGAGAGAAGGTAAGTAGGTAAGTGTATGGTGTCAGATCTGAAGGCCAGCATATGGGTAAATATTTTTTCACTTGTTTCAGTTGACCAAACATCAAGGTTTAATCCCAGCTGGCAACTAAGCACTACCCAGCTGCCCACTCACACCCCTGCAGCAGGATGAAGGAGAGAATCACAAGTGAGAAAACTCATGAGCTGAGGTAAAGACAGTTTAATAGGTAAAATACAAACCATGCACACAAGCAAAGCAAAATAAGGAATTCATTTGTCACTATCCATTGACAGGCAGGTGTTCAGCCACCTCCAGGAAGGCAGGGCTCCATCACATATAACAGACACATGGGAAGGCAAATTATACCACTTTGAAAGTCCCCCCTTCTTCCTTCTTCCCCAACAGCATATGGTTTGGAATATCCCTTTGGTCAATTGAGTTCAGTTGTCCTGGCTGTGTCCTCTCCCAGCTCCTTATGCATTCCCAGCCCACACACTCATGGGGTGCTGTGAAGAGCAGAAAATGTCTTGACACCTTGTAAGCCCTGCTTGGCAGTAAACATCCCTGAGTTAGCAGCAATGCTTCCAGCACAAATCCAAAACATAACCCTACACTAGCTATTGTGAAGAAAATTAACGCTATCTCAGTAAAAACCATCACACCAAACCAGAAAGACAACTCTTTATCATGAAGTGTGACTGTTTTGCAGAAAAGAGAGTGGAAAAGCTCAAATGCCAGTGAGCAGTTTTAACCAAAATGGAGTCTCTGGATCTTAAAGTTGACCTTTGTTTTTTTTTACTCACAAGATTGCAAGACTCAGAGCAAATGATTGATTTTGCTGTTTTTTGTGAAGGATGCTTGGATGGGAGAGTTAAATTATGGAGGTGGCACCATCTGGTGGCTGTACACAGATTTTTGTGTTGTTTTCATGGGTTCAAGGATTTAATGATAGTTTATATTCAAAAAAGAGATACATTTAATACATTTTAATTATGTTATATCCCTTTTTTAATGAGGTGCACATGGAAAATGTGAATTCTCACAACACAAGGTGGTTGCATTTGGAGTTGGTCTTGGACAGTTGAAGTGAAATTGGTGTTTAGAAAGCACCCGTGACAGCACAGCAGTCATCTAGCATTGAATGGGTGTAATCTATATGGAATTAGATAAAGACTGTGATTTTCCCATGTTGCTTATTCTTAGGTACCACATGTAGAAGAGAAGAGAGAACTTATTGTAAAGACATTCTTGCATGTTTACTCTGTCTGCAGGATAAGACAATGTAGATACTAAAAATTATTTCTAGAAGTCCTAGTGACTAATGCCACATTTGTGTCCCCTTTTGAAAAATCATTGATATTGTAGTCTTTGGAGAGTCCCTGAAGACAAGCCCTTGCAAAACTGTTCTTCAGAATGTGAACATCTGAAAATGAACCATGACTATCCCCACTGAAACGGGGTGTCAACTTAGCCATCTCTGCTCAGACCAGAGTGACTGGAGCTATCACTGCTATGCTTTACTTTCTGCAATGTTACTCACTTTATGGTTCTAAAAAAATATACTTGGACTGCATGGCTCAAAAGCAAATCTTAATCCTATAGTTCTTCTGTATGAGTGTTTTAATAGAAAATGGTTGTATAGGCTCTTGTACTCCAGTGGCCCTTCAGAGAGACCTTGACAAATTAGAGGTCTGGGCAAGCACCAGCCATATGAAGTTCAACAAGGGAAAGGGCCAGATTCTGCACCTGGGATGGGGCAACCGTGGATGTACACACTGGGGAATGAGACAGCAGTCCTGTAATAATGGACCTGGGGGTCCTGTTTGAAAGAAAGTTGAACATGGATCAGCAGTGCCCTGGCAGCCAGGAGGGCCAACTCTGTCCCAGGGGGCATCAGGCACAGCTTCACCAGCCAGGCAAGGGAGGGGATTGTCCTGCTCTGCTCTGAGCTGGGGCAGCCTCACCTCGAGTGCTGGGGGCTGGTTTGGGCACTGCAATATAAGAAAGACATTGAACTGTTAGAGAGGATCCAAAGAAGGGCTGAAAAGATGGTGAAGGACCTTGAGGAAAAGTCAGGATGAGGAGTGGCTGACGTCACTTGGTCTGTTCAGCCGGGAGAAAAGGAGACTGAGGAGAGACAGGCCTCACTGTAGTCTGCAACTTCCCTGTGAGGGGAAGGGGAGGCACAGACATTGATCTGTTCCCTCCATGACTAATGACAGGACTCAAGGAAATTGCATGAAGCTGAATTGGGGGGGGGGGTTTAGGTTGTATATTAGGAAAAGGTTCTTCACTCACCCAGAGGGTGAAGCTGGAGCACTGGAGCAAGCTGCCGAGTGAGGTGGCCACAGCACCAAGCCTCTCTGTGTCAAGAAGTGTTTGTACAATGCTCTTGGGCACACGGTGTGATTCTTGGGGTGTCATGCATAGGGCCAGGATCTGGTCTTGATTATCCTGATGGGTGCCTTCCAATCCAGTATATTCTATGATTCCGTGATTCTGGGTCAGCTGGCTTAAAACCTCTTTCACAAAGTTGTCACACAGGTTTTTTTATGAATCTTCTGTCCCAGATTGTACCATCTGTGTGATGCTCCCAGTTGATTTCTGGGAAGTTGAGGTCCACCATAAGGACAACGGCAGTTGACTTTGAAGTGTCCTTTAGTTTCTCAAATAATTTGTCAGCATTATCATCCTGGCTGGGAAGTCTGTAGCAGACGCCCACAATGATATCCACATTATTTGTTAATCCCTTGTCTCATCTGTGCCATTGCCAACTGTAAGCTTCATAGATTCTATTATTGTCATTACATAGAATGCCACCTCCCAGCCTCTTCTGTCCTGCCTGTAACCATCCAGCAGGACACTCCTATCCCACCATGAAGGTGCTTTATTGAAAATGTTGTTTTCAAACTGAACAGGGTAGGCTTGAAGTGGTCATGCTAAAGAAAATCATATGCTCCTAAATTGTGGTATGTTATCATGCATGCATTTTGGATTACCAGACCACTAAATTGCTTGTATATGTATATTAATTAATCTATTTTCCTAGACGTTAAGGTCCTAATCCATTTTCAGGTCAAGCTTATTTATAATTAGCTGGCAAGTTCTTGTGTTATTGTTTTGTATTCCCATATCTTCTGATGTTTTGAACCTCAATTAAGGGCCTTGTCAATTTAGAATTTAGGGCCTTGCCTCCCATTTCATGCCCATGCTCAATTCTATTGGATTTGGGCCTTGGAAGCTACTTCAGAATTCTTCAGATTCCCTCTTCCACATCTCCTAGTACTACATTAAGGTTGACCTTCAGTGTCCAAAAGTATTCTGTGCTCTGCATGTCAAAAGGGCTTAAAACCAAAATTTGCTTTACTATGTTTTGGTGGTTCTGTTGCTAATCTAGTTTTTATACAAATTTAAAATACCAGTACATATAATACATTAGAAAGACTATACATGTGTATCATAAATGACATTATATAGTAAAGCATATCTGTCACTGAAAGCTTACCAAATACATTATTTTAACATCTATGCAACATCTGTGCATTTATGCAAAATATGCATTATGAGTATTTTTCCCTAATTTCTTTTTTATTTCTGTTGTCAAAACTTAATGTATGTTTTTGTAGGAAATTGGAAAGTAGATTAGTGGCATTTAATTTTGTGTTTGTACCAAAGAACTATTTGGGTTTGAAGTACTTTCTGTGGACTTCTAGGAAACCAGAAGATGGCAGCAAGTGTTGATTAGAATTTTGTGCCGCTGAACCTCTTCACATCTTCAGAGCAAATCAATATCCTTTGTAATGCAAGCATTTGCTTTGAATGTGATGTGTAACAGAAAGAGCTAATTTACATTTGTATCAGTACCATTATTCAGTACAGGGACATAAGAGGGCTAATCCATTTCAAACAGATTTATACATTTGAAAAGACTAATACTGTGAGGGGCTATCAGTGTGCACATGCCAAAGAAATTATGCAATAATCTATTGAATACATAACTACAAAACTCCATGTATAGTAACTTTTTCTCTTCATACTGCCATTCTGGAGCTTTTTGCAGCATATGTTTTCAAGATAGGTGGGGTTTCTGAATAGGCATATCAAAGGTTGAAGGTATTAATGGTGATGGAAGATAACTTTTTATGTTGATTTCAGGATAGCTCAGAATGAGGGTAGTGCTTCCATGGATCTTGGTGGGAACACTTAAAACTGAGGTCTAATTATCAGTGTATCAGTCTGTTTCTAGTTTGGCAGGGTAGATAGGATTGAACCAGCAGATAGAGGTACAGCAGGTTTAATATTTACTTTCTGGATTTTAATTTGAGTACTGTATATAATGTTAGTTTGCGGAAAGGTAGGAAGAAACACAAATCTGCACAATTTAATCAGAATATCACACTTGGTGAGAGAAACTCAGTGGGATAATTTTAAATCCTTTCTGGAAATTGTCTACTGGGCCAAACATTAAGGCTAGCTTTCAGTAGATAGCTCAGCAGATCTTGATAATGTTCAGGTGAGAAAAATGCTCCCAACTTAATGTAAATTACCATGGATCAGAGAGGAGCCAGGAGCAAAATACTATGAACCTCACAAATAATTAAATAGTAGTGCTGTCATAAAGCATCCTTCAAAGTGCTTAAATTTAATGAATGGCAGTGTAAGTATTTTGGTGTAAGTTTTAAATATCATCCAAAGTGATCTGGAAGCCACTTACAGTGGCTTTGAAAAGCCTGCTGCATATCTTGTCTCATCTGGGCCTTCATAAGTGTGAAGAATCTTAATCTATTTTCTTCTCAGACAAACCATCCTATAACTTTGTTTTTCCACTTTACCTGTTCAAGACACATGTGAGCCATGAGTGAATAGTGGTATATTGATGTTTTTTCAGTGACTTAGTGATGTTGCCTGATATTCTTTTTCTATTAAATCATGACATTTGACTTGGTTTTCTGTATCTGCTGATAGTCCAACAGGTATACACTGAGGGAAGGAAATTAAAGCAAAACACTACAGTTGAACTGAAAAAAGTAGTATTTTTGCACATGGAAACATCATGTTCAGGAATTAATTTCACTTCTAAATAGAACAGCTGTGAAACCTTTTATTATTTCTCTTCTGTCGAGTGAATAGATTAGTGGGGGAAATGGACAAAACTTGTGAACTCCACAGTAAACTAAGTGGCCATACTAAAATTATAGGAACAAGAAGAAAAAAGATCATATTTGTTGGATAGATGCCTGTAAAAAAGATTCTGTGTTACACTGGTCAGGGGAATGTTAGCAAGAATTGTCGTAGGATCTGAATGCCAACCAGATGGTAGAAAAACAGATTCAAAAAGTAATGGTTTGAAAGTATAAATATTCAAGTGCCTTAAATGACAGTATCACACATCAATATTATAATATTGAAAAATAATAAGGGTTGTTGCACCTATCTGTTATAAAAGATAGGTCATGCTGAAAATTAGGTATGACTTATTTCCAAAATTAAATACAGTAGAGGAAATACTGCCGCCTTTTTAATTGGTCCTTCAAGACTTTTGTCACTTAGAGACAAGTTATCAGATTTAGACAGGAAGTAATTGCTATTTTTTTCTGCTAGCTAATTGGTTTGATCAATTGAATCAGTTGGTTTGATTCTTTGGTTCACTGTGTGATTGGTGAATCTGTGAGAGACTTCTCTCGCTTCCTAATATAAAAATGCTGTAAAAATGATTCTCAAACAAACCCATTATCACAATAAATATGCAGATCTAAGAATATGTTCTTTTATAACGCATACTGTGACCAGCACTGTTCTTGGCAACATGGACAGGGTGATGAAGCGCACCCTCAACAAGTTTGTCAACAGCACCAAGCTGTGTGGTGTGGTTGACGTACTGGAGGGAAGGGATGCCATTCAGAGAGACTGTGACAGGCTTCAGAGATGGGCCCATGCAAGTCTCATGAGGTTCAAGAAAGTAAAGTGCAAGGTCTTGCACCAGAGTTGGTGCAATCCCCAGCATAAGTGCAGTCTGAGTGGGAAAGGGATTGAGAGAATCCTGAGAAAGACTTGGGGGTGTTTGTGGATCAGAAGTTCATTGTGTACCCACAGCCCAGAAAGCAAATTGTATCCTGGGCTCATCCAAAGGCAGGGTGGCCAGCAGGATGTGGGAGAGGATTCTGCCCCTCTGGTGAGACCCCATCTGCAGCGCTGTATCCAGGTCTGGGGTCTCCAGCGTGAGAAAGACATGGATCTGCTGGAACAAGTCTAGGGGAGAACCATTAAATTGATCACAGGGCTGGAACACCTCTCCCATGACCACAAGCTGAGAAAGCTGAGATTGTTCAATCTGGCAAAGAGAAGACTTCAGGGAGAGTTTATAGCAGCTTTTCAGTACATGAAGAGGGCCCGCAAGAAAGCAGGAGAGGGGTTCTGTACAAGGGCATGTAATAGTAGAATGAGAGGAAATGGCTTTGGGCTGAAGGAGGTTTATATTAGACATTGGAAGAAATTGTTTACTGTGAGGGTGGGAAGGTGCTGGAACAGGCTGTACGGAAAAGCTGTGAATGCCCAATTCCTGGCAGTGTTCAAGGCCAGACTGGGCGAGGCTCTGAGCAACCTGCTCTGGTGAAAAGGGTCAATTTATTGAAGCATACTTTTTGTGCCAGAGTGGGTTCATAAAATCCATTCATTTACTTGAGATATTTTCTAGTGCTCTTCAATCAACTGATGGAACAAGAGATAGGTAATTGAGAATGAATGCCAAGTAGTCAAGATTCCTAGTTCATAAAGTTATCATTCTTTGTGTGATTACATTTGTCTTTTTACATCTCATATGGTTTCTGGTCTCCCTCTTTACAAATCTTTAAAATAAGAACATGTATTACTCAACAAATACCACATCTACGCTAGCGCTTCTGAGCAACTACAAACTTGCAGAAGTGAAAACAAGTTAGACCTTGATTTTGAAGGCATTTTTTTCCTAATAAGAAAAAAACCCTAACCCACATAATTAATTCAAATCAGTGAAGCATGAGAACATCTTGATTGATTTTTTTTTAACTGTATGAATTATGAATTCTGATGTCTAGTGATGTCTAGTGATGTCTAGTAATATGTAGTAAACAATCTGCCTCTTCTGTTTTTGGTTTATTTTATCGATCATTACCATTATCACTCTCTTACACAGTCTCTCCTA
This sequence comes from Lonchura striata, assembly GCF_050655825.1. Classification (NCBI taxonomy): domain Eukaryota; kingdom Metazoa; phylum Chordata; class Aves; order Passeriformes; family Estrildidae; genus Lonchura; species Lonchura striata. The sequence continues at coordinate 63,620,180 of NC_140740.1, forward strand.
TCCCCATTCAAATTAATTTCTCAGTACACAGCAGAATATAAAGACTCTGGAGAATGATTTGCTTTTGTAAGTATCACAATTGCAATTTGGATTACTTAATCAGTAGGGCAATAATGATATAAGCAAATGCACCACAGCTCCTGTTATTAAAAGACATATACACAGAAAACAGGTTTTACCACCTGAGGATAGGATACATTTGAAAATATATTTTTTAAATGGTTTAAGGTGCAGATGTTCCATTAAATGTATCCCAGTGAAATTGAAGCAGATCTATCATCTCTAGCTGCCCAACTGCAAAAGACTAGTAGATTTTTGTCTTCAGAGAGTGTAAAGAAGTGCCAAAAACCCAGAAGGCTCTTTTGACCAGTATTAAAATTCTTGTGTATTTTCTTGATACGAAGTTAATCTCAATGAGGAGGTATACTTTAAGAAACAGTACTATTATATGTATATTCACTTTTTTTTGCTTTTTTCAGTTGCAAGAAGAATCTCAAGCCCATATATGTTTTCAAACCTGGTGTTATTTTTTCATCTCTTTAATAACACATATTTTTCATTTTATATACATTTCAGTTGCTCACATCCCAGCAAAGCTTTCTTGCAAACCCTTAGTCATTTATATTTACTGTACAAAAATTCATGTCCTCACACAGCTACGGGATGCCCATGATTTTCCTCCATTCTCTTTGTATTTTCTTCAAGTATCTTTTTTCATTTATCTTGTTGGAATTCTTTCCTAAATAATCAAGATTTCAAAAGCATGAATGAAGTTCTCTTTTGTAGTCTAATAATTTATTTGCAGCTTCAGTGTTGGTGTCTCCTGCCAGCCAGCTGAGTATTATGCCACTGCACAGCTTACAAATTGCAGTAACTGATCTTCAGATAGATATCAGACCAAATTAAAAACAATATTATTAATCCTTTTGCTTTTGAAAGCAAAATAATTTTCACTGTTTTATTTAAATTATTTCCATGTATTTTTAGTGTGGAAACAAATTTGGAAGTTTCACCTATTGATTTTGTAGGAGGGTCATGCTGTGGTCTGACTACTGAATGACAGAGAAATTATGCTGATAGGAAATCCATAATGAAAATGGATGAGTGTCTGATTATTTCCAAATTACTTCTTTTTCACACTACTTTTACTTCTCAGACTTGCCAGCATTGTTATCCCAGCATTGTTAGGTGTTTGCTAGTTGTTTAATTACAAAAAATTAATAGTATGAAATAGCTGGCATTTGCTAGGTCCCTAAGCTGCCTCTGTTTGATTTTTTTTTTGTAATAATGTTTTACCCCCATTCTGTATTTGCATGCATTTTTGGCAGTTCCTGAAATCACTTTGCTCACAAAAGAATTTTGTTTTGTTCTGTATTCAGTTATGACCTCTTGTTAATGAACTTGGAAGCAATTGGTGCTGAAATACTTTTGCTGGCACAGCCTTTAGACTGCAGAATATGTTCTTCCCCAGCAGTGAAGCTTTATAAATTAGCATGCAGTGATAAGCATGTAATGAATTTAACATCAATATTTAAGGATATTTATTATCCTTTCCATTTTCCCAAATTTCAGCTGAGATGTTACTGTGTAATCTAACCTGATAGAGAAAAAAAAAAAAGACTATTTATTTTGCACTGGTGTATGTTCTTCTATGTAGCATGCATAGCTATTTGATTTCTGGGCCTGATGTAGTCTCTACTGCTTTTGTGTACCTATCAAATGGTATCACCAAGAGTCAAATTACAGTTTGTTCTGGCCCCAGATAGAACTGCCTAACAGTGTGAAAAAAATTATTGTTGTCTGACACAACTCATGCCTGTCTTAAGACCTGTGACAAATAAACATAATAAAATTAAGCTAGAATTTCTGGTTTGTTTTTTGTCGTTCAGCTCTTTCCTTGATGCAACTTTACTGCTAAGTGTATACAATGTTATATATTTGCTTTGGAAGTATTTAAATGTGAGTTTTTTCTGTGTGGATGCCAGCTGTTTTAAATGCAAGAATATATTTTGTTGCATTTTTAGGGAAAAAAAAACAAACCTGTGTCTCTGAAAATCCTAGAATTTCATATTGAAAAATGTCTTGCAGTTTAATTTATTTAGAATTCAGATTTGGTTAGATTTGTTTTCCCTAGATCAAAAAAAGAGGTTTTTTCCTAAATTCAAAACATGCAACTTTATCTTCTTGCCTGAATGTAAGGAGAAACCCAGACCTTCCTTCTGTGACAAAAGTAATTTACAGACATAACCCTATCACAGATTAATTCTGAAATTGGACATATGGGCCCACAATTGTCAAGGAGCAATTTTTGGATCTTCATGAGAATGAGAAAACTGTCCACCACATGCCCATGAAGCTGCTCTATCATTCGCCTTTCCCAGCTTCACAGAGGGAGGAGAATACAATGAAAGGATCATGGAATGAGATAAGAAAAGGAAGGGGTCACCAATTGCTGTCACAGGCAAAACAGACTCAGCTTGGGGAAATCACTTTATTACCAAACACAGCAGAATAGGGTAATGTGAAATAAACCCAACTCTTCAAGCACATTCCACCAGCCAACCCTTCCTTCTTCACAGGCTCAGCTTCATTCCCAATTTGTACTACCTTCACCCTCCCAGTGGCACAGGGTGACAAGGAATGGGTCTTGTTGACCCTCTGAGTTTGCTCATCACATGCTATCTCTGCTGCTCCTTCCTTCTCACTTCCTTCTCACTTCCTTCTCACTCTCTTCCTCTGCTTCAGCATGGGATTCTTCCCATGGCAGTCAGTCCTCCACAACCTACTCCAACATGGGTCCTTCTCCTTCCCGGGGGTTGAAGTTCTTCACAAACTACTCCAGCATGGGTCCCTTCCATGTGCTGCAGTCTTTCAGGAAAACACTGTTCTAGCATGGGTCCCCCACCAGAGACACAAGTCCTGCCAAAAAATCTGCTCCAGTGTGGGCTCCTGTCCCCATAAGGCCACAGGTCCTGCCAGGAATCTGCTCAAGTGCAGGCTTCCCATGGAGTCACAGCCTCCTTTGGATATCCACCTGCTCCATGATGAGGTCCTCCATGGCCTGTAGGTGGGATCTCTGCTGTACCACAAACCTCCACAGGCTGCAGGGGCACAGTTCCCTCACCCTGGTTTTCATCACAAGCTTCAGAGGAATCTTAGTTCCTCCTTCCTTTCCTTTTCCACTGACTTTGCTGTCTTCAGGGCTGTTCTCCCATTTGCTCTCACTCCTCTCTGCTGCTTTTTGTGCAGAAGGGTTTTTTCCTCCCTTCTTAAATAAGTCATTTCAAAGGCATCATTTATTGGCTCTGCCTTGGCTTGTGGCAGCCAATGCCTAGCTGGCATTGGCTCAGTCAGACATGGAAGAATGGAGGAACATTCTAGCGCCTTCACTCATGCCTTTAGTCACCCTGCTATCAAAACTTTGCAAACCCAATAAACAGTATTAAAAATATCTTTGGCACCCTAAGATTGAAATATGTCCGAGTCATGATTTAGAAATACATAATTCTGGGGATTTTAAGTACTGCTACATGTCAATAAATTATAAATATATGCAAATAAATATTTTGTTGTTCAGAGTTTTATTTCAATGTGTTTTGTAGATCTTTGTATATAAAATAAGTATTTATAAAATAAATAGTATATATTTTATAATTTTAAAACAATAATAGTCATATATATGTGTAAAGGATGCAGCACAAGTCTTTTTTCAATTAACAGCTGCTATTCATATATGAAACTGAATCTAACAGTGCTTAAATGGAAAATTTGGAAATTTGCCACATATGTTAGCTAATTCCAAGTTGAACATTCACAATACCATGTGAATAAATGACACTCAGTTACAGCATTAATGACATTAATTTACCACAGCAATTTGAGCAACTCTCAAATTTGTCTTATAAAGTGAGAGAGTGACTCAAAACTGAAAAATACTTTAGCTGTTAAAAGTTGTTTGAAGCCCATTGACCATGAACCAGACTACTGAATAATGCAGACAAAGATAATGAACTGGAGACAAATGAGCCCAAGCCAGCCCCTGCTGAGTGCCAGGAGAATATGTTTATTTGGTAGATTTATTATCTCAACATCTTTTTGCAGTGACCTGCAATTTAGAGAAAAACCACAAAATATTTATAATCTGTGTGGTTTCATTTGTAACTATGTTATTCTTTATCTAGGGCAGATGTGAGTAGTTGTCTGTTAAAGATGGTAGAATCAGTTTGCTAGTTTCCTCTTTCAGGTATGTGAAAGTAATTAAGAATTTGAATAGGAATACCAGTCAAATATGTTCTTCAACAAGCAGTTCAGACTGTTAATCTATCTTCAGGGCAACAAACCCACTCATTTCTGCAAAGGCTGTGCCTTGAGACAGTCTTCCTTTCATAGAAAACCTTGCTTTATAAACATTGTTACTGTTATTTGTTTAATGTCCTAATATTAAAAGGAAGTGTAGGAAAGAGTTGCTTAATGCAGGACATAAGCACTTTCATACAGAATTACCATGAAACCCTATTATTGAATTCTGTAAAGTATTAGAGTAACTGGCTGAGTTAAGGTTCATTCATTAGAGTCTGTGCTAGGTAGAAACTCCTTCACTTTGCTCTTCCAAAATACAGTGTAATTAATAGTATTTTTTATTTTCTTTTTTGTCAATTTCCACTTCAGTGATACATTATTTGGAAAATGAAATAAAAAATGTAAAACATATCATTACTTCTATATATTTATATAGTTATAAAACATATAATAAAGCATTGAAAAGCTTAAAGGCATTTCAGATTAAAATATGAGTTCAATCTATTGTTCTTTTAACTCCATAAAGTACTTAACTACTGCTTTATAGCATTTTCCACTTTCAGGCAGCTCCTAGGTATACACTGTCTTCCTCTTCAGTCCCCAGAAAGGCATCCTCCCAGCAGTGGGACTTTTGGCCAAACAAAGAAATGCAGTTAGATCTTTTACTATTAATGGTTCATCAACAAGAGAGCTGGTCATGAAGGTATTGAATGGGTCCAAGAGATACTTTTCTTCACATTCTCTAGAATCTTATTTCCATGAGCATATGGATTTAGGTCTAGGATTTCATATTGTCAGAGAAAATCTGTTGCACAACATCTTATTTTTTGAAAACATCACTTAAATTACACAGTTTTGCAATAAATCCTCAATTCTTCTTCCCTAAACATATGCAAGGATTGCAATAATACCTTTTTTTTCCTATTATTTTTTTCCTGCTGGTAGTGCTAAAAGAAGCAGAGAGTTATCTCATTTCTTGGCTACCCTTTCAACATCCAGTGAAACCTGAAATATTTCTGCACTGAGGTGACTACTTTGGTAAACAAAGGGTGAATGGCCAGGCCCAAAATATTGTGATCACTAGTGGTTTACACAGTGGACATTTTTCTGAACATAGAAATATTTTTATATTGTGAGGATGGCCAAACACCAGCAGAGTTTGTCCTGACAAGCTGTGGAATTTTCTTCTGTGAAGATATTCAAAACCCAGCTTTGTAGCACTAGTTGAGCAGTAGATTCCATGAGATGATCTCAAGAAGTCCTTCCCTGCCTTAATAATTCTTTGATTCTGGTAGCTTTTGGGAAAGGTGAGAACAATATGCTTTTTTACTTGCTTACATGCAGTGTGTTCACAGCTTTTTCTGGAAAACAAAAGCTTAGCTCCTGAATTCTGTGGGTAGTTGTCATATAGGTATTTATAAGGGCCTGGTTTGGTGGTAGGAAGGAGAGAAGAGGAGAAGAACAAGGAAAAGAAAGATGTCCTTTTAGTTCAATCCCTGTTTATTCTGCACAGGGCTGTCACGAGTTTTTATCAATATGACACGCTTTTCAGTTAATTAATGGTATTCAACAAGTTCCTATGAGCCTGTACATACTAAACAATTAATACATTCTAATATCCAAATGAGAAAGTGTTATTTTGTCTATCATTTAACATATATTCATAAATAATCATGCATACAAACATATTAAATCATGGAGAAAAGTAATGAGTAATTTTCAAGTCCTAACAACCAGCAGGATTCAATTGGAATATACAGTTTGGCCTACTTGGCCTCATTAAAACTTTCGAAGAAGGGGCAGCATGTCCTTTTTAATCTGTTTCTCAATGAATAGTAGTAAATAAATGAACATGAGATTGGTGGGTATGACAAATTAATATGCACACTGACAACTTATAAACACAGCATTGCTTAGGGAATTACTATGTGAATATATACAAGCAATTACATGTTTTAAATTATTTATTTCATTTTCCAAATAATATACCACCGAAGTGGAAATTGATAAAAGAGAGAATACAAATACAATATTATATTAACTTTTTACAGAACTTATTAAGTGGAGGGCCCCTTAATGAGGAAATTAATGAATGAAGCAGTTCATTATGGCTAAGCATTCTTTGTTGTCGTTAAGAATTTGCTAGCATAGACCTGTTATAGTCAGTTTAATTATGATTAATATCTTATCTTGAATTCCATCTCCATTCAGATCTGAGAAACAAATGCAAACCCTATTACATGATCAAAGTTCATAAAATAGGGTAAGCTGCTGATGACCTTATATTTTATTCATTTTCCCATTCATATTTATCAGTTTTTATAAGAACTAGTGTCAATCTTTCAATAGTTTTTAAAAATGCATTTATTCATGGCATGTTATACAATCTCCTGTTCTTCTTAGAAGCAGGATCCTATGCTGAAGATTAAATGTCTCAACAGCTTTATTTCCTTTTTTCAAATTCAGTAACTACTATTTATTATCAATTTAAAGAAAGATAATCTACTCTTATTTCTAAGTCCAAGTAAGTTTTACTAGACTATCTAATTTAAATTTATTTTATTTAGTCAAAGAACTCATAACCATCAGTGCAAATTGTACTTCAGCTGTAATCAAGGTTTAATCTCTCAGTTCTGCGGGGTTTTCTTTCTCTGTATGTGTGTCCATGAATTGATGAATGGGGAGTATTTTTTAATTAGTTTGTGTTTCTAAGGACCTGATGGTAATAATTGGCCCAGAATTTCCAGTACTTAACATACATGGAATTACTGAAATCTCATCCACTTACAAGCTAATAGTTCAAGCTAAAATAGTTCCCACACTGTCTTTGGTTGTGTGGTACTGGTTACATTAATATTATAATTTTATTCTCTAGTTTCCTTCACAAAACACCTTAAAAAATTGGGCAGTCAGACTCTCCATTCCTCTTCCCTTCAAGCCTCCACCTTTCCAGAGAATTATAGTCCTAAAAATAATGAAATTTCTTTGGCTTTCATTAAGCATGAAACCAAAAGAACTGGATGGTTTGTGATAACTGAAAGAAAAATTGAGTACGCATATGAGTCATGGGCTCTAGAGAATATAGGAAGAAAATCTATAGTGTCTCAGCTTTCGTGCTTCCATTGCTCATAAAAAACTTTGTTTTCTCTTGCAGAGTTTCAAAACAAATTGTTTTGCCATTCCTACAAAATCAATGTATGGCATGATTTGGAAACAAAAAAATGAAAAATTTTCACCTACTTCTCATATGTATTAATATAAGCCAACAGTAATATGAAGATAAAAATACAGCCTTCTAGAATCTTTGTAAGAGCCAGACTCTAAGGGGAATTTGGATCTGCAACTTCTTTTTAATGTAACTTCTAATAATTCTTAAAATGTTATCAAAATAGTGAACCTATATTGTACATTCTCTTTAACTGGAATGTCATTTTCATATCAGTATTTGAGAATAGGGACTTGATCTGTGCAATTGAAAATTACTTCACCTAAATTTACCTACACTGGGAAAATTTTCTTAGACACAAGTACTTGTGCTGTGTGTTATTGGTTTTGTGATGTGCTCTTCAACACCAAAATGCTGTGAGTTCAGTTCAACTTGTCTCAACTGTGTTTGGGACCAAAATCTTCTGAAGTCCTTTGAAACATTCTCTACTCTGTGTTTGTTTTTCCAAAAAGTGAAGAATTTCAGTTTTCCTGATAATTTGAAAACCATCTTGTTCCACTTCAGATCCCTACTATAACTAGAACATGGGTATCTCATCAATGTATAAATCTGTGGAGCCGAAGTAGTCTATATGAATGAACAATTTGAAAGATGACATTTTAGTAATGACCTGCCATAGGTATTTGGGGTCATATGTTTAAGAGCTTTTGATGTACATGAACATTGTCTTCCAGCAGTCTCCACTACTGACTTTATGAGTCTGCCCTTTTGAAAAGCACCCTCTATCACATTTATGATGTTGTCTTCTTTAAAATGGGTACTGAAGTCTGCTGAAGATTTGATTGTACTGCTATGATGGCCCCAGCAGTAAATCCCATAAGGACAACATCAGTTTGACCAATGATTTTTGTGTTTTATTGCTGACTTTGAAACTCCTTTCCAGATCTTGTCAAACTCTTGTCATTCTCTCACACAATATTTTCAGCATCTATCTATCTATCTATCTATCTTTCTTTCTTTCTTTCTTTCTTTCTTTCTTTCTTTCTTTTCTTTCTTTCTTTTCTTTCTTTCTTTCTTTCTTTCTTTCTTTCTTTCTTTCTTTCTTTCTTTCTTTCTTTCTTTCTTTCTTTCTTTCTTTCTCCTCTTTCTTTCATTTTTTCCTTCCTTCCTTCCTTCCTTCCTTCCTTCCTTCCTTCCTTCCTTCCTTCCTCTCTGTCCCTCTTTCTTTCCTTCACTCTTTGTCTTCTCATTACATCAAATCTCAAACCTTTCTTTGCTTACTCTTATCCCTGCAGTATTCCCATTTGTTTCCACTTTGCCAGTACTCACAAGCACAAATACTAACTGGATTTCAACTTCCCAATTATTCCTAGTCACAAGTATATCTCCCTGCCTGTGAATACTCTCTCTTACCCACATTTATAAAATTCTCTTTGGCAAATTTGGCTCATGGCAGTTTTTAAACAGTTTTAATTTTACTTTTTTTTTTTTTTACATATATTATTCTCATTCTGATCTCTGTATATAGGTAACAGACTCTCCAGATCAAGGCTATCACAGGTATCCAGTTGTCATTATTTATCCTATTCATAAAATCATTTTAATGACAAAGTAACTTAACTGTCTAATCACATCATCACCACTCTACTTTCATGGAAATATGATGAACATTATGCTAAGAAGCATTTTCAAAATACAAACATCATTAGTGCATGCATCTTTATTCTGTTTGTAAGCTGTCTGATCTCTCCTTTGTAATAAATTATATTAAAAAATTCTGACTCTAATGTTAGTCATGGGTAGTTCAGAAAATACACGGTCCTAAGGATGATTGCAAGTCAGAAAGAAATATTTTTCCTGGGATTAAATTCTCCCCTGACAACATTTACCTTAACTACTTACAACTGTGTAAGATAGGCAAGAGCTGCCATCTAAGTAAAGATCTGTGTTCACTTTCATTATTGACACTGTGTACCATATTTTGTTTTCAAATAAATGGCTTTAAAAATCGTGAGTCAACATTCTGAAAAGACTAGATTACCCTTATTTATCTAGTACTGACTTGCTGTGTAACTGGATAGAATAAGATAAATGAGCCCAAAAGGAGGTTCCAGCAGCTACAGCTGCAGAGGTGAGTGTTGTTGTATTGGCAGAACTGTTGGAAGTGATAATTCCTCTGTGCTCCACTGCTCAATATTTTCTGCTCAATATTTACTGGTATTACAACTTATTTCTGCATCTCTTTATCTCTGTGTATGCTGAAGGAAAGAGAGCATGGAGCAAAGTATGACAAGGTATAAGTATTTCCGTATTATTTAAATATACATAGGTAGGATTATAGTCACAGAAAAATGTGTATGCCTGGGTCAGGTGGCAGAATCCAGAGCCACTGATTTAGCTGTCTGGAATCCCCACAGAAAATACTTGCTTTACAATGGGATACATCAAAGTCATTCTGTAAGACACCCAACATAGCCAGTGTTGACTGAGAGTCAAACTCCATTTCTTTATTCTGTGGCTGAAGGAGATGTGCATCCTGGTTTCCAGCAGCTCCATGATACATTCACTCAGGCTGCATGAGACACGGCTTGATTCCTGTTTAAGGCTAGTGAAATATTTCTTCTTCATAGAATATGCTATTAATTATCTGTCCCCTACTAAGATGTTCCCTAGGTGACTAAAATTCTGTTGGCCAGGAACTAAGCCAGCCAGATGAAGGGACACAGCAAAGTGCTCAGTCCTAACACTTTCCATCTTTAAGGACTTTGCTCTGGTTGGTTGGTTGGTTGGTTGGTTGGTTGGTTGGTTGGTTGGTTGGTTTTTTATTGTATATAGAAACTGTAGCTCAAAACCTCTTCCCCACTGGACAAAAGATTTCTAGATTGCATTATATTGTTAACAACTTCTCCTAGCAGCCAGGGCATGTGAGGGAAACAAACAACCTTGTTGAGGCCAAGAAAAAAGTGACAGTTTCACCCATTAGGAGGGAAAGGAGGTAATCTGTGGATGCATTAGTAGTTCCCAGTTTTGCTGCTCTACTCAGAGGAAAATTCAGCAGACAGGAAATTGTCAGCCATCCACTCTACCATTCCCTGGACTGCCATCCATGTGTGACAAAGTGCAGACTTTGGACTACTCTGAAATGGTCTCCAGCCACTAGCAGCCCAGGTATTGTAGTATTACAGTACCTGCAGAAATTCTGATTCTACTATTTGATCAAATTCTCTCATGAAACCACATAAATTACAATTAAATAAACCATACCTCTATACACTATATTTATATTGTTTTCTTAACATGATGTTGTATAGTCTAATGAACTAGTATAATGCTGATGCTAATGTTTTCATGTACCTACTGAGAAGAAATCTGCTTATTCTGAGTGGCTAATCTACTTAAATATGGTCAATCCCTAGGCAGTAGAACTGGCAGGTCGACAGTTTTTCACCAAAACAAGAGACTGATCTTCTCCTGGAGAAGTCAGTGGGACTAATATCAATAGTAACAACAGCAGAGATGTGACATTCCCTTGCCCAGAGTTTAATTTATTCTGACTAGTGTAAGGAATTTTTTTAACCTTCTGTTCCAAAAGTCTTGGAATCGCTGGTATAGACTGGCACAGATGGGACAGTGCTCCAATATAAATTTTTACATCTCAAACCACAGCAGCAAAAAAAATTTACACAAAGAGATGCAGCATAGATTCTAGATTGTATTTAGAGACAGCCATTCCTCAATTTCAGACCGGGGGAAGCAGGGTTGGGGGGAGAGGGTGGGGGGATGGGGTTGGCAATTGGTTTGTGGGGCCTTTTTTATTTGGTTGCAGGGTTGTGGGGGTTATTTTTTAGGTTTTCCACATTGTTCAGTATTTGTTTTATGATCATCAGAAAGGTAGTTGTGGAAGTCAGTAATGTTTCTCATGGAGATGCTGTCAGAACCAGAACACACTAATAAACATGAATTGGAGTATAACTTATGTTAACCTCACACTAGAAAGCAGGAAAAAATATAGAACGTGTGTCTTCAAATACACTTTAATAACCATAAAAGGCACTGTAAAATGGGCAATAATATGTAATTGTGCCATGGGTGGGATTCTATAGGTAATATTTATTTGTGCTGGTGATATAAAATGGTTGTCAAACGCTGAAGAAAAAAATAGTTTCATGAAAAACTAAAATTTTCTGCTTTAAACTCATTAACTGTAAGTGTGGAGCTTTAATCTACATGATGTTTAAAGATGTAATTAAAATGGAGTTTTGGGACTGCAGTGGTGAGAAGTGGTAGTAGTATAAAAATTCCAATAATTTTAATGGGTACATTTATGAACTCTGTTCTCTCCAATTAATGTAATTATAACTATGATCCATATCAGATTCTGTTTTAAAGAGAAATATGTTTTAGCTTTGTTGTTATAAAGAAGGACTGAACTTTGGCCGTTTATACTTTCAAAAGGAAAAGAAAAATATCTGGGGGTTGTGAAAGAGACAGAAGTTTTGAATTTTGAATGGCTTGAATTAGCAGTACTTTGCTTTGGACCAAGTGTATTTTGTGAAACAGGCACAATAGTATGTATGGCAACAAACAGTATGTAAATTTTATCCTGTATATTGTATTTTGGTGAAAGTGGAAGAACAAATGGTTTTGGTTGTGGTTCATGGCAATGATCACTATGTATAAATATCTCTGAATCAGGAAGGTAGGTATATTTTATTTCTGGAATATCCTGTTTTTCTTCCAGTCAGTCCATTCCTTGAGTGAATCCTCTGAACAAAAAGACCTTTCTATTCAAATTGCAGCTTGATAAGGTGTTTTATCTCATGATTTGTGTTTCTGCAGTATAATTCCATTGTCCACATGCACACACAGAGAGTTTTGATTCCCTTAGGATATGTAAAAAATGGCACAAAATTCCTAAATTACAAAATTCACTAGAAAATAATGTAGGTGGATTCTTTGTTGATAATTTGGGGCTAGTTGTTTCATGAAAGACTAAATTATTTGCTTTACAAGGTAAACAATGCTGAAATTATATCTCAATCCCTCAGGTGTTTCAATTTCTTTTTTAGGTTTAGGAAAAATATTCAATTACAGAGCCATTGCTCCACCAATAGCTTGGTGGAATTATTCAACAGTAAAATTTGTGCATAGAATCAATTGCTGTTTTTACAGCTGTCTCCTTAGCACAGTTCCAAGAGAAAAGTTTTGTAAATGTTATGTATCTTTACCAGCTTAATTCTCATTAGATAATCGTCATGCTGCAAAGCATTCTTCCATACCACCTTCTCAGGATTTGTTATTTTAACTCAAGACAATTGTTCTGGATTGAAGACAAATACAAAATATTATTTTCTTGTTTGCTCTTTGTATCATGCAGCTTACCTGATTAACTGCTGTTAAAACAAATTATTACAAATACTCATCCTTTAAGGCAAGTGAAAAGAGTAGTCTGTAACTTCAGTGGTGCCAATGGGAATACATTTGACCTCTCGTCTCCAATTCTGACATTGCTTAACCATATCCCACAACTAGAGAATTTCAATTATTTGTTCAGAAGAGCCATTCATAATTGCCTGGTGTAAGCCTGCCTTTAGGATGCAAAGCAGAAAACAATGAAAATGCTAGTCTGGTGAATTAGAACAGCATCACTTAAATGTATAAATTAAATGGGCCTCTTTTCACAGCTTTCTCTTTCTATTCTGAGAGGCCTCAGCCTGGTGACATCAAAGACAGGATTATGTGAGAAGATAAAAACTTGATCTAATGTCCATGTTTGAAGTCATGAAAGTCCTCTTCTCTTCAAGCCAAAATAACCCTCCTTAAAGCACAATGAGCTCCAGTCCAGGTGCAGGAGGGGGGAAGGTTTCGGCAGGCACTGAAGATATGTCAGAAAAGCCAAAGAGTTGTACATTAAACCATAATCTTCCTAAATGTGCTAAGAGATTTTATGTAGGCTTTAAAAGCTTTGTCCTGTCAATTAGTTTGTTAAGTCTACCTTTTAATTTAAGAATGCTATTATTCATGTGGCTGGATTGGTCTCTAATGAGAATTTAACCTGTTTCACGCACTTATAGAGAAATCATCTTCATGATATATGAGGAATTGAAAAGGGAGTACTAAAACACACGTTCATCTAAGAGTACACTGTGAACATATGCTGTGTGTCTCTGCATGTAACACTCCATTTCTGATACAGCTCACACTCTACCAATGGATTACAGAAGGATTTATGACGTAGGGCAAAATTGTGGCCTTTTTATACTTTAAAACTTTTCCCTCTCTGTGAGGGATTCTTCTTACATTTGAATATTTTCTCATGCAGTGAAATTATCTTCTCTGCAGTCTCTAAAAATTGAGATAAATTGAGAGTTTCACCTCATTAAAAAGTACAGTTTCAGTGCTTCATAAAGAAGACTTTTGTTTTAATGTGAGCATCTCCAAAACACATCATTAAAAGTACTTGCTCTTATAACAGTGCTCTTATAACTATCATGGTCTTGGATAATCTCAGAAGGCCAAAGCAAGTGCAACTGTTGAGGTTAAAATGCAAGCTGATTGCTGTAAAATTTAATGGACATCAGGTGCTAATGAAAGTGTTTGCCTTTTGTTCAGTCTATGACCTTGCCATGTGGTCATCTTTTTGCACTGCATTTTCATCTTTTTACACATATTTATTAACAGAAGAGGTACACAGCAGGTTTTTAGTTCATAACTATGGACAATCAGATGCAAAAAAACAGATGAAAAATAAGTAACAGACCATATGCCTGATATTCACCACAGCCTCAATTCCAGCTCAGATAACTCACAATGGTTTTGTTGTATTCAATTCTACTCCACTGCTGGGGGAAGATTTCTCATGGTTTATTGACCATAACTTTAAAATAATGTATCTATTATGTTACTACTTTTTATTTCCCTTCTGTTTCTATAGAAATGCTAATTCTATAGGCAGGTAGCATATTAATTACATTTCACAAGAATACAGAAACCTTTAAGATGTGTTTCCAATGGTAATACTGCTATGACATAACACTTCTGTCAAGTCAGTCTTAGAGGCGAATATTTTCTTCCGGTCTGTCTTTCAGGCAGGACAGTGGCACTAAAGTCATTGGATGAGTGCAAAGAAAGGTTTTCACTATTTGGTGATGGTGGGAAGAACCCTCATAGAATATTTTCCAAGATGTTAGAATGGGAGTAAGTTTAATCCTACAAGAGGCCCTTGTGGCTTCTTTGTCCATTTGTTGCTCTGGGTGGTCCAGCTGAATCCTTTGAGATCATTAGGGTCCCTCTAAGCATTTCGATGACAAAGCAATTAATAGAAATGCTTAGAATGAGGGCCTGATAGAATATTTTACAAGCTCTTTGCATCCTTTACTTCTTCCATGAAACTTTCATCCTCCCCATTTTCCTGGTTTTTATCACTGCTATATATGGCATCAAGAAACATTTGGTAAGCAGAAAAATTGAGAATAAATAGATGCATAGCCATGAAGAACTGGGTGGTGTCCATTCTAGAGCTGACAGCAGCTGCCTAAATGGGTTAAGTTCAAAGCAACAAAAACCTGACATCTATCCATGTATCCATATCTGGGGCTGGGCACTGCCATCTGCAAGCATCAGGACCTCAAGGTGGAATGAGGCAGTTCTTCCAAGGAACCAAAGCTCCATAGCACTTCGAAATGGGATATTGCTAATTAGAAACTACAGAGTTCAAAGGGATGAGAAGACCTGATTAGCTAGCTTAGCTCAGTAAGAAAATGAAAATATCTGGCTCAGATAAAACTCAAAGGAAAGAGGAAATATGTCTGAATTCAGACTGTCTCTGAGTCAGTGCTGGTACCCAAAGTTTATTTGCTTGAGAATGCAAGTGGATTTTATCATTGCTTTCTTCAAAGTATGACAGGTACCAGCACCTACAGCAGAGTTTTATGAACATAATGATGCATTTCATAAGCCTTTAGTTATTTACATTCATCCATTTCTGGGAATTGAATTAGGAGAAAAGTATCAAAAGGTTCTTCCCATGAGAGAGAATGTGGAGCTTGAACCACTATTTGTGAGGTTTAGATACAGTCTCTGTCTGTGCTACCAGGTATCTAAGCAAAGTTAGGTTTTCATTATGTTCTCTGTAAAATACGTAAGTAGTACCTTTTTATATCCTACAGCTCTATCTAGCATGAAAAATATCCAGCTCAATCTTGACTGGACTCCTTGATGCTCTGAGGGTCTAGTCTGAAAAAAAAATGTACTTTATTTCCCATCTGATTTGCAAGTTCCCCAGAAAT
The DNA here is from genome assembly GCF_050655825.1 of Lonchura striata. NCBI lineage: Eukaryota > Metazoa > Chordata > Aves > Passeriformes > Estrildidae > Lonchura > Lonchura striata. The sequence goes on from NC_140740.1 coordinate 63,635,933, forward strand.
TAACATGTAACATTTTTTGTTTGTTTGGGGGGTTTTAGTTTGTTTTGGTTTTGAGGGGGTTTGTTTGTTTGTTTGTTTACTTGTTATTTTGTTATGATGGTGCTTTTCACTAAGATACTACAGTGTTTTCATTGTTTGGGCTGGTGAGCCAGAAAGGCGAGTTCATGTACACATAACAACAGTACTAACAAGTTCTGTTATCTATAGAGCAGTCTCTGAATGTCTTGGCCATACTGGATCAAATTAATTGAATCCTTCCTTATATCTACCAAAGATGTGAATGGAAACTGCATTAATCAACCCTTTCTCTTAGTCTTCTGTGGCTACTGGGAGAATTATCACCTGGATGTCAATGTCCTTATTAAATATTTAATGAGAAATTCTAAAATCAAAGAAACTTGAAAAGTTAAAATGTCTTCAGCAGCACAAAGATCAATTTTGTAAGTTCTCTTCAGTGTGCTCTTTTTAATTTTGATGAAGTCATTGAACACACTTGTCATCCTTTGAGAGACCAGAGTTTATTTCTGTACTGTTTGTGAATCTTTCTCCACTAATAAGCCAATTCATGCCCAATTCTAATTCCTTTGATATGTCATCTCTAAGTATTATTCCTAAATGACTTTCCAAAATTTTGAGATTGAAGTACTACATTTCATGAAGCATTGTCAATCTTTGGAACTTTCTATAAAGATGTTCAATATTCTTGCCTTAGAGTCTCAGTGTAGTTTTTTTGCATTTCAAATCTGATGGTTTTCTTGTGACGGCATTGTTGGGAAAAAAAAATGTAAGGAAAGAAAAAGAGATACTTAAAGGATCCATTTAAAGAAAATTATCTTTACTGACCTTGTAGTATTTTTGGTAACACTGATAAAAAACATATCATATAGGCAATTAGGATGCTCTCACCTGTATGACAGCCTTGATTTACTTCAGCCTGTGCTGGTACAGCTTTCTTGACTTTAACATTTTCTTCTTAAGTTATGCAAAAGTGCCAGAGATTTTGTTTTTCTTAAATTAATTGTGCAACAGCAAATTATGCTATAGTGCTCTGAATTAAAAAGGCACACAATAAGCCCAAGGCAGGGATTGTTGACATTACAATGAAAAAAATCAGAGTGTTGTTCCAAAGAGGTAACTTCCCTCAGAAGAACAGAGTGAGATCTTAGTGGAGTCTTGCAGCTACCATCTTTGCAAAAATGTTACCATAAGTTATGCCCTTAACAGCCAGTAGTGACAAATGCCTTTCTGCCTTCTCTTGTCATGAATTTTAAAAAATGCCCACTTACTACTTTTGAGAGTTCCAGAAAACTGCTGGGACACTCAAGATACCTCTGATGACAACGAATCAGTGCCATTAGTGTGGTATCACTCTTTTTCATGGCCATCTAATCAGTGAGGCAATTTGAATTTTCAGCAAATTAGAGGAACGTGGTTGAATTTAACAGTTTTCTGATTTCTGCTTGGGAGAAATGTATAGGTTTGGTGTTTCTTAGGCACATTAGGAAAATTGAATCTATTGAGAGCAGACTTAACTTACCCATAAAAAATTTTCACCCTGAAAAAATTATATAGCTTCAGAGAAAAAATGACATAAAATCATACAATATCACAAGAAATAGGGAATTTCATATTCCAGGAGAACTTAAGAGAAATTCACTGTCAAACTCAGAGAATTCTGAGTTTGGTCTTACAATAAAGAATTAAGATTCTGGGATTACAATATGAAATTAAGAAAACTCAGAGCAGTAAATAAATAAAGCAGTAAATTTAAAAAGTACTGTGCAAGTAAGGAAGAAATGGAGGGGACAATAAGAGCATTGTATGCATGCTAAAGGTATTATGAATCTATTAAAACTTCAGATTTTTTCTTGACCTTCATTCATATTCCTGCATATTCAATGAGTTTTCTGTAACCGATAATTGGTGTAACTTAACTTTGGAGATATATCATATTCATCCTTTTATGTTTTTTTCTTTATCACAAATACTTGGGGAAGCAATGAGTTGATTCTCTTTCTAGGTCTGATGCCAACAATCCCATTCAACTTAAAAATTTGTGTAACAGTAATAATCAGCTAGAAATGTTGCACATTACATTGCATTTTTTTAATGTGTATACCAGGAAAGCTTTCAATGGTCAATCAGTAATAATCAGTTTATAAAGATGCAAGCACCTACCAGTTGCAACCATATATTTTATTAAACATATGAAGTATCACAGTAATTTGCATGTTTACTAATCTGTTATGGTACAAATTCATACCAGACACAGTCAAAAGACCACACAGGGATTAAAAATACCCTCATTTCAAGATTTAGGAGAGGATAAATCCAAATCACACATTCCACATAAAACAACAGGTTCATAAAGCACAAATGGCTACTACAATTACACTAAAAAGTTTCTCACATATTTTTTCAGCAAACTATCATTTTCCAGTGGCAGTTCTATGGTGTAAGCAATACATGAAAATACATTTTTCCTTCTTTCTCTATGCACTTCTATCCATAATTAGTAATTGATTGAACTTCAAATTATTTCAACCATCGTCAAAGGAAAACCGTACCCACTGGGAGCTTGTTGTACAGTAAAATTAAAATTCTGTTTTTTGGTAAATTGAAGACTGATAAATAAATAACATCCCTTATTTGTGGAAGACCTCTTTGCCTAATTATGTACTCACTGGTGTTCTACTGAAAACCTCAATTTTGACAGTAAGAGGCATGATTAGTTGATAAGGAATATTGATTTGTTCTCACTTTTCCAAATGACTGCTTTAATATAACCCTAGCATAAAAAATTGGGGCATTATCAGTCATCATTGGGCCATTCATATCTATTATTCAATAATTATTTTAATAAGCAATACATAATAAAAGCAGGCCATGCATTGTGAACTTACAGCTTTCTCCCATGTCTTTTCCCTGAAAACAGATTTTTGTATCTCATTGGAAATCTCTCAGTGTAGATTAAGCATCCATGTGAAGTCTAGAGAAATATTACAAGTTATTGTAGGATATTCTGGATGTCAAATGCAGTCAAACTTATCTTTTAGACTCCGTGAAACTCAGTACTAGAGCTATTTTACCATTGTCAGAACTTGTTTATTTCCTTCTTCAAAAAGCTGCTTCTTTTCACTGGTCCTGTAACTAAACAAGGAGATAGAGACAAAAATAAAGCACTGACACTTCTGCTAATGCCTGCAACACTATTGATGCTTCAGACATGCATGGCATAGACTCACCACTATTACATTACCAGGATACAGATGTCTGAGTTGCTTCTCCATCTTAGAGAGCATTTACATTTGTACCTATATGTAGCCTACTATATCAATTATCCTGGCATAATATAAAAAAGGGGCTAAGTCTCTCATGCAGAAAATTTTTAGTTGTTTAAATTGATTTCACCAGAAAATAAACAAATTATTCCAATCAATGCAACACTGTCCTTGAAATGACTAATTTGTACATTCCTGAACCATTTAAAATATTATTCATATAGAACATATAGCCTTTAATATATTGTACACTGAAATAGCATTAAAGAATTGCTTTCATTCTAGACCCTTATCTACAAGTGAAAGTCACGAATTCTGATCCCCTCTCTACTGAAGAACAATTGTCATAGGCAACCCCAGATGTTCATCTATCCCAGTAAACTGGCTCCAACAGTTAACAATTAATGAATGCTTTAGAAAGAGTAAGACAGGAAAAGTATGTCCCAATACATTCTGAAATATATTATTAGCATAGCAAATCTGAGCAAGAGATAGTGAGTTTTTATGGATCAATTGTCAGTGATTTTCCACTTGTTCTTAAAATGCATGTAAAACTTTAACACTCTGAACATCCTGCAACAATTAATTCAATGTGTGCTGTGTGAAGTATCCCATCTTTCTGTTTGTTTTGAATCCTTCTGAAGATTCACAGTTCTGGTATTAAGAGAAAGAATGAGCAAGTATGCCTCTGCACCTTCTCCAGGTCTCTGACAATTCTGTAAATATGTATATATATCCATGCTTTCCATGCTGAAAAGTCTTTGACTATTGGATTGCTACATGTGCAGAAGATGTACCTTTGATCATTGCCTCTGATTCCTTCTATATCCTGACAATTTTAAGGTACCTCAGATATATTTCAGGTGTGAGGAACTCAAAGGTGTCCCTGATGCATTCCAGTTTCCTTTAGATTTAAAGAAGGACATGGTATTTTCTGTTGTGGTCTCTGTTCTTTTGCCAATATTTTTTCTGTTTTCACAGCTAATGACTGATAAACCAACATTTTCTTAGTACTATCTATCATAGCTTCATAAAAATCCAAACTTTAGGACCTATTGTTATGTATATAAAACCAGAACTATTTTCCCCATGCATAGCAGTTTGCATATGTCAATAATTAATTTCACTTTCCATTTTATTATCTTGTAACCCAGTGCAGATGTCTTTCAGCAACTCCCAATTTCTTGACCATTCTTTTTTGTTAGTCTAAATTACTTAATAATGGCAAATATTTGTCACTTTCCTGACTGTAAGTCACCTTTTGCATACCACAATTATGAATTCCTGGGACACCTGACACCTTTCCCTTTGGCAGTCTGATTTGAAAATTTGCCATTTATTCCTATCCTTACTTCCCTCTTTCCGCCCATAATTTGTTTTCTCCAGCAGCACTTGGACTCTGCCTTTGCAGAGACACACCAAGGCCCTGTGTCTCATCTGACACTTCATGAGCCTTACATTTGTTGCTGCTGTATGACATAAGTTCTTCTATGTGCTGTTTTGCAGCTGAACTTTTTTGATGCACAGATGTGAATCTAAATCCTTTTGAGTTGAAATAGTCTTGAGCTTGTTTCCTTTCAGGGTTCTGAGAAGAGTGCTCTATTAGGCTTTTCTTCATGGGCTATGCCAGTGATCACATTGTATAAGCAAAGAGGTAGGATCAGTGATTCTTTAAACACTTACATACTTACATATGTCCAGAATAGAGGCCTGTAGGCTGTAATTTTTTGTCTTTATCATTAGATGTCTAAAATTAAACCTGGTTTGTCTAACTAAAGATGGTTAATCTAATAATATATTTGGCAAAACTCCTGAAACTGAGATGAAATTTTACTTTTCAAATCTGAAATTATTACATATTTTCAGCACTTACAGGGAAGGCTCTATCTTAAATCAGCCTTGAAGGATAAGATAATGATTTAAAATAAAGTCTTGTAATAAAGAGAGAAATCTGTTACCACAAGCAGCAGCAGCAAAGTTCCAAGCAGATTTTCCGTATCAATTTTTGTTCAGAGAGATTTCAGAATTGGATCAATGAGTCCAGAATTTCAATTATAACTCTGGTCGTCAAAGTGTAGTAGGTATCACTGAGATCAGAACATATCTACTTAAACGCTGCTATTATGTTTAGACCATAAGCCACATTAATTTTAAGAGTCTTACTGTATTTGCTTTTCTTGCTTGATTTGTATGCCCTATGGACTTAAAGTACATAAAGCAACACCTTGGTTGGGAATAGTTTCCCATGGTTAGAAATAGCAATCACTATATTAGTTAGCCACAATAAACCAGAAGCATACTGAGGTACAATTAATGCCTTTTACTAGGCCTCCATTCTTCTAGTAGTAAATTTACTTTTCTACCTCTGGCAGTCTGACAATATGAAGATTAAACTTGCTTGTCCTCCTGCATCTGTTTCTTCTGCTTATAAACACCCAGCATGCACCCACTCAGTAAAGTGTCTGCCTTTCTGTGCCAAACGTGTGTACTTTAATCTGAAGACAAGTTGTTTCTGCATGAGGGGTGCTGGTATAGCAGACAGATAAAATCTAGGCATAAAAGGCTGTCAAAGGCTCTATTTTATTTTTCAAGTGAAAAATCTTACCCTTCACCAGTTTATACTTGCTTTTCAGCTTGCAAGAAAAGATAGGGTTTTATTTCTCTAGTTTTTGTACTATCATCTGATTCTAAGCAACATTGGAATTGAGTTTATTTATGTATTGGGATTATTGGTTGTTGGTACAAATTTATGTAACTTTGCAAAGGATACATTTAGAGATGAAGTACTTAAGAATAAGGAAAACCAGACATCTAAATTAGTTAGAAAATATTATTTGAATAATTAATTTTCCCTCCCCCTCTGATAATCTGGAATCAGCAGATTCTAACCCTCTAAAATTTTCACTGTACAAGCTACAGAAAATATCCCCATCTTTAGTTCATACAAAGTTAGGCCACTGCACTGGGAGTCACCCAAGCCATTTGGGTGAGTGGCCCTTGGCCAAAACTCCCTGCTCGCCAAAGCCCCTGTGGTGGGCAAAACCTGCTTTACACAGCACCATGTGTGCAGATTGTGGGGTACCGCAGTTCTCTGGGTACCCCACAAATCCCCGTGTACGCCGCTGTCCCGGCATGTCCCTCTGGTGATGGGTGAGGGCCTGGCCCTCAGGCCTGTCTCGCCTCCCATCAGAGGTTTCCCCCATCATGAGAGCCCCCTGCCCCGGGCGCCCTTGCTCTGTTTTCGATGCACCTGCCCCGACTGCCCGGGTGCAAAAGGCAGCGGGAACCTCCTGCTTACACCTCGCCACGGCACCCAGACAGGCCTCCTCACACCAAATAAAAGTTTTACCACAATGAAATTGAGAAGGTTATTCAGAATCTTAAAACTGACGAGAATTGTTGAATAATACCCAGGAGGATTACCTCTCCCCCCCGTTGCAAATTCTCTATCCCTCTAACCCCTGATGTAAAGGGGAAAACCCTTAAGGTTCCTTAAGATGTATTTTGGATTCTTACACAGTAGTTATGTCAAGAGTAGTGGAATATATTTAAATACATATAGAGCTAATATACAACTAGTGCTATTCATTATTTATTTGGCAGACTGCTTTTTTTTGTAAGCAACTTCGTTTTAGCAGTGGGAATATCTAATTGATTTCTGCCTAAGATGGAAAACAGCAGAGTAAAGAAAATGCAAAGCATTCTTTTCTTTTCTTTTTCTTTTCTTTTCTTTTCTTTTCTTTTCTTTTCTTTTCTTTTCTTTTCTTTTCTTTTCTTTTCTTTTCTTTTCTTTTCTTTTCTTTTCTTTTCTTTTCTTTTCTTTTCTTTTCTTTTCTTTTTTCTTTTCTTTTCTTTTCTTTTCTTTTCTTTTCTTTTCTTTTCTTTTCTTTTCTTTTCTTTTCTTTTTTCTTTTCTTTTCTTTCTTTTCTTTTCTTTTCTTTTCTTTTCTTTTCTTTTCTTTTCTTTTCTTTTCTTTTCTTTTCTTTTCTTTTCTTTTCTTTTCTTTTCTTTTCTTTTCTTTTCTTTTCTTTTCTTTTCTTTTCTTTTCTTTTCTTTTCTTTTCTTTCTTTTTATTTTTATTTTTATTTTCTTTCCTTTTTTCTTTTCTTTGTCTTTTTTGTTTATTTGTTTATTAAATAAATTTCTTTGGGCTCAATTTATCTCACTACAATACTTTAGACGTAATTCCCTTTCCAGACCAATTCACAAACCATTATACCAATGTGCGTTTCATTAACATAACATCATCAGTAGTATTTTTTAGGCGCTGGGAATTCTATAATTTTTGAACTTAAGGTGCAAACACGCCTAGAACACGGGGAAAAACCAGAAATTCAACCGTTCCAGAGAAATTTCAAGTGGTCGAGCAGACCCCAAAAGTGTCTGGGGGAAAAATTTTGGACAGACGGTGCTGAGGGCCAAACAGGTTTGCTTTTCCTAGCAAATTTCTCTGGCACCAAGAAGGGTCAGCCTGTCACAGGACCGGCTGTCCCCCAGGAGCGGGGACTTGCGACCTGGCGTCTCGGGCCACTGTAGTTGAGCCGGCATGAGGGGATAAAACCAAGGAAGGTGCGATCCAGCACAAGTTGAAACTGGCAAAACTACTGCCGTCTTCAGTGGAATCGAGTTCTGAGCCGGTTCCCTCTTCTCACACCCGAACGCCGGCTCTTCTCCAGTGAGCTGCGGGCAGAGACCGCCGTGCCTCTATAACAGGCAATTTACCTGTAAGAGACTTCTTTCCTTTTCTTCCCCTTATCGTGCCGCCAAGAAAACTTCTGGATACTTTAATCAGTTTGGGGAGAGGTTGCGAAGACTTACGCTACAAGCGCACGTTTCTTAACCAGTGTGAAAGGCGAATATTTTAAATAGCAACACCAGCAGAAGCAAATGAACGGATTCACTTTAATGAGCATTGGTGTACAGCAAGGCAGACAGGGTACGGCAGTAATCACTCACAAACCAGTCGGGAATCATCAGCCCAGTACGTCGCTCTCTGACTTCTGATCTCTGACTTCTGATACCTCCGCAAGACTTCTCGTCTATTGGAAAGTTGTTTTCAGAAAAGTGCTTTTCCCGAATAACTTTTAAACCATTTTCCTGTTTTCTTCCCCCACTTTCCCCTACCACTTTCACCCTCCAGGTGAAACCTTCCCCCGCAGGTTTTTGCGTGAAGAAACGCCAAGCAACACGTACAGAGTAGTGGTGTCTGTGAGCAGTGAAAGGTGATGTGAAAAGCACAATCTACGAACCGCCGGGCTGTTTTTATTTTAATGATAAACTAGGGAATTCAGACACTCACACAGAGGCTGAGAGGCCAGGTCACACTTCAGTCCCTTCTAAGGTACTATAGGATGGATTATAAAAGGGTGAAGGGGAAGCGCAAGCGATCGTTAGTTAAAGGAACCCTTCCCCGTCAGTGCCGTTGTCACTTAAATTCCAATTACTTAATCGAAATATTTAACGTTTACTCTTTAAGCAGCAAGCATTACCTGTCATGGGGCCCCCGCAGCTCGCCGGGGTCTAAGGTAACCACTTTGCCCACCCCTTTCACAGTAAGATTTACAGGATGGTGGAGCGGCGGTTTCGTGTCTCTTGTGGAAGAGGGAGAAGCAGACTTCAGCAGTGGTTTTATCCTTTTGCTCTCCCTATTCGCCCGCCGACTGCAGCACCTCTCCTTCTCGGAGCTCGGGTTTCGTGGGGCCTCCGGGGTGACTGCCCCGAGATAGGGGCTCGCTGGGGAGCGCAAGGTGCATGGCCGACCCGTGCCTCGGGCTGGCGGGGTAGCGGGGAGAACTTCGCTCTCGGCCCTTTTCTCCGAGCCAGCCCCTTCAGCCCCGGCTGTGATTTTTCACATCGCCTCTCCGCCACTAATGACATTAAACGATAGAAGATCTTACCTGCGACCTGGCTCTCAAATAATCTGATAGTACACGATATAAACACAGACACCAGCAGGGGTATAGTCATGAGATCGATCGGGTTTCTGCAAGCATGCCCTAGATCCCCCCTTCCACTCCCCCGGGAGCCTGGGGGCTTCTCTCCCGCCCCGAGCCCCTGCTCTTTAGGAGTGCACCAGGACGGAATGGAGGGAGCTCTTGCCCTCGGGGTTGTTGCTCGCAGTCTGTTCCAGCAGCGATGCAGCAGCCGGGGAAGCGGCGGGGCAGATCTGCGAGGCGGCGACCGTCAGAGCAGGGATGGCCGAGGCAGCGGGCAACGCCGGCGCCGGCTTGATGGGCACCGGGACGGCGGGCATGGTCTGTGCCGGCGGGTGGCAGAGCGCCTTCACAGGCATGCCGAAGGGTGCGTAGTCGGGGGACACGGGCACGCCGGCCACGGAGTCCATCACCCCCACGTGCGGCCACACGGAGCTCACCACGCTGCTGAGCTGGCTGGGCACCGGGTAGCCCAGGTGGTGCATCACCGAGGCCAGCGGAAGCCCGCCGGCCTGAAGCACGCCCTTGTAATCTCTGCCGATGATGTTTTCGATGGCGAAGGGATGCTTGAAGCCCGAGGGCTGGCTGCTCCCATAGGGCGAGAACTGCGGCAGCCTTCCCACCGCGGCGGCGGCCGCGGCCGCAGCCACGGCCGCGTCGGAGCCCGGCAGCCCAGGCACCTTGCCCGGGGCGGGCGGCGGTGGCGGGTGCGGATGGAAGTAGTGCACCATGTGCGGGGTAGGCGCCGGGGGCTTGCCGGGACCGCCGCCGCCCGCCCCGCCGCCGCCGCCGCCGGGCAGGTGATGTTCGGGGCGCAGCACCTTGAAGCGCTTGCGGCGACGGAGGAAGCTGCCGTTCTCAAACATGTCCCCGCAGTCCGGGTGCAATGCCCAGAAGCTGCCTTTACCCGGCTGGTCGGGTCGCCGCGGGATCTTGATGAAGCAGTCATTGAAAGAGAGGTTGTGGCGGAGGGAGTTCTGCCAGCGCTGGGTGTGCTCCCGGTAGTAAGGGAACCGCTCCATAATGAACTTGTAGATGTCGCTCAGGGGCAGCATCTTCTCGGCCGAGTGCTGGATGGCCATGGCCGTCAAGGAGATGTAAGAGTAGGGGGGCTTCTGGTCGCTGTACGAACTCTTCCCCGGCCTGGGCATCGCCTCCCCACCACAGCACTCCCGCGGCCGCACGATCCCGCCGCTCCAGGCTAGTCACCGCTCAGTGCCGTGCACAGCGGGCTTGGGATCCGGGGACTTCACTGCCCTGCCCCGCCGCCGCCTCTACATCCTGGGCACCACCTGCCCGAGCCACACGCGACAGCGACCGCCCGGCGGCCGTCCAGCGAGCTCCGGGCACGGCTTCTTCAGCAGCCTCTCCCCGCGGGACGCGCTTGCCTAGCTGCCCCTCAGCTTGCGGGAGAGACAGCCGCCGCCCAGGCCGCGGGGGCTCGGGGGCTACGTGCCAGAAGGAGGTCCTGGCCCCCGCTGGCTGGCGTCCCTTTCTCTCCTGGAGGTTGCTGAATTTCCCGGGCTTCCCCCCTGCCGCCTGGCACTCTCGGCTAGAGTTGATGCTCCTCAGGCACCAAGGGCTCGACAGCAAGAAATTACCTCGGACGTCTGCAGAGACGGGAAAGAAGGAAATAAAAACATCCCTCTCACCGCGCAGTCTGGTGTCCCCTTAAAAGTTTGCGGCAGAGGCGAGCAGGGAGAGGAGGCGAGCGGGGCGGCGGCCGCCGCGGCTGCTGGCGGGGCTTGTGCGCTCCGGCGCGGTTTTGTAATGGTGCCCGAGTGGCGAGACCCCCGCAGTTCTGCTCTCTTGCTATCACATGACAGCCGCTGGGGGACTTAGCGTCTCATGGAGAAGGAGCGAGAAACGGCTCCCGACTCGCCTCTCACTCACATCTCCTTATCAGGGTGAGGTGGAGCCAGGGGGCTGAGGAAACTCCGTATGAGACCGAGATCCGTTTTACATAGGGCAGGAAGCAGTGGCAGGGAACAGGAAAGCTTCCTCCTCCCACCTCTCTCACCCCAGCTTCCCTCCACCCTTTTCATAGCTCCACTGTCCATTCTCCTCTTTCTTGATCCCTCGCTCCCGCACAGCCCGGCTAATAGCAGTAGGCGCGAAGGCCGACCGAGGGGACCGAACCACAGGGAGATGGAAACCATAAAGAAGTGTTTCCTCGTCCCCATGGCAAGTCGAATCAAGCACCCTGGAGAAACGGCCCTCGAGCTAGCCCCGCGAGGCAGCAGGAGGGAAATACAGGCCCTTTGAAATAATTTTTTATCATTCCTATCATTATGTTTAAGAAGCTACGCAAAGACTAGCACAAAACCAAGAGGCAAGAAATCCTACGCCCTCCTCTCCAAATCGTTACTGTCAATTCTTGCTACTCACCACGATGCGGCTCATAGAAAACACGTAAAGAACCAGCCGAAGCATCATCTGTACGCTTAGAGACGGACTACTTAGCGCCAGTGTTAGTTTAGACCGGCTCATTAGTAGGAATCAATGAACAGTGCGACAATTCATATCTATCTTCCAAACGCACTGCATTATAGAGAGTAGTCTGTAGATTTGAGCGAGAAAAAGGGAAGATTGCTTGCTTGGCTGCCGCTAGTGCTGGAACACTGTTCAACATCAGCACCTCGGAGTACAGTTAGCGAGATGCTATAAGAGGTATAAGAGCATAAAAATTATTAGTCCGACTTCTACGGCCTAAATTAATAAATAGGTTGAAAGAGCCATACTATATATAAAGCTATGTATGGAAGAGCTTTTTTTGAGCCCATCCTTCCAGACTGTTGCGCTGGGTCAGACCCCCCGAGGGTGTGTACCACTAGGGGATGGCGGCTGCAGCAGTGCTGGGGCAGAACCCAGCCGGCGGTGCCCTCGGCGCTCCACTTCTGCCTGCCATCGGAGGAGTTGGTTTGGACATCAAACTTGTTTGTCTACCTCCGATTCAGCCGTTGCAGGTAGAAGTGGTGAAGAGGAAGGGTGGGGGAAGAAAAAAAGCTTTTTAAATGTGTGCTTATAATTTCTTTCAAGTAGCGAAGGAAAAGGCTTATTTTAAACCCACTCTCAAGTAATGTGTATTTAACAGTTTTTATACCTGATCAAGGTCAGTCAAGTGAAAAACATAATCAAAAGTAAAGAAGTGGGAAAAGGCCACAATTCTACCAAGCCAAGCTTCCCCACAAAGCGCGTGGTTTTAGAAAAACTTTCAGATGATTGTCTAAAGCACTCACCTTCCTCTGAGAAACTAGGAGGCACGGTGGCAGCAACATTAATATCGTGCAATCTTGGGAAGCTAATTCCGGTATTGCCCGCTTGGTGAGACCCGGCATTTCAACATCTTTTCTGCCGTGCCTATACATTTTCCCCAAAAACATTTTATTCTTGTTTTACCACTTAATCCTGTCCCAACCGTTTAAAAGCCCTGCTCCTACCTTATAGTCCTGGACCTTAAAGTCATTGTTTGCCTCACCTCACTAGTTAGCAACCCAGCGATTTCCCCCCCGTAGGGCATGTGTGAGAATTTAGCCTGGCCCTTTCTCACATTTAGCCTCTTCATCTGCAGCCGGGTGTTATTTTTTACGGGAGAATGGATCCATCTCTGGAGACTGGCGAGACCCGAAAGGTGCGTTTAATCTTCTCCCATCCCTTCCCAAATGCGGCTGCTTTCGGGGGCAGTGGTAATTCTCTGTTTCCCCAGGAAGGCGTGGGGGAGGTTGGGAACGGAGGAAAAGAGTCGACCGGAGAGCTCGATACCGTCATCCGGCGGGCACCGCGGCGGGAAACCTGGAGCTGCGGTGCTGCTGCCTCTGTCCTCTGCGTTCCCGCAGGCCTCCAAGGTAGGACTTGTGGTAAACGAGGGGTGTTGGAGCAAGCCCGCGTTTAACAGAAGCCCTTCCCAAGCTATCGGAAAAGTGCTTGCATTCACGGGCTAGTGGTAGCCAATTGGTACGTGCATTTATGCGATACATCACCTCAGGCTGTGGTCCACCCATATGTTTGTGAAAGAGAGATTTTTTTTCCTTGAAGCCTCTAAGACAATTACTCAAACACATCTCAGGTAATCGGCCTGACATCACCCAGGCCGGTTCAGAATTTCAGTAGGTAATGTTTTAGTAATGATGCACTGCTGGCAACTACTCTGGGTTACTCGAGTTGTGTCTGCAACCCTCCCGACAAGGCAACATAGTTTCTTAGGCTTTTTTTTTCTTTTTTTTTTTTTTTTCCCAACCAGAAAAGTCACTGTAAAGTTTTGTTGCTCTCGAGAAATTTACTTCGTTGCGCTCCCCAGACGCTTTCAGTCCTCGGGCAAAGCTCTAACCCTGGAAGATGGCCGTGGCTGTGGCGGAGGAGGGTGACTATCCTCTTTCTTTCTCTTGCATTGCAGTACCTTTAGGACGCTACCTGTCTTCTAGTTCTGCCGCGATCTACCTCCCTTAGTGAAAGTTAGCTTTAGAGAGGGCTTTGGTAACACAGGGGGAAAAAAGCTTCGTTTATCAAGAGCTGAATCACTGAGGAAAAGAGCCGAGCAGCACTTGGGGGACGGCCAGATTGATAGAGTCAAGATACGCTCCCTCCTTGATGAGAGACGTATCTTCGGGCAGGGAAAAAGCCTTCACCTTCAGCCTCCCCCTGCAAGCCTTTAGCTTCGAGTCCGCCAGTTTCAGCACAGGAATTAGCTCGGTTCTTGCATTAGAATAACTAATATATTCATACGTTAGGACAAATAATACCAGCGCGAAGATGTGCCTCATCTTCTTCCTTCCCTCTCTTTGGTAATTTTTTCATTTTCTTCTGCCCATTTTACCTGCTAATCAGTCCTGCTGTTAACCACGACTTCCTGGCACC